>NC_086231.1:16989444-17303333 GCF_036321145.2 Pelmatolapia mariae | reverse complement strand
TTATGGCAGGTAAGACAAGATTAGGCTTGCTCTTTCAGCCCTAACCCTGGTCGTGTTAAATGGACTGAACAAATACAAAAGCACAATTCAAACTTGTAAGCAGGCTTACAAATGTATATAGGGTAACAAATATCAAAACTTAGGTTTTAGGACAATGTCCTTATTTTGAGTCTTACAACTCCAACACGATGTTTTTCATTATCTTCCAACAATCTTTGTGACACTAAAAACTCAGGGCTGAACCTTAAGTAACCCTGCTAAGTCCCAAATGCTATTTTGCAGTACAGCCCTCAGCAGCAGAACTTGATTGCTGAGTTTGAATTTAAAGCAGCATAATTAGGCAGATGTAACCACGATAAGTGGGAAGTAATTCTGGTGCATTTATGCTGATTTAAGTTTGAGCGTTGAAGGGCAACAGACACACAATCCTCATCTCAATGCACATCAGCAAATTTAATGCTTATAGCTAAACATTAATGTCACATGCATTTTAGCTGAATAAAACTCTTTGTTTACATGACTAAATAGAACTTAGTAGCTGAGAATGCCAGATCTAATGTCTTTTCACTCAGATACTGATAATAAAGCCCTACCTTCTTGTTGAAACTAGTAAAGACCACTTAGCAAATCTACATAATGCGAAAAGATGTGGGTTAAAAATGACTTCCAAGCTGTTGTTCCAAGGTCTATTTCTTAATTTTTTTATGTGACAAACTATTTGGCACATCATGTTACTGACTTAACGACCCCTTTTCATATGTACTAAATGAATTATTACCTATTCATACTGGTGTTCTGTCCATAGGCAGACATTTCTTTGTAGAAGTCTAAATTTTACTTTAACATGAAAGAAATATTATCCATAAACACCATTGTTTCCTTATGGCACAGCCAGCAGCTGGAGTAAATCTTACTCTTTTAGCAGACACTGAATTCTTCCCCAGGTAAACAAATCTTATACAGCGCATTTATAACGGATATCATATGTAAACATGTGGGAGTCCAACATCGCTTTTTAAACATGAACTGTACCACTTCGTATTAGGTTTTCACAGATATGTGAATGCGTGTTACTGGTTTCCTTCCTCCAACTACTTAACTCAGTTCAAGGAAACTGCTCCTGCTTACACATGAGCACAATGAGTGTTGACCCGCCTAGAAATGAAAAGTACAGTGCGCACGCTGGCTGCCAACTCGTCTCCTCTGTGGTTTACTTTAAAGAAGCAATGAAGGACACACTTTTACTGCTGTTTCTGCTGTGTGCCCAAACTATCAAGGTAGGCTTTGTCGCTGTCTTTAAGTCTGTCATGCTTGATTGTACTGTTCATCGCAGACTGGATGAATACCAGTGCAGTGGGATTCAGCTAATGACCAGAGGGACAGTTTAAGTGGAAAAGGAACTAAAGACGCAGTTCTCTGAAATCACTGAAAGACCGTCATTAACATTAAAGATTTAATGTAGATGTCTAACTTCTGTCATGTAATTTAACCTTTTTAACGTGTTTCTGTATATTGTTTAATCTGATCACCTGTCCTGAAACCAACAAACGGAGAGTTTTTCATTTCTTTTAAAGCATTTCTTAATAATCTGTATCAATGTGATTATATTACAGTAAGTTTTACCGTGGAATTTTAATGAATAGGTTGTGCTGTGGTGAACCTGTATGAATGTTTGGTTTCGGTTACTTGCTCTCTAATGGAGTTTCAGACTGAATATCTCATTGCAGAAATGAAGGAGCAGCTCTTTCTGTTATCTCCCTGTATCACTGTGCATTTCTGTAAATCATTAGTTATTTTAGGCATGAAGCCGAGAACAGGAGGAAAAAACAGATTATTATCACTGATTAACTGTCAGGAAATAAGAACAAAGTGCTTCATAAATCACCTTTGTCATGACTCGAGGTAGTACCGGTGGTCACACTACACAAGAATTTACTGCTTAGGAACCCAGCGCTTCCAGGTTGCCGCCTCTGTTTCCTGTAATACGAGAAACACAGTGCTGCAGTCAGCATAATCGTTCATTTTGCTTGTCATTGGAGGCCACTGCGGTGAGGGAGTTTCACGTTTTTTTGTGTGTGCATAGGACAGGTGTGCAAGCAGCTACAATGTACTTCAGTCTTTACTATCTTTTGGTGTGTGAGACAGAAGCACAGGCAGAGATGGCATGTGAGTTACAGCATTGGTATGCGTGCACTGCCCAAACGCCCAGAAATACTGCAGAAAAAAGAGTCACTTCCTATGAATTCTGAACAAGAGTTTGCTTGTTTGACCATGTCTGCACTGGGGCCAGCACCATTACCAGAAAGGAAAAAGTGGGCGAAGGTGTGGGTAGTCTGGTTCTACTTTAAGCTCCTATTTAACATACTCAAAAGTACAGCAGGTTATATCTCAACCTGTCTGTTTCCTATATCAGACAGTGACTAAATCTTTGATTTTGAAATTACTATCTTAACTGAGTTGGCTAAAGTTTACGCTTATTGTCTACTTCTGAGAACATTTATAGCAAAAATGTCATACATTTTCCACATAAATTAGTAACTTCAGAATTACTAAATTTACCTGAATTACTGGCTCTGGGTTGGAGGGTTACAGCGTTCTTCGCTGTCTACATCTAAGGAGCAGAAAATGAGATGCGCTTAAGTATTTGTCTGTTTCCCATAGGTCTGCTCTACACCCTACAAGAGTGAAAATGGACAGTGTCACAATGACACAGAGTACAATCACAATGGCCTGTGCTGTACAAAGTGTCGCCCTGGTAAGAGTTGTCCTGTAAACATAACAAAGATGCATTTTTTTTTTTTTACAAAACTTTCCACCACAACAGTTAGACTGGATAAACAATGGTCAAGCATAAGCTATACTGAAAGTTGCATCACTATATGATGAACACTAACGCATATCATGAAACGTGTTAGTAAAACTTGGGTGTGAAGGTGTGAAAGAAGGAAATTTTCACCTACTGTGACTAATTATATGTATTTATAAGCTGCTGTTTACCCTCTTTCATCCTCAGAGACGAGGGAAAGCAAACGCACAATACTGTTAATTACTTAAAGATTTAAAGCAGAATTTTAATACCTTACACATAACACAGCGTAACAAACACAGATCGCCCAACTTTATTTGGAAAGGTGCACACACAAAGCCTCCTAAAATTCCACAGTTCCACATCTATTACAAACTGAAATAGACATGAAAAATCAAGCTATTACTATGTAGAATTTAATAGTTAAAATACAATGTGTATACTGTAACATAAACAGGTAGTACCTGTCAACAAGTAGTAACAATGAACACTCTTTTAAATGATACAGATATATTAAATACTAAGGCATTACTCAGTAGTGGCCTTTGTGTGATTTGGGGAATAGAGAACAGGGGCTTTTTTGTTCTTTCTGCAACAAAAACTACCAGCTTGTTAAATGTGTACTCCCTGACTCTGAACAAAAAATGTTGGTTAATACTGCAGGTAGGCTGGGTCTCGTAATGACTGCACTAACAAAAGGTGCATTCACACAAGGATTTCCCTCTGTTTATTTCCTCTTTTGTTAAGCAGTGGGTTGTGTGTGTTTTTGGCTTTGTGAACCTCCTGCTGTGACAACAGTGATTTGGGCCACGCTGAGCTGGAATTCAGTTTTGCTTTGAAGCATTTCAGCCATTTTGTCCTCGCTCCACCCCTGCTCATGAGATAACTTGATCTCCCATGCTCGCTAATCTCATCTCTCCCACTCAATATGAAGTTAATTGTTTTACCTCCCACTTTACCACTGAGTGAGTGCAGCGGCCATCTTATTGGACTGCCTTTTATCGGTTAAATGTGTGTATTAAATGCTATAGTTGCAATAACTTAATGCACTCAGGGACAGAGTATAAAGTATTGTATTATAATGCATTGTATGTGTCACTGTTACGTTATCAAAGTATGACCAGATTTTATTAGGCTGAACAATTAACAACTATGACAAATAACATTAAACTTATCCTTTTATCCCTTTTGAGGCTTTTGTAGAGTTACGGTGCCTATGTGCAGTAATAAAATGCATATAAAACTTATAAATTAAATATATAAGTTCAGTAACTAAAATGATATAATTACAGGCTATCGAGGAGACACACGTTGCACTGAAACTACCGATACTGTGTGCACACCATGTCCTCCGGATCAGTATCGGGAGAACTTTAACTTCTATCCAAACTGTAATAGCTGTCAAAAATGCAAAGAAGGTCAGTGGATGAACTGTACATCTCCATGTTATTACACTCATATTTGTCCAGTTATTGTTTTGTTTAATACCAACAAGCAATGGATGTGAGCAAAGAATACTTTTCTGTCTTCAACTAGAAAAAGGTTTACAGTATGCACAGAACTGCTCCTCTACAACACCGTCCAAGTGTATTTGCAGACCTGGGAGGTTCTGCCTCATGGGATATGACAATCCATACTGCTCAGACTGTAGAAAATACAAACAATGCAAACCTGGCTTTGGAGTGTCTGTAAAAGGTAAAACTTTTTTTTTTTTTTAAATCTCTCTTGTCACTATGTTTTTATGGTA
This sequence comes from Pelmatolapia mariae, assembly GCF_036321145.2. Classification (NCBI taxonomy): domain Eukaryota; kingdom Metazoa; phylum Chordata; class Actinopteri; order Cichliformes; family Cichlidae; genus Pelmatolapia; species Pelmatolapia mariae. The sequence goes on along the minus strand of NC_086231.1, from coordinate 17,298,780 downwards.
CATCTTAAAACAATATTTTGAAATTTAAGGATGTACCATTTGTCAGATGAGCCAACTTCTTTCTGTGAGGGTCTTCTGTAATTACTACTAATAAAAATATAACAAAAATAAAAGGAGAGGGGTACATGCTGGTGCAGTGGTTAGCACTTTTGCCTCAAGCAAGACCTCCTGATTGCCTTTGTGAGTTTCCTCTGGGTGCTTTAATTTCCTCCCACAGTCCACACTTATCTGGGTTGATGTTTTGATTTAACAAGAACAGGCCCTTTTCTAAGTATAGCTTTAACTTTAGTGGTTACTGGAATAGAAAAAATACTGGTGTCGGCCAGTGGTAACCCTCAGCCTCCTCGTAGATACAGCTATAATATCAGTTTCAAAATCCTACGTTGCCTTGTTCTGAAGTCATCGCACTCACAAGATTTTCAGAAAACCTGACGAGATTCAAACTCCTCCGACAGTTTTAGTAGATACACCTACGGTATCAATATGAAACTCCTACATTACCTTGTGCTTGAGTTATCGGATTCACAAACTTAGGTATCCACGCCACCTGCCCACCCAGCGGTGTGACAACAATACCCCATCAGCCTTTTCACAGCTTTTATTTTTCAAAAAAGTTATATTTGTTCCACTCATGGGCAAAGTTATATGCTGTTACAGATTCATTTATGGATCAATCAAGAGTCATCAACATGATCAATTATTCTGGCTCATCCCACCAAATCACTCAACAAATACCATGCTAAATGATGTTATGACGTTATTAGTATATTGACCTTTATCCTTCCTGCAATACATCTGCTGGTATACTGTGCTCATGTGACTGCTTTTTTCGGGACAGTGGGTCAGATGCACTCTTCACAGCTACAGTATTTTTTTCTACAGATTTCTATTCAGTCTCTCTGATATTTCCCACAAAGTCTCAATATGCCAATGCTTTTATTAATGTTGTTTTTGTAACACGTTCCATACAATACAAGTCATAAAGTGAAACACGTCATTAAATTAAATGTTTGTCTGTTGTTGCCAGGCACACCAAATTCAGATGTGAAGTGTAAACAATGTCCCAAAGGCACGTTCTCTGACAAAGCCTCCTTCATTGACCCCTGCCAGCCCCACACAGAGTGAGTGAAGGAGAGCTACAGTGTTTCCCCAAAGGTGTTCCAAACTCAAATTGCTGACCCTTCTCTTTGCTCTCTTCAGCTGCAATGGGAGGGCTGTTCTTAGAGAAGGCGATACTAAATCAGACAATGTGTGTGAACTGTACTCACAGTTGACAACAGCTGACAATCACAAGAAGAGTGTCGGTACAACTCCAAGCACAAGCACGACCACAGTTGCACCAAGCTCAGGCTCGACGTCTCTGCTAAGAAGCACCACACAGTCTGCCTCAGTTTCAGAAGAACCCTCCACCTATTTAATAACAAGCCTACTGACCCCACCACCTGACAGCAAATATGGTACTATAACTGACTAACTTTCAGACTACTCATAAGAAAACAGCTGTGTATGAAAAGTATTTCAAAAGTGCTCTTGTTCTTGCTTCTTCTGAGATGTATCTCTGCTTACCTCTCTTAGTTGGATTAATTGCTTCTGTCACTGGATTCCTTGTCATCATCATCCCCATCCTCATCCTTTTTCTGCTATGTTATTATCAAAAAATCTGCAAGAAAGGTAAATATATGCTTTTATAGGCATTATGTTTATTTCTGAGTTACATTACAGAATGACAAGGACCAGTTACTTTTTAAGTTCTTTACAAGGAACAGTTTTTATTACACTTTCCCTCTCTTACTTACAACCATTGTTCTTTTTTCTTAGACACTGCAAGTTTATCTCCTAAGGTGGATGCAAACGGAAACTGTGAGACTGCTGACGAAGTAAGTCTCGGCTTTCTATCTTTCATACTGAATACACCCTACATTTAGTAAAGTACACATCCTCTGTGGTCTACTGCAATTCAGTACAAGATCACTGCCATTTATTCTCCCCCTTTTAAAGTTCATTGTGTTCAGTTTTACAACAATTAAATCATGTAACATTCCCATTTGCCCGTTTATTGATATAATCCAGTCCAGTACAACACCACTGCTAACTGTAACCACAGTGCGACATTCAATAAAAGCATCAATAAAAACTGAGCTTTACAGGTACCATAAAAGTAGTCTTTATGGCAGAATAGCTCAGTGTTTGTGATTTTTTTAAAAATCCGCTGGAAATGAACTTCTCTTTTTCTTCCTCCCTGCAGAAATACACTGGGAAAACTCAGCTGGCTTTATTCAAAGTTGCATCACAAGAAAATGAGTGCCTGCTAGAAAAAGGGGAAGCCAGCAGTGACCACAGTCACTGCACAACCAATACCGAAACTTTAACTAGAACTGATGGTTGCAGCAGCCAGGAATCCATCAGCCCTTTACATTCCACTTTTGCTCTTGACAATCCATTGTCTGTTCTGTCCGAGCCCATGACTTTACACTCCAACATAGAATCTGCTGCATCACAGCCCAGTATCCAAACACAGACGTCCTCTCAGCCCAGCAGCCCTCAGATCATCACGCCCATGACTACCAGCCCACACGTCAACGTTAACATCACTTTGCACATAGGAAACGGGTCCTGTGGGACACCAGCTTTCATACCCGCTGACTTGATAAAACCTGACTGTAAGCTCCCCTATGGAGAGGAAGAGGAGTCCTTTAGCACCCCACAGCAAGAAGATGGCAAACAGTCACTAATGTCAGTGCCGGAGAGTTCCAATTACTGCACCGAGCACACAAAGCAAGACTCATATGCATGAAAGACTGATGTTAAGGTACACAACTATTTCCGCTTTGAAGACAGAAACTGTTACTTATTGTTAATATTTGTATATATGTGTATATATAAATATATATAAGCCGTGCTGGAAATAAAAATGTAAATATGGAAAGAGGTGTAGTCTACAGTCATCATAATATATTACATCTATATCCAATGTTTGTTGTAAAATGCATATCTTGTGTGTAGAGTTTTGCTGAAAGAATCATTTTCTTTTGTTAAGATACCACACATCACTGTATTATGTGTATTACGTGTAAGGTAGCCTCAAAAATGTGTTTGGATACCAAAACCACACTTTAAAAAAATGTAGGTCAATTGCACTAGATGACAAAATGTCAAAGATTAAGCAAATTATTTTAAAGCAAAATGGCACAGCTACACTTTAAATTATATAAAAAAAAATACATATGCAAGAAAAAACTTTGGTCATACAGCAGAGGCTGCCCTAAAGAGTTCAGTCACAGTGTTTCAGAAACTAGGCTGGGTTCCTTGCAGTTTGCAGAAACTTGACAATATTGGGCCATGAAGTCAACTAGTTGAAATAGCTGTGGTTTCCTCCATGTGACAGAGGGCACAGATATCCGCTCATTCATGCTTCTCTATGCTGCATGTGCTCTGTGGGATATTCTGTGAATTTAATTTCCTCATTTGCAAAATATTTCTACAACAGGGGGCTGAAGATCGACTTCGGTCACATACGCTCATCAGACGCTTTATTAGGTACACCTTGCTAGTACCATGTTAAATCCCTTTTGTCTTAACCGTCTTAATTCTCTTAAAACATTCCTCAGAGATTTAATTCATGTTTTGGTCCACTGAAGCAACTGTGTGACAGTTGCAGCAGATTTGTCATGTTAGAGTCCATGAAGCAAATCTCCTGTTTTACCACATCCAAAGGTGCTCTGTTGGATTCAGATCTGATGATCTTGATGATTTGAAGTTTGTGCATTATCCTGCTGGAAGAAGCCTACATAAATTGGTACCATGGGTTCCTAAAGGGATGGACAAGGTCAGCTATAACACTCAGGTAGACTGTGGACTTTAAACAATGCTCGGTTTGTACTAAGGGGCACAAAGTGTGCCAAGAAAATATCCCCCACACCATGATACAATCACCATCACCCTGAACCATTGATACAAGGCAGGTTGGATCCATGTTTTCAAGTTGTTTACACGAAATTCTGACCGTACCATCTGAATGCCGTAGCAGAAATTGAGAATCAGAGCAGGCAACATCTTTCCAATCTTTTCTTGTCTAATTTTGCTTAGTGCATACACAATCTAGCCTCAGTTTCCTGTTTTTAGTTGACAAGAGTGTTACAGACTGTGGTTTTCTGCTACTGTAACCCATCTGCTTCAAAGACTGGCGTGGTGTACATTCAAAGATGCTCTTCTGGTTACAACCTTGGTTGTAACAAGTGGTTGACTTATTTTTGCCTTCCTAGTTGCTCAAAACAATTTGGCCAGTCACCTCTTGCATCAACAAGATATTTTCACCGAGAGAACTGCTGTTGGCTGGGTGTTTTGTTTTTTCAGATGATTCTCGGTAAACTCAAGAGATGGTTCTGTGGGAAATTCCCAGTACATCAAAAGTTTCTAACATAATCAGACCAGCTCATCTGGCACCAACAAATATGCCACATTAATAGTCACGTAAATCACCTTTCTTCTCCTTGTGATGTCTGGCTTGAACTTCTGCAAGTCATATTGACCATAACGACCAAATGCACTGAGATCAAGCCATGTAATCGGCTAATCAGGAGTTGAAGAGGTGTACCTAACCAAGATGTCAGTGAGAGTCGACGTGTAGTTACATTTCTAGGGGGTGTATATCGGGTTATAGCAAAGGATTTCAGAGGGGTATGCAGATACAATGTAGATAAAAGGTGTATTTTTATTTATGTATTTGGCTGATTTAAGTTTGCATCCAAACATTTACACTTCATAATTTCTACATCATAGTACCATCGATACATACAAGCTCACTCACACCACTACAAAAACAAACAACAGTACATGTCTGTTTGAAAATCATAGCCATAATTTCTGAGTTTTAAACATCACAGATCCTTTTTATCCAAATTCCTTGATTCTACTTTAAATGTCCTGTAAACAGACTTGCATTTGATAAGTCTCATTTATCCTAGAAGTTATCCCTGCTGCTGTTTCACACCTGCTCTGCTTGATGTTGTTCACAATTATTCAGTCCAATCTGCTGCTGCGCTTTCTCTGTCTGCCTGGTGCCTTATGTTCTCGGTCAGAAGTCTTCCATTTCTCGTTTTATTCTTTAACATTTTAAACAAATGTGAAAGACAGAAGATTTTGCTGATTTGACAAACTGCGCAAAAAAACAAAGCTTGACTTTTTCTTTGAGCTCATTTCACTCGCCTCTGAAACTATTTAAAACTATATTAGTATTTCTATTTTCAAAAATGGAAACAGTACCCTATTACAGGTCATATATTTACTTTTGTAATGCTGTATGAGGTGTTCATTGCTTGCTTGGTTCGCAACAATGTTTGGGCACTTGTTATGTGTCAAAGAAACATCCACACGAATGCCAGGAACCAAGGTTTCCCTGAAGAACATTGCATTCTAATAAGATAATCACTGTTGTTTACTTCCTCTACAGTGCTTTTATTGGTGTGGCATCTTGGTGTAGTGGGGTTGGTGTAGAGTAGCAGGGAACTACAGCAGGCTCTGGCTACTGTCGATGTGAAAGTGCGTGACTCTACTATCAGAACGAGACTACACAAGTTTGACTTTTATGGGAGGTGTTCAAGGATGAAAACTTTACTCTCTAAGAGAAGCATTAAGGCCAGACTGAAGTTTGCCAGAGTGACAAAGACAATGACTTCTGGAATAATGTTCTTTGGACTGATGAATCTAAAATTGAATTATTTGGACACCAGAACAGTAGACATGTTTGGCGTGAACCAAATACAGCCTTCCTAGAAAAGAACCTCATACCAACTGTGAAGCATGGATGTGGCAGTATCATAATTTGGGGATGCTTTGCTGCAGCAGGACCTGGCCAGCTCACCATCATAGAATCCATCATGAATTCGACTGTGTATCAGAGGGTGCTTGAAGAACATGTGAAACCATCTGTAAAACAAAAAAAAAAACCAATTAAAGCTGAAGCGGAACTGGAGACAGCAACATGACAATGACCTAAAGCATACCAGCAAATCCACCAAGGACTGGCTAAAAACTAAGAAGTGGAGAGTCCTGGAATGGCCAAGTCAAAGCCCTGATCTTAATCCCATTGAAATGCTGTGTGGTGACTTGAAACGGGCTGTACATGCAAGAAACCCCCAGCTGAAAGAATTCTGCGTTGTGGAGTGGGGCAAACTTTCTTCTAATCGATGTCAGAGACCGGTAAAAGGCTACAAAAGGTGTCTCACTGAAGTTATATCAGCCAAAGGGGGCAACACTAGTTATTAGGGGGTAGGGTGTCCTAACTTTTTTCTCCATTAAAATACACATTTTTGTTCATATCTTTTTTTTTATGTGTAACAAAATGTTAATTTTTGTTGTTTAATTGCAGTTAAGTCCCTTTCTTTTCCAGTAATACATGAAAACATGATTAGACATTGATATGTGAACAGTTCTTAATAAAGAGCTGATTATTTAATGGGGTGTCTTTTTTATATATTTATATATATATATATATATATATATATATATATATATATATATATATATAACACATAACACACACCTTTAGGTTCTGAACTAATATATCAAGACACCTTAGGAAGAAAATATAATAAAATTTAGCTAAATCTGTATAAATCAAGATCCAGAAGCACACAGTTACACATATTATACATATTCATGATACATGGGTGACCAAGTGACCCACTTTTATATGTGGGTCCCTGTCCCAGATTTTGTTTGGCTCTAGTTTACAAAAGTGAGCATGCCAAAAAAACAAACAACAACAAAAACAAAAACAAAACAAACAGAGCCAAGAAAGGAAAGAGCTGCTCTGAATGGCATCACAATAGAAAAGGAAGTGCACAAGTTTACAAAGACATCAAAAAAGACATTTATGATTAGAATAAGTTGGGACTGAAATGACATACAGCACATTTATCCTTAACCTTTAAGAAGTATAGTTCGCTTGTGTTTCATTAAGTTACACAAACCTTTCAGCATTATTAACTTTAGTCCCAGTTTGGAAGGATCTGCTTACTCTAATCAGTGTCTCAGCAGAACCACTCTTCTTTATAGTATTAATAAACTAAACTGTTGCATTTTGCTTTAATATACCAAACCCGCGGTTCTTCCCTAGCTCTTGAAGAAACCGTTTATTTTTGATAAAACAAACGCTTATCCTCTGTCACAATACCTAAACCTGAAGATTAGGGTAGTTTTTTTTGCGGACGCTTCTGACACCTGCTGGTCGAAGTTGGACACTACAACATGTCTCTCCTTTGACTAATAAAATTGTTTTCAGTTAGAAGTGGCAGTTACTTTTCATGGCAGTTGCTGAACTTTTTTTTTTAAGTCAGGCAATTTGCTCTACAAAAAAAGTCGCTAACGGTTGATTTCTGTGTATTTCTTTCCTGTAATTAGCTGAGCAGCAGCAGCTTGTGAACGAAGAGAGAGGCAGTACGAATCGATTCATTAGGAGAGGGGGATAAAACTTTACACAGTTTTATTCCTTGTCTCGTACTCAACTTGATAATCATTTAAATTACCACGCTACATATAAATTACTCTCATTATCTTCCAAATGTTAGTCATAGATGACAAGTATCTTTCTTCCGAACACTGTGTGCGGTCGAGTCCCCGGCCCCCCTAATTTTTCGGTACAGTTGGTTGCATCCGTTGCCGCTGTGTGTTGCTCCCTTCCTGAAAGACACTTGCGTTGGAGCCGCTGATGTCGTTGAGCCAAGGCTGGTGAGTTTAGGCTTTTTTTTGCTGTTTTAATTCGTTTCTTCTATTAATAATGGGCATTTTTGGGAAGCCTCAACCTCCCGTATAGATTCCCACATACACTTTTCTAATTATGCGGCTAATTAAATCAGTGTTATGCCTCTTTTGTGTCCCCTATCTCCTCCCGCTGTGGTTGGCGGTGTCGTGGTCCTGGTCGCTTATGTTTACAGTCCCTGCCAGCAAGTAAGGTGGATGAAATATGTTATATAATGTGTATGTATCCTAAGCAACAGCTCATATGTTGGTCCGATAGTTTGTGATAGATGGTGCGAATTAAATAAAAGAGCAGCACGGGATCTTGAAGCCCTTTACGGGAGGGTATTTAAAAGGCAGCTTCTTAACACCGGGGAAGGAGGTGGACAGGCAGCGGAGATAATACTGACTGCTGCAGGTGTTTGCCTGTTGGTTTGGTTGACTGCTGCAAACTGTTTCCATTAGAAATGAGCAAATCCGTTTCAAAGAGCGAGGAAATGGGTGCAGCAAAGTAGAGAACTAGTTTGGTAGAAACGTTAATGTACGTCAGGTGTTTCCCCAGGTAAAGAGGAAGCTCACAAAGTGAAAGCAAAGAGCAGGCGTTGTATTATGAGAACAAAAAGGACTGCTTTAAAAAGGTGGTACATGCTACTGCCATATTATTAAAGGGCTTTGTTTAAAGTTATGTCCACCGCCTTCATTAGGGCATGAGATTTTGAAGTGCTTTAAAATAAAGTCAGGATAATTGTATTCACTATCCATGAATGTGCGGTTGATTTCAAATTAATCGATGTGCTAAATGCTCCTGGATAAAAGGATACTTGGTACACTGCAATAAAATACTAAAATCACAAGCAAATATCCAATCTGAGAAACTGGAAAGTGTGATTTCTTTGTGTCATTTTTTTTATACTAATCTAAAAAGCCATATTTAGCCTGTGTAATCAGTTTGTACAGAGCTATTACAGCTTACTAGAAGCTCTTGTGTTCTAGATTAAATATTAAAGGGTTGTTGTTGAAGTTGATTTTGTTAATGTGTAACCAAAAGAATGTCTTCACATAACTTATTTAGGGTTTGGCTGATTAAAGGTTTGAGGCGCCTTATTGTCTTTTTGTTTATTGTTTTTACACCCCAACAGAGACGATAATCTCAGGATTCCTGAAGTCAACTCCCACATGGCAGTGAACCACGTCCTTACAAACTGAACCACGCATACTCTGCTCCACGACGTTGCCCTCTTAGATGCCTTTCAGTGTCAGTTTTTGCAAATGGCTTGCTCTCTGAAGGACGAGCTTCTGTGTTCCATCTGCCTCAGCATCTACCAGGACCCCGTCAGCTTCGGCTGCGAGCACTACTTCTGCAGAAAGTGCATCACCGAGCACTGGAGCAGACAGGAGCCTCACGGAGCGCGGGACTGTCCCGAGTGCCGGAGGACCTTCACCGATCCACTACTTTCGCCAAGTCTCAAGCTGTCCAACATTGTGGAGCGCTACTCAGCCTTCCCACTGGACGCCATCCTTAACGCACAGAGGAGCTCCTACCCCTGCAAGGACCACGAGAAGGTCAAGCTCTTCTGCCTCACCGACAAAAGCCTCGTGTGTTTCTTCTGCGACGAGCCGGCGCTACATGAGCAGCACCAAGTAACCACTATCGACGAGGCTTACGAGGAAATACAGGTCAGTCATAGCGCACACACTCTGACAGCTCATTAGCAAGAGCGAGGCTGACATTTTCTTAAAACCCATGAGCACTCTGCTCCACGTTCAGACTCTTTCACCCCGTGGGAGCTGCCCAGACAGTTCAGCATTAAGTCCACTCCTGCCCAGAGAAGCTGCACTGAAGCAGTTTGGGGATTTGGTGCTTTTTGCTTTTGAGTGTTTCAGGTACAGCAGGTGCTGATGAATGAGGCACATCTAATTTGCTTCTCCCTGATGCCCACAAGTCCACTGACCTGAAATCATAATGAGATTCCAGTTTATAAGTCCCGTTATGATCAGAGGTTAATAGTTTCATTTCTTGGTTCGAACTGAACTGAAATGATGGTTACGAATGCAGCCCCTGCTGCCTGGAATGAATCACAAAGAAATTGAAAGAAGCAGTCACTCTTTAGGTGTGTTCAAGGAAGTTAAGAGAATAAGACAAATCTGATTCATTTAGATTTTTTTTTAAACTTCTTTACTTTTTCGGACTTCCTGTTTTTTTGGGGTGGGGGTTGTTTGTTTTGTTTTGTTTTTTTTAATACAAGTACGTGTTAGTTATGTAACACCTTTTTATTTAATTAAGTTTAGTTTTGTGTTGTCAGTGTCTTTGTCTGCTTCTTTATTGTTATGCCTCTGGTTTGGCAGTTTCTCCTTTAAAAGAAACAAACAAACTTGCAAATAAAGTTCATATCGCCAGGGTGATCTCGAATCGGTTGGGGACCTTTCCTGCTTAGGTAAAGTGCTTCTCTACGCAGAAACGCATGGCTTTTTTTTTCACATTACTAATTAAAGTCCTGGAAATATTCCAGGAAAAAAGCATTTAGATTAGTTAGACATGCAGCATCCACATTTCAGATCTGGCAAGGGGCCCTTATTGCACATCAACCTCATTTCTCTTTCTCCCTATCTCTTGTCATCTCTTTGCTTTCAAAGACCCCAAATAATTTAAAATTTAAAGGGGAAATTTGATTTTAGAGATCTTGACATCAGCAACTAACAGATGCTTGAAAACAGGAGAGGGGGAAAAAAACCTACCTCAGTGATTCATTTAAATCTAGAATATTAGGAACTAATTGACTGTAACTGTGAAGAAATGAACTTCTCAATAAAGCGTGTGTTTAATGTGTCATTTGCGTTTACCCTGAGTCATGTTTTCCACATTAACGAGAATAGTTCAGTGTTTGCGTTCCCTTCACCATTTGGGTATTTCCATTCCCACTGAGCCAAAATCCAATAACTGTGAAACAAAGCTCCTAATCCTTTTCCTTCTCTGCTCCAGTATACAGAGCAACACATTCCAGTCTAATGTTATGGAGTTCCTTTCCGTTCTCATGCCTGCTGTTGCCAGTGTAGATGTTCATATCTGCAGTATGTAACATAAAACACTTTGTTTTCTTGATAGTGAGCACAGTGAGGTTTCTGATAAAAGAGATTTATAGTTACTCGGTGGGGTTTTTGAGGTTTCACTGTCTTTCAGTGCATCTCAAACCAAAACCTCAAGTCTCTTTTGGATATATCACTAATGAAGTCTGAGTTTTCGGTTTCAGTGTCTGGCTCTAACTTCGTGATGCCGCTTTTGCTGTATACTTTATTTTTTACGCTGAGGCTTACTGTTCTTCTTTTTAGAATTGGAATTTCAGTCAGGAGCAGAAAAACTATTAATCCCCTCAGGGGAAGTCTATCAGCGAGATGGTCTCAGCCTTTGACTATTCATGATGCTGACCTCAGACACTCTCCTGAAAGTATGACTTTGACATTGGCAAGCTCATTGTGGTGTGGTACTGTTAATGAGTGAGAAGGGTTATATGCAGACTGCAAGTGAATTAAAAAAAAAAATTGCCAAATAACACAATGTGTCTTTTATTTTTGACTTCCACCTTGAATATTCAAAACTTCCTTATGTTATTAGTTTGCAGTCTGCCTGCCCACAACTCTGTCCACAGATTTAGCTGTGATTATATTACTAACTATGCATATAGTTGACTGAACATCGAGACTGTCAGTTTAACTAGCAAATAAAGGCCCAATTCTGCATCTGCATCACATGTTTGATGACTGCCTTTTGAAAGTTTTCAGTGGAAGTGGTGATTCACATCTCTGCTGCTACTTCAACCACTGGATTCTAGGGAAATAATTTTGTCCCAACCAGCACCACATACTTCCTTGTGATCAGTTTCACTTAGCCAGCAACCACTTGCCTCCAAGCTGCGTTGGGTCAAAGTCTTTCTAGTAGCAAGTCTTGCCACTTGGCAGCCATCTAGGTAAGGCAGTTATTTTCGGTGAAACTAAAACCAGGGCATAATCTATATTGCATTGATCACCAAAACATGCAAATTCAGAAGTCAAATCTGATTTAAAACAAAAACTAAGTACATTTGGTAATTTTGCCACGCTAATTAAACATATTAAATTTTATGTATTTTGTACTGTAAAATATGATGCAATAATACAGAGAAAATCCCAGCAGTCAGACAACCCCTTACGAATAAAGGGAATAAAGAATAGGGAGAGTGGCGTTAATGGTATTTACAAATTTATGGTTTCATCAACGTTAGTGCACTTAAAGAATTGCTCTCCACTTTCACATTGTGCATTTACCATTTTCTTGGTTTATCATTCACATTCTTACATCAGGAGATATGTTTTCCACCACACTTGAAGCCTTTATGAACCTCAACTTTTGCCATGGATGGATAAAACGATGTGATTGGCTTTATGCTTTCCCATTTCACTTCTTATAATTCTTAAAATGTCACCCATAGTGTATCTACTGTTGTACATAATCCACAGTAGCGGATTTTCAGATAACACACCCCAACTCATTTGTCCATTTACAATAATTTGGCACTGCACTTGACCATCAGTTCAGTTGGATATGTTGTACTTGTAGCAGCAGAGATGAGGAAGTCTTGTCAGGTAAGTTCACTTCTTTCTGTCTTCACATTCCCAGATTTTAACCATAACAGACTCTGACTCAAGTGTCATCACTTGACTTTGTGCAGCTACTTCTGGAGCTCCAAATGTCTTCATGGAACTTTTTCACTTATTCCCCAAGAGCTTTAAACAGACTTTGGCTTGTAAAATCTGTGGAGACCTCTTTAACTGGGGAAAAAAGTACTTAATTGGATTAAAACCAATTTGTATGATCAAGGTGTTTGTGAGGGTTACAAGGAAACATAATTAGGCAGTTTGTGCATAGTAAATAGCTACATTTTCCCTTCCTTGTTCTGCATTAAATATAATTAACAGTGCTGTGTCCTCATCAGTTTCCAATCAGGCTGTGTGCTGGAAGCTTGAGAAAGGTCAAAACTGTGTAATCTTGGAGCAGAAGTAATTAGGCCCAACACAAGATGTTTCTCTTTTCTTGGACACCGGCTTGTCCCTCTGCTTGGAGTTCTTTTCATGGTGGCGATCTGGCATTTTGCATTCTGGCAGGAGACTTGGAGGCTTCCCAGATCCACAATACTGAAAGAGAGTATGCGCACACAGTGGCCCCATCAGACACAAGCATGTCCCATGATGATCTTGGCAAACTCGTATTTGTAGATCTGCAAGTCCGTGGCTCGTTACATCATGCCTCATCTATATCAGACGAACAACTTGCACATTTTCCATGTTATTTATTTGTTTTGCAGTGAGCAGATAGGAGCTGAGTGTCAAACAGAAACAAATGCGAGAGCTATGCCTGCAGGCTTAAACGTCACTTTTAGCGTGAGGCTCGGCAGTGTTTCACTAAATGCCAAAACAACATGGCGAGGATGTGTTAAAATGCAGCAGAGATCACATCCAGTGTTTTGACAGTCATGACCAAAGGGGCACATGCCCTGCCAGTATGATGGTGTATTTAAAATAAATGTTAGAGTTTTTGTAGAGTGGGGAACTGTTTAGATATGGGAAAAGGATTTGGTAGGCCGAGTGCCAAAGCTTTGCCTCATTATGTTGAAATGTTGGAGAGGCTAGCAAAGTCTTTGCCGAAGTCGTTTTGAATTCTTACAGAAATCTTCTGGAGAGAGTGCAAGGAGAGTTTCCCTAGTTTGGTTATGATTTTGTTCTTGGGGGAAAATGAAAGTCAAACTTACTGTCAGTCGTAATAGTTCAGCATTACTGTCCAGTTTCCCAGCAGTGGTTGAATTTAGGTTAAGTCAACATCTTCATCACCCTGCAAGTGGATGCCACCTCTTTTTCCTCAGTAATCTTTTTATCACAGCTTTCCAGAAAGCAGAAGGCTGATGATTTGTGTGTTTCACAATCAGCATTCTAAGGATGGAGGAAATCAAGTTTTTTACATTTGAAGGAAGCATACTCAGACTGAGACCAGATCATAGAATAGACCTTCATGATGAAATACAAAGACATTCAGCACAAACATTTTTTTTAACTCTTGTGTGTCTGCCAGAAGACCTTCTTTGGAAAAAGCTTTTCATTTTGGAGAAACTTGCAGAATAACTAATGCCTAATTTCTGAGCAGTTGACCCTTAAATAGCTCATTTTACTAAAGTCAAGTCAGTCATGGCTTATATTTTTATTTAGGCTCTTCTCAACACATTACCATATGAGATACCTTTTTGTTTCTTATTCTCAAACTAGGTTTAGATGGAACACCCTTCTGTTATGTCATGCCACTACTGCTTTAACTCTGATGTTTTTGGCTGGTCAGTGTCTACTCACAAGAGCAGCCTTTCGTTAGTCTGTAGCAGAATGTAATCTCCTTAGCCTGGCATGTCACTCTGCTGACCTCAGGCCCTGAGTCTTGATGCCACGTTGAGAGCTTTACCTCCTGCTGATTTGCATCCTTTAACCGGTAAATGCTGCTGTGGCCAAATCTGTAATGCACAAACACATATGACACCTGACTTTTGCATGGTGATGTGTACACATCTGGCAGGCATTTACTCAGCACATAAGTGCTTGCTCGTACACTTTTTTTTTTTCTCAACATAAAGGACATTAAGGTAGGATCTGGGAGGATTTGTCTGCAGCTCTGCCATTTGCTTCAGGGAGCAGAGATTTGACAGGGAACTAATGCTTTCTGATTAGGTAGGATTTTATTCCAGCAGTCATATTGGATGATTTGGGACACCCATTTAAAATGTACAAGAGCAAAAAGCACTCTTAATACAACATTCTTCCAAACGTCTTGTAATCTAAAACATTAAACAGAGACGCAGATAGTCTCATAAATATCCACATTTAAATACACTCCAGACAACTCATTATGGCATGTATATAAAATTTCCCCCTGTCGGTTTTATGGTTAATTCATCAAATAAGGGTTTATCCAAAAGGCCGCATATCATTATCCACAGAGCTTCATTCCTTAACCAGGTTGAGCAAGAGCTTTATTTTGTGGGAAATAATTCAGTCATGCATCAGTCATGCTAATGTTGGAGTGCTGGAGCCATTTTAAAAAGAGGTTGGCTGGATTACTGCACCCTGATTGGTGCTGGACAGAGTTGTATACTTATTACCACACTGCTGTGGCCCTTAATGTTGGAAGTCAATTCCTGTGGAGGACAAAATGGAAGACACAGCAGCCACTTTGCCTTAATTGTGATGATGAAGATTGTCAGTGGGTTGTATGCAACCACAGCATCGCAGAGATTGACACACTCTTCCTGCTGTCTACTTGCTCGAGGGATGCGTTATCACTCTACATTCTAGTTGTATTGGACCAGATAAAGAGGAAAATGGATTGCAACCACTGCTTAACCATGCATTTGGAGCTTTAAGTTTTGTTTTCTTTTTCCCAGACACTATAGATGCTGTAGAGTATAAGTGTGAGGAGTATACAGCAGGCAGCTGTGCAGTAATGCTAGTCTCAGTTTGACTGAAGCCCACGCTGCAGAAGAATTAAATGATTACTGTAGTCTTGACTCACCCACACAGACTTGTCACTCAGGGTGTCCAGATGTACCTGTGTGCTGCTATCTATTAACACCATTCTTATAGCAAGGCATTATATGCTTATCGGGGCACAAACACGGGGGTTAATCACAGAAACCCATTAGCATTTTCCCGTCTGCCTCGCTCTAGTGCAGGGTGGTGTTTGAAAATGGAGAATGAGCACGCCAGCCTTTGAAGTGTTCCTCTGGTGGTTTAAAAACAGGGCTGTCTTTCACTCTCTGACTGTCAGTGCCTGGCCGCGAGCTCTCTCTCTGAGCCTGCCATCACCACGCATGGCCGTGCTGCTGCAGTAATGAGTCAGGCAATTTCAAGGGCACCCACGGCTGCCATCTCCCCTGTGGCTTGCCTCAGTCTACTCTCTTTTCCTCCAGCAGCTCCATCTTTCCTTCTGTCTCTCTGTGAATTTTTTTTTTTTCATTTACTTCGTTGTGTTTCTCGGTAATCTTCTCATTTCTAAAATATGGGCTTTATTGAGTACCTCATAACTGGTTCTTCTGAGAAAACCAGTTCCCAGCTCTCCACCCTTCTGTTTTTCAACCATCCACCCCAGACAAATTAGTTTGTCCATCTTAGCGGTTGGTCGTGGTATTGTGGCAGAGGGGCTTCGTTCGTGCAGAAATGGAGCCACGGGGAAAGAGAGAACAGTCATGTTCTATTAGAGAACGGGGAGAGGTGGTAGCTCATCCTGCCCTCATTACTGATAGCACTGATGATGCTTGAGGCAGAACAGAGCCAGGCAGCATGTTTACTTCAGCCCAAGCTGTTGGTAGATTAGCGGATAAACATCTGCATTGATTGGAAGAAAGCAAGCTGGTGCGGCCTCCATCACGCAAAACATTTTGTATTGTTTAGATCATTACTTTGGCCTGCGCCAAGTGAGTCAGATGTCTCTGCATCTGTTGTTCTTTTAAAATGTTTATGCATGCCTTCTGCAAAGAGTTGATTTTGCGACTTGCCATATGTTTACTGAAAGGAGAAATGACTAGTAGAGGGCAGGACACATACAGGTAAAAGCTGTTTGCCTAGCTGCAATATGTAGCTGTTAAAGACTGTTCTGAACAGTGTTTTTAGGCTAACATGATTGAAAATGCATCAGGCTTAACAGGTGTCTCCTAAACAACCGTTGTTACAGTTACAACCTTTCAAATGACTTCATATTACCAAGTACACCCTGCCTCGTTGCAGAAAGCTGAGGACATCTTAGGAAGCTCCTGAACCTTAAAGATATCCATTAGATGAAATGTTTTTGGTTAGGTTTTAAGGGTATTTGCAAACATGACTGCCAGTGCTTTCTGTTAAAGGAAAAACAAGTGATGTTTCATTACAAAACATGGGGAAAAACTAATCTAAGAAAACTAGACTTGCATACATAAAAACAAAGGCTTGTTTATGACACTTTATCTCATCAGCCTTCATGATCTTGTAACTGACATGCCACTATCCTGATGTCATGTATTCAGTTTCTGTGTAATTTTGCGGTTGCTGTCATGTCAAAGAGTTTTCACCGTCCTGTGAAAAACAAAGTATACCTTTCATGCTTCCACAGGAATTAAAAAGGTAAGTAGTGACCAGATGCCACAAGTGTGGGCTCCCCCTATAAAAGCAGGAGCTTTTGCAGTTTGCTGGTCTGAAGCATTCGGCTGTTTCCTTACAAAGTGTCAAGGTGGAAAAAGCACCTTGGAAAAGTGAAGAGACATCAGCAGTGATCTTAGATAAGTAATGGTTGATGCCCATCAGTCCAGGAAAGGTTGCCAAGTGCATCACTCTACAGTGAGACATTATTCATAAGTGGAAAGCATTCAAGAGAGTTTCTAATCTTCCTCACAGTGGACATCCCAACAGACACTCTCTAAGAGAACTGTGCATAATGAATACCCTCAAATCTAAATGAACTAAAGCAACATAAAGGACAGTGGGGACAAAAAGGTGGTACTAATACTGTATAAAAAACAGATATCAGTGTTGCATAGCCTTCAGTATGACTATAAAGTCACAGTAATACTATGGTAACAAACATCACTCTCGTAAAGGTATGTTGTGTTGCAGAATTGTGCTAAACTTAGAAAGCTGCTGGGGAAAAACTGCCATCTGAGTGCATGTGTTTGCTTAGCAACATCGTAAATTATACAGCCTCAAATCACTTCTTCTGAGAAGATGTGTTCTGTAGAAGTGGGTTTCATCAGAGATGCACAAACTCCCACATGTTAACTCTAGTCAGATGATTCATTGCAGCTGAATGCATGACATCAGTAGTTGCACGTCTACCTGTCAGCTAGTGAAACCTGAAGATCACAAGAGGGCTTGAGAGTGCTGGAACTGGCCTGACAGGCCAGAGAGTAAGGCGGAGGATGACCAAAGACATGAGGTTTATGTGTCATCTTGGTGAATGAAAGGAGAAACGCTGTTCTTAAAGTTTTGCAGCTTTAAGTGAGGCTTAATGCTGAGCCCCCAGCCTCCTTAACGCAAGGCAGATCACCAGGGAGAGCAGCCTGCACACCAGTAGCACTGCAATGAAGATTACATTAAAAATAAAAGCCCTGACAGTGGAGGGTGTTGTATGAACTCCCTTAGAAATGGAATAGGCTTTAAAACACATTGAATATGAAATGAGAGATTGAAGAAAATGGTTTTGGGCAGAGACAATTACAGATCTTGGTAGATGTTAAAAATCCATGAGTGGTGAGCGATCTGAGGAGTTATGCTGTGGCTTTGCTGCATTTAGTTTTGTCTGTCAGTTTGGCATTTGGGTGGATGTGAACTGCTGTTCCCTGTCACTGCTGCCATGAGACTCTGAGCCCTGAGTTGATTAGCTTGGGAATTAAGACAGATTACAGGCCATTGTTCTCTGGGGTCTGGGTAGGGCTGGACGGGGGCAGTAATCTCTTGTAATTCCCCGTGTCCGTGATTTGCTGCCGATGATTTAATTTGACTTGCTGCTGATAGGAGTCCTCATTTTCAGCTCTCAGGCACTCAGACTCCTCCCTTGAGCTTACCAGTTGCTGGGAAGAAGAGAGAAGAAACTTGTAGATGTTCACCTTTTAAATCCCTCCTTTGTCTAAACGAGAGAGTCAAGCTGTGTTGCTGTTTACCTAAAAACCCTTGGTTCTCACTGCAGACCAGGTGCATAGGGGCAGGGCATGACTGACAGCAAGGCAGGTGCTGGGAAAGCTTTCACATGACCAGTGCTAACTGTGGGATTAGTTAATGTTGTTAACTGAAGCAACGGTTCGTTGCTAAACATTGGTGTAAGTTTTAGTTGTGAGACAAATATTCAAAAACAAATGTCTTGCTTTAATAATCATTATGAAATGTAACCGCAACAGAATAATGACACAGTCAGCATTTAGATTGGTTTCCTATTACCCTCACATTTACTGTAAATATGATTTCCAACTTGTGTCATTAAGACCTTATTGTGCAACCAAAAACGGAGGGATGGCACCTTTGTTTTGCCTTTAGTAGTGTAGGAAGTCATGGATTGAAGTAGATCAATCGGTTAACACTGGATCAATCAGAGGGCTCAACTTTATGATTTTTCTACTTTTTAGAAGTAGATAACACTAACAAATTTACATGAATAGTAAAGTAAAAGTCATAAGCGACAAATTACTGTCATCTTGTTGTGTGAATCAGGTGTCTTCAAAAGTTTGGTGTAGTGTAGGAACCGTTCACAAAATGGTGTTGGCTGGACAGTTCAGCCAACGGCCAGCAATAGCACAAAGAATTAATGTGCAACTTCACCTCACAAGTGAAACGGAAATTGGCCTCTTTAATAATTGATACCTCAATTAGAAACTTAAACACCCTCATTGCTAAAGTGATACATGGCCAGTTCAGGTTTCTGTGGCCAGGAATTCTTAGACTTACTTACAAGGTTCAAGCTAATTAGTGGGGAGAAGCCAGTTCTATTGTACCCACTCACCCCATTCCCTGTACTCGCTCTTAGTCTGCACCGTTAGCAGGCACTTCCTCCCGTAGCAGCTGTTTACAGTTTAACCATTTAACCCACGCTTTTGTCCACAGTGTCTTATAATAATTCCAGCTATAAACACAAGTGAGCATTCTTCATAAAGGCACATGCTGTGAGACAGTTTAAAAGTGTGAAAAGTGTTACAAATTTAATCAGAAATAAATCCAAGAAGAACGTCCTTCTAATCTGCAGTATCATCTATTACAAAACTTCCCCTTTGAAATCCACAATTTTTACAATCAAAAGCTCATCCAAAAAAGCATTAGAGGTAGTGGTGTTTGGAAATATTGCTTAATTCATTGGGATCTTAGTGTGTGCCCACAGTAAACTAAGTGGAGAAGTATCCTTTTCTTTTTTTCTTTTGGCTTATTTACAGTAACACTTCACACTTCAGTAAAACGCTAAAACACGGCAGTTTGAACCTCTGGAAGGGTGCATTCAGAATTATTCTGTTCTAATTATTCTAATCTTATAGCATTTTAAATGGTTGCTTCAAAGATGGGGACCAAGTCTGCAACTGTCAGCTATTGCTTTGCAATTGAACGGGCTTTGTTGGAAATTACACGCAATCTCTTTGCGATAATGTTCCAATTATCAGTGACAAATGAGCAACAATCGCAAATCAGTTGCTGTTCTTGTTAACAGTTTGAACAGCACGCGGTACTTTGTGTGGCCATTTGTTTCCAGAGGTAAGCGTGTTCTTTCTCATCCTGTTTATATTCCTGCTGATAGCGTTTTGTCTGAAGACCTGTGTGGGTTGAAACTGGTCATTACTGCCCAACGTGGCATGCATTAACTGTAAACGGCTCCTTTTTTTTTTTTTTTTTAAATCCCACTCTGTGCATGAGCAGTCTCCTGAAATTTGTTTTTTAAAATGATGATTCAGGCATATGTTATTTGAAGTTATCAGGAGATTTAAAACCATGCAAAACCCACTTGAGGCTATACTTATAATTTAAACAACAGTACTGCCTCCCTCTGCAAAACCAGTGTGTTGCTTTACTGTGTGACTTGACAAAAGAGGTGTGTATCCCAAATATTTATTTGATGTCAAGGAACTGACTGAAAGAGAAGCAGGCGCATACTTTATTTGGTCAGATAGAGCTGTTTATGAGCTGTAGCCTGCGTAGTGCATACGCACCAGCTACAGCAGAATAGCTTCCAGCTGCAGCCATGCCGTAAAGATGAACTAGAGGCAAACAAATCTGTTTGTTATCCCTGCCGTGTGGCACTGGCTGGCATATAACCACATCATGTTTTTTCACAAGGTGATTTGTGCGGCTGACACATACTACATGGTTTTATATTAACAACATGCTGACTGTTAGAGGTCTGACTAATCCTAAGAAGCTTTTTCTAAAAGATGACACAAGCCTGTATGCGGTTGTGGTGGAAATCTGCTGGCAGTCGTGCAGATCCAAGGGTCATTTTCAGGGTTTGTTTACAAAGTGTAACCAAAGGGTGAAGTCGCTCTGCGGCAGAAGAGAGATGATGGTGTTAGAAGGGAATGCAGAAAGTCAGTGCAGTGTTGATAAACCTGCACGAGTTGTAGTTCAAGTCAAAATATGAGATGATGAGTAGGTTTATCAAAAATCACTCCCTGAGTACACGGTATTTAAGAAAAAGAAAAAAACAAAACTGCTGTACAATTGTAATGACATGTGTCTTTTAGCTGTATTTCGAGTAGGTCATGACAGGCCCACATGATGTTTGGGCAGCAAAAATTGGGCTGCATCCTAGACTGGTTAACCAGTAAGTCATAAGGGTTACTGGTTAACTTGTCATAGACGTGGTCATGTCATGGTTGTAGATCAGCACATATTCAACCTTACTGATCCTTTGATCTAAGCTCAGTGAAAACATTGCTAATAATTTTGTGGTCTTAATTGACCAGACCTCCCTCTCCCCAGCCACCTCCTCCAGCTCTTCCAGGCAGACACCAAGGCATTCCCAAGCCAGTCAAGGGATCTCTTTTCAACATGTCCTGGGTCTGCCCCAGGGCATCCAGAACACCCCACTTAGGTCACACTTGGGAGACATCCTAGTGAGATGCTGTAATCACTTCAGCTAGCTCGTCTCAAATCACCACCTTTTCGTCATAGAGCGATTTATGTGCCGTAGTCCTTGAAGCTGTGTTGTCAGGGAAGGGCTCTAGGGGTCCAGTGCAGTATGGCCTTGGCACTCCAATCAGTGATTTTATGATGTGTGGTTTTAAAAAAAAAAAAAAAAAAGTGGCAATAAATGTTAAATGAAAATCCTGTTACTTAAAAATAAACAAAATAATTGGAGAAGTTAGTTGTAAAACGTTATTTACATTAGCACAAATGCTAGTCAGCAGTTGTAACAGCTTGTACTTTCAAAAGTGTAAAGATCTCTTCACTACCAGATCCAGCTTCCAAACAACACTGCAAAATAAATCTGCATTAAAAATGATCCCCTTCTTTGGAAATAATTTTAGAAGGCTCATGTGAGAAGCTAGGAGTTTGTTTTGGACTTTATTTCATTTCACATGCATAAAAGAAGCGCTATTTTATGTTTTTTAATCCGCTGCCTGTGGAGATGATGTATAGCTCTCTCAAAGATTAGCATCTTGCTCTTGACAGCATTGATTGATAGTGCTTCAGAGTGAGACTAACTGGTTGCTGCACTGGAAATTATTCTGAAGTCTCATATTAGGCTTATAAGCCTTTAAACTTGGCTGTCTGTCAAATACATTTCCAACTCCAGTTGTATTTAAAAAAAAAAAAAAAGAAAAAAAAAAAGGTGTATGTCTTGAACTCCTGTTTGGCAGTCAGGAGAGGACACGCTTTAAAAGCCTCAGGGCTGAAGGTGAAGCAGCGAGGAGCTCTGAGCTGCTGAGTGACTTTATACAAGCAGCAGGCTCTCTCTTATCGGTCAACACCTCTCAGATTTCCACTTTAAGGCCAAGAGGATCCCCCTGTTCCTCTTTAATGGCTTGTCCTGCAATGTGTACATTATCAGGCATAACACTGATGACTCTGAGATCTGTTTGCCTCTCTTAAAACCCTGAGACATCGACCTACTTTACAGCCCTGATAAAGCCATGCACCTCCTTTGTAGACCTTTGTCAACACTTCAGACGTCATTAATCTTTTTCATTTGAAGGATTAATCTGTTAGAACTGACTGGCAGAATAGTTTTTTTCTTTCTTTCTTAGCAATTCGTGTTTAGACTAATACATTTGCATGCTCTGTGCCCTTCCTCGCTCGAGGAAGTGGAACAGCAGCCTCTGAGCATTCATCATTTACATGACGTGCCCTATATTCAGAGGACTGGCGGGGGCCGCCAGCATCAGTGCTTTCCCAGAGTTCATTGCTTTTACTATATGTTGCCGGTAGGAAAAAAAAATTGGTGGTGGTGGGGTCATTCTTGACAAACCCAGGGTCACCGCAGACGAGAACAGCTCCCATCATGCGGATGTTTCTATAGTTAACTTCTAAAATTGTAATGCTATATTTATCTAATTAAGGCAATGAATTTACTTGCTGTAAACATGTTTATGTTTAGTGGAATACATCCAGTCCTATGAGAGAGTTGCACATGTACTGTACAGGCCGTTCTCATCTCAGGGCGCCTCTGTCTCACTAGAGCAGATGCTGCAAGTGAATAGTGTGTCTGTCCTCCAGAGCCAGGCTTGCTCAGTCAGCTCAGCTGGCCTCGGCCTGCTCTGCTGGCTGATCTCAGGCTGCAGGGACGTACTCGTCCCCCCAGAGAGGCTGCAGGCGCTGCTGATGCTAGAGGAAACAAGGCTCTGGAATGTAAGGCACAGCTTGAGCTCAGTTTGATGTCTTGGAACAAGTACGTCAGAGTTTGCAGCCTGAGACAGCGTTTTAGTTGTCCTGCTCTCTGTATCAGTTTACAAGTTTTTGTTTTTGATTACTATCTGTGCCAGAGGAGGCTGCAGACTGCTGTCACACTGGGCAGGTGAAACATTTGAGATCCCTTGGCAAACAGTTTCAGCATGACTTTGAACACAGTTCCAGTAAATCCACCATTATAGTTTTTATCCAAGGAAATGATGACCTTCATAACGGAGAAGGAAACATTTAAGCATACACAATGTGTCGCATTCCCAGAGGTCATGGGTTTGCATTTTTAAATTGCACAGGCTGGCACTTTCAGAGAAGAAAACTGCATCAGAGATGGCAAAATATATATTTTTAAAGTTTTCCACCCCAGAACACACAGCACATATCATAGCAGGTATTTCTGCAGCGGTGACATCAGCTGTTGCTGTTTGCTTGTGGAGCTCTGCTGTTAGCTCCTTCACTGCAGCCTGTGTCAGTGTCTTCAGACTGCCCTCAGTTTGGCATCAAGCACTGTAAAGAGCCCTCACATTGCACAGCCAGGACCACGCACAGGCGAGTCAGCGTCAGAACGACTTGCAGATCAGTTCCACGTAGCGCCTATATCTCAATTAAAATCATAAATTAAACTGAAAACAAACAAATAAATGGTTTTTCCCATCAAACCAGCATCTATACAGAATAAAAAGGTGGCTGGACAGCTTTGGTCTTGTCACCCTACATCACCAATGCCATACAGACACAAGTCATATAGTAATATACTAAACTTTTATATAGTATATATAAAAGTTATATATACTATATTTATTTAATCATCTTCTTGAGTCTCAAATAGAGCAGGGCGATATGGCCAAAAATATTTATCACGATATATATTTGAAAATTTGCGATAACAATATAACTGACGATATAATTGATGCGAAACAAAATACAACTCCACAACTTTACTAGCGCAAAAAAAACCCCATCCATTTATTTTCACTTAAACAAGAAGCTGTTTTTTATGTGCATTAAAGCTATATAAAAATTTAACAGTACAAATGCAAATTCCTTGCTGAAAGTTTAACCATAAGGCATTTCCAGTAGAAATGGGCGGACATATCCTGAGCACAGTGTTGCCAACTTAGCGACTTTGTCGCTATATTTAGCGAGTTTTCAGACCCCCTAGCGACTTTTTTCTAAAGAAAGTCGCTAAAAAAGACGTGAAAGCGGGTATGCTTTTACTCTCAACAAGCAGCGGGTGCTGTAATGCAGGCAGTTCTTCTTTTACTCTTATGCTGTTTTGTGGATCACAAGGTTTAAAACTACTTATAAACACACACACACACAAAGTAACTCCACCAGAGTGCCTATTTCGGGTCACTTTTGCCGGTCCAGGCCCAGGTAAAGGAGCAGGGTTGGAATTGTGACATTAAAAAAAACAATAATTGCTAAAAGAAATTTAATTTTTAGTTCTAAATAAACTCTAAATGCATTTAGGACGTTTTTTACTCACTTTATGTCTCTTCCACAATGTTATTTCTCTCTCCAACAACATAGGTTACAATTATATTAGCATGACCAATTATGCAAATTGGGTGATGACGTCATTTAGCGACTTCTAGCGACTTTTAGGACAGCCAATAGCGATTTTCCTTACTGAGGAGTTGGCAACACTGCCTGAGCATAACCATGTATAATATCCACTGAAGTTAAAAAGAGGTGCTTTGCAACATTAAACTGCAGTGTGCCAAATAAAAAAGTCAAATACGTATTTTTTGGACCATAAGGTGCACGGGATTATAAGGCACATTAAGCGAAACAAAGCAGTCAGATAAATCAAACTTTATTCAACTCATTCTTCTTGCTTCCTCCACTTCTGTACCATTGATTCATTAATGCTGTATTCTATCACAGCTGCTCTATTCCCATGTTGTTGCAGTATATTAATGACTAACCTCATATTGTAGATGGATCATCTCAGTTGTTCTCCTGACTGAAGTTTGGTCCGTTTACAGCATCCTGCCATGCGATTGCATTTGTCTCTAACCATCAGGAACCTTCACGTTAACTTTTATCGAGTGGAAAAGTGTTAGCGTTCATCCTCCAGCTTCACTGTTTATGTTATGCTAACATAGCTGTGTCGCTAGCGATCACGTAGCACATCATTATAAACCAGCTAGCCCAACTTCAGTAACTCTACAAACGTCACTGCTGTTTAGTTTCCTGTCTTCATTTATGTCGGAAGTGATAGCAGAGCTGTACATTTGAATTTTTTCAGAAATCTCTCAGTCAGAACATGCTATATCATGCTTAGGTAACTAGCGAGCTAACTTCCGCTAACTTCCTGCTAACTTCTAATTCCGTTAAATTTAATAAATTCTGTTTTCGTTGATGCCTGGATGTTAAACTTCATAGTTACACCTGGTAAAGCAGCAACGCTGATCATTTTATTAAAGATGAAAGAATTTAGACAGTTTTTAACTCTCAGTGATGCTGCAGTGTTCGTTTGACTTTGGGACCTGAAGCGGACGGAGTTTAGGACCCAGATTACTCCCAGATTTACGAGCACCTTAGTCCGAGAAATAAGGCAATAACAACAGCCGCTTGCATGTTCTACAAAAAAAAAAAAGTGCTTTGTTGTGTATCTGACGGACAAACACCAAACCAGTTCCACATCACTGAAGTTGCACCATTTTTACAAACCAATTCTGGTTCACCCGTTTCAACAATCGGCCATGTGCGTATGAAAACAAAGGCACCCATATTCTATCGCGATATTTCATTTTCTTATCGTTGCCTAACATTGTACCGGTATTACCGTGAACGGTATAATATGGCCCAGCCCTAGTCTCAAAGATGGGTTATTACCAGTTGAAATTCCTCAATGACTTGTATATTCTAGATGACACACACATACCAATGAGCCACAACATTAACACCAGCTTCCTAATCACAGTGACCACGATTAAGTAACCCAGGTGGTGTGGTGCTTCCTGCTCGGGGAGGCTGTTACCCCCATGTGCTGGTGTGCTGCTGTGTTTAGTTTCAGATTTACATCTGCAGTAAGTATCAGGACCCCAAGGTTTCCCAGCAAGGGACCCTGTTGGTGCTTTTAATGTTGTGGCTGATCAGCGTACCTTACTGCCCAAACATTTTAGGCATGACTTCCTTTTATTTATATCCAGACTGATAGTTTTGATCACACAGTATGTTTTTTGTTTCTTTTGGGTCTTTTAATATATTGAGTATAGGAACAACATATTTCAGTCCTGTTCTAAAAGCTAAATCGCCACAGGCCCATAAAGCTCACGGACAGACTGTGATGACTGCAGTTTGTTCACCGCTCTGTTATTGGCTGACGTCCTATTTACCCACACTGTCTGCTACCTGACAGAATTACACCCTGGGCTCGATGAAGGTTATGCCAAACCGCCCTCCTGAAAGTCACTTTGCAGCACTTTCAGTTACCGAGGCCTGTGCCGGGGTGTGTGCCCATTGCCTTGCAATAAACAAATGAAAAGGATCCCAGTGTAATTAGGAGCCCAAAAAGCATATTGGCTCTGCATTCTGTGAATCTTCCAGGAAGAATATGAATTCCAAGTTTTCATTATTTTTTTCCTTGTCACTATGTGTGAATGAAATAACTGGAAGCTCCTCTTGTCTGTGTGTGAGAGGAAGTTCTTCATCCTGTGAGCTTTTTATTATTCATGCTGCGACACTGCGCGACTGCATGTTGTTTTGTTCGCCTCTTTGTCGAGTCTAGCAATAATGCTCTGTAAATCCCAAACAAGCTACAGAACGGAAATTGTGAGGAATTTTAAAGCTCGTTTACATTTTTTGTTTTTTTGTTTGTTTTTTTTGTGAAAAACGTGCCAATAGTTTAGACTGTTGTGCGTATAGACTATTCTATATTATTTAATTTACTTCTATGTATCTGCCCAGGAGCTGCTAATATGACAGGAAAGTAAGAGGACGAAGGGAATGACAGCAGGATGAAATGAGTTTTAGATTTATAATCCCCAAGCCGTGACCCCCATTTCCTGCAGCTCGACGTCCTGGGGAAAATGTCATGTCAGACTTGTGTTGGCCAGATTCGATGGACAGGAAAGAGACGCCTCCACAGAGAACACACAAATACTCACACACTCCTGCACAGACCAACTTTTTCTGTAGGTACCCGTGTACATGCTCTTTCCGGTTTCCATTTGATGTCATCTCATAAAATCTTCATCTGAAGGACAGTTTCTGCTTTTGGAAGATCAAAAAGGATTAAGTAATTGCACATTTGATTCAAGGCCTTGAATTAAAATGTTTTCACCAAGGTTGTGGGGTTTTGCTTTTTTGGTTTTTTTTCTATATTTATTTAGAAGCATTCAACAGATGTGGGGTTTTCTGTTTGTACATCCATCTAAATGCTGTGACAGCAGCAACAGTTAAAGCTGCCCTTCCCTGACCGGTCAGTCAGCGTGCAGCAGATAAGTGGTGGAGCATTTATTTATTTATTTTATTCTGTCAGTGCCGGTCTATCTCAATGTGTGGGAGTGGCCTTTGACCCGCTGCAGACAAACGCGTAGCAATGAGGCAGAGAGCCTGCTGAGCCTGCCGCACTCCTATCATTAACATGGAGAGTCACGCTCCCCCTCTGCACCATCCATTGTTTTCTGTTCCTGTCCTTGGAAAGAAACATGCTTCATTTCCCCAGCCCACATTTGCTTCTTTTAGTATTGCAACTAATAACAAAGGTCAGAAATTTTCTGCTAAATGGATTCTTATTTATTTTTCCTGTTCCGTGGTAGGAAAAAAATACTCGAATCAGTAATTTTTTATTTATTTTTTTTCCCTGTCAGACAGGCTTGGATGGTAGTGAGGAGTGACGGTTGTTTTATTAGCCTCTCTAAGCTGACAGTTCCATTTGCTGGATTTTTGCTGCAGTTGGTGTTCAAAGGAAGTGACACTTAGTGGATCACAGAGAAGGGGGCACACAGGTTACTCAAGCAAATACACCAGGCAGCGGGATAGCTTAACAGGGCGGACTTGAAATAAATGAGGCTTGAGGTTGTTTCCTTTGATTCAGTTTAGTTTTAATTTCCCCTGAATCAAAGCAGTTGGTGCTAGTGATGCACTGATGGTGGAGTTCTGGGCAGATACTAATGCTGACGCTTAAATAACTGTTAACTAATGCAGATGCATGCTCTTTTTTTGTTGTTTTTTTATTATTGTTGTTTGTTTACCCTTATTTGCCAGGGAATTTAAGGCAATTATATTATTAAAAAAATAACTGAACATTTTTAAAGCCTTTGTCTTTGGCCACAAAATGGCACCAAATATGTTTTTTTTAGTCAACAAGGTCAGTGTTATTACCAATATATGTCCAGCTTGCCCAATATCGCAATTCAATTAATTTTTCAAAACTGTGATACGTCTTCATCTTCTCATGTTAAGAGGTGTTAAGCTTCTCAAGATAGTTCCTCCTTGTTATTTTGGATTGTTTAGTGTCTGGTGTTGTTTCATCCCCGTTTTAACATCCTACAAAGAATGTGTGATTTTCCAGGTCCATTGTGCCCCAACCCTTTTAAAGAAAAATGTCTTTTTTTTTTCTTTCTTTTTTTTTTTTTAATATATAGATATTGTTGCTCACGCTGGCAACACAGGTTAGTCCTTTCCCTGCTTGGGATCATTGCTTATTCAATTTTTGTGGAAATGTGTCTGCATGAGACATTTCTGGGCTTGTTTTTGGACAGCTTTTATCTCAGTTCATTGGTCAGATCATTGTTTTTGATGCAGGTGATTTGTCTACTGATGTCTGTGCTTAAGGAATTGCATCAGCTAAAATGCCTATGTCCAAAAACCTGAATCTGAAACACCGGTGTTGTTGGCAAATGAGACCTGCTTAAAAACTCTGCACCGTTCGTGACAACGGACATCCCAGCCACTTCCCGCAGAGCCTCCTGCCTTAGGGAGACTTGGAGGTGGCTGAGCAGTGCAGGTTCTGCCAGCATGTGTCTGACTAGAGATGAGACCCGATTTTTGTCTGACAGAGCCCAGTGTCTCCAGAGATTTCAGTTTATTTCTTTTATATCTCACTCTCCGTCTGGCTTGTTTGTTTAAGCTGCAGCTTAAATCTTTGCTGCCTCATACCCAATCAAAAGAGATTTCTTACGCAAATAACACAATTTAAATAAATACAGTATCACAGAGTTGGAAAAATACTGGTCTGCTAACATGATTAGCATTAGTTCAACGTGACTGATGGTGTTTTTGAGACTTTACCGGAAGCGAGCAGAAGCTGATTGGTTTAAATGGAAAGGGAAATCTTTCAAGTGCGTTTCACAATTGAGTTAAGCTCAACAGTTCTTTCATATTGAAGTCCAATTACTAGTCGCTGATCTGTGTTTTGTTGTTTGTGTTGCAGAGGGAGATGAAGGAGCAGCTGGCCACCCTGCAGGACAGTGAGAGGGGACACACTGAGGCCCTGCAGCTTTTGCAGAGACAACTCACCGAGACCAAGGTACTGTGATGGCTCTCCTTTATAAAAACAAAAAAACAACTCAGAGTTTCAACTACAGATAATTTCCATGATCCATATCATTCATAAAGCCTTTTAAAAATAGTGATAGTTTGGCATTCAGAAATCCAAAAAGAAATACAGTTTGCAGTGATATTAACAAGAAATGCACCTTGGACCATGAATCATTTGTGTTTTTTTTCTGGATTTAAAAAAAGGAAATTACTAAGATAAAGTAATTGTTGTAGCACTAAATATCACTCCACCTGCTGAAGCACGTAGGTTTATCTGTTAGAAGATAAGAAGATCTGCATTTTTTTAAGGTGTTGGAATTATTTTTATTTTTATTTATTTTTTTAAGAAAAAGTGCCTTTGCTGCCTTTTTCCCTTTCAGAATAGTAAACAAAATATGTTCAGTGAAAATGCAACTCACACTTTTTTTATTAGCTTTTTTTCCCCCCCTCAGTTACCCTTTAGTTAAAATCATACATATACAACTAGATCAGAGGAAAAGTCTGAGCAACTACTTACAGTTGAGAAGTAGGAGCATTTTGGCATGTTTGCTTAAAAAAATCAGTTTTTAATTAGGGTCCTTTAGTAAATAAATAACTTGCTAACAACGAGATTTTAGGCTTGTTTATTGTTTTCTGGCATTTTCAAAGACGAAACAATTAATCCGGAAAAAGTAACTAATTAGAATAATAGCTTGAAGAAGCAAATGCCCGAACATGTCAGTTTGAAAAGACTTCAAAGATAGTTAGAGAAGCAAGAAATCTTGTTTCCATTTTAGACATCCAAATTGACACAGTAAAACTTCCTCATTACAAGCAGTACAAGAAATGAAAGGGAAAGCTCTGGGTAGTATGTGCACTTTTTCAGCCACTGATCATGCATCTTTCCTTCTTACCGCTTCGACTGACAGTTAAGTTCCAATGCATAAATTGGTTTATTGAGCGACTGTTTAATCTAGACACCATGTTTTAATCAGGGAGCTGTGAACATCTGCTCAATATGTCAGTCTTTTGACCTCTCACGCACACCGCTCCTCTCTCCTATAACTGATATTGACCAGGTAAGGAGCTCTGACTGTGTTGCTGCCGTCAGCATTATTTGTTATTCAGGGAGTACATTTGTCTTCTCTCTCGTTTTTGTATGCACTGTCCGCCACCATACAACTCACCTCAGTGTCCAAGACCTGCCAGAGCGAGCCTGGCCTGTCTATTTCATCGCTCTAACTGCTACGTGCAGGCCTTTTATCTGCCCCCACTTCTCTTTGGAAGTGAGCTGATTTCATTAGATTTACATCCATTTGCACAGAGTGCTCTGCCTGGAAGAGGGCTGCACTGTGACTATATCGATCTCTGATGCATTTAGGGAGCTGACAATGAAATGTCTCCTTGCATTGCTTATTTGTTTTGTTGAAAGAGAGGTTGCAACCGCAGTAGTGTAGCTGGCAGTGTTCACCTCGTGTGGGTGTAGTTTCCATCGCAGCAAAGAGAATCCATGCAGAGCAAAGTCATGAAATTTAACAGTTGTGCAGTTTAAGTCAAAATGAAGGCCAAGTTTAAGGATTGGTGTGGTCCAGTGCATGAGTACGGCATACACATGGATTAATGTAAGATCATTGTGTCACTGCATTTCTGCACATGTCATTTGCATTAACATTAAACCTTTCTGCCATCTTAGTTCTGGTACCAACACAGAGGAACAATCCCTCCAGCAGGTCGGCCTTTACCTGTATGTGGCTCCAATTTTTATACCTTGGCTCACGTTTGCTGCGGAGGGTCTCCACGTGAAGGATCGACATTCTCATTCACACGCCCGCCAGGGATTCTCTTGATAATCACTTGCTC
This sequence comes from Pelmatolapia mariae, assembly GCF_036321145.2. Classification (NCBI taxonomy): domain Eukaryota; kingdom Metazoa; phylum Chordata; class Actinopteri; order Cichliformes; family Cichlidae; genus Pelmatolapia; species Pelmatolapia mariae. The sequence continues at coordinate 17,267,301 of NC_086231.1, read as the reverse complement.
CCAGGAAAGGTATCCAGCCTGCTGTCTCCAAGGGCTGCAAAACAGCCATCACAGACATCGCAGCCTGCTGGGCCAAAACGGCAAACACGTCAGTGTGACTGATAGCTGGGCTGCTGCAGTCCTCCTCCTCACCATCAGTTTTCAACTCTTAACTAGGTAGGAGGGCTGTGTTGGAGCTCACTTTAATGCCACAGCACTCAGAGTCATGTTAACGGGTTCTCACAGGCAGACTAAGAATACCTGTCCCTCGCCTGTGAAAAGCCCCAGAGAGACATGCCTGCTGTTTGAAGAGGATTGATTGAATTTTCAGGCGAACGTAATTTACAAAATAAAAGAGCCAGATGATAGTTCCAAAACCCAGCTCGTCCTGTAAAGATCAGAGGAAATTCTGATCAGGCAAAATATTCATCGAAGCCTCTTAGAGACGACTTTCATCTGAAATTCTTTTTTGGATCGCTCTGAGGTCATTAATTTTCTCTAATTCTGAATTGCTCTGTGATGGGCAGATGTTTGGATTTCTTTTCAGTCAGTGTGCAAACACAAGTTCAATTTTTTTCCATTAAAATGATGACTATTTGAAAAATAAAAGTTTTAATGAAATCATGCTCAGAAGTTTCAAACTGAAATCTCTCCCCTCGTCTCAGTGCAATTTCTGCTGGGTTTTACGTCACATCCCTTTGTTCTGCCTCTCTGACACTCCAACTGCTAACACTCAGATGATTAATTCTCTTTGATGTCCATCTTCTCATTCTTCCTGTTAAGCTACAAATCATTTTCTCCAGTTCTTCCAATCTGCCATTCTCTGTCAACTGCTCGGTTCACTCATGACTGTCTCCAGTAGCCTCTCCACCGATCTCGCGGTCGGTCGACTTCCTCCACAAGATGTCCTTTGTGACTTCCTCCTGGTCATCTGTTGGGGTTATTTCTATTAGTGTGTGCTCTTGTTTCTCCTCATCACAGTAATATAAAACAGACCTGTTTGTTTCCTCCCTGGGAGGTTGTACACATGCTCTCAGAGAGCCACTTAAAATCAATACATGTACAAGCTGAATCAATGAATGGCTGTTAATGTAATATTAACACAATTTAGAGTACTGTGTAAGCCCTTGAATTATTGACCCATGTCTAATTAAGAGTTAGACTGTTGTGACTGAATCACTCACTAACTACAGAATGAAGTCTGCTTCACAATCCTGTAATGGCATTTTCAAATAGCCTGGCCAAGAGGGGTTTAATTTTCCCACCGTCTTTTGCTTTTCAGTCCTCGGCCAAGAGTCTGCGGGCAACTATCGGTGACGCATTTGAGCGCCTTCATCGATTCCTGCGCGAGCGTCAGAAGAGCATGCTGGAGGAGCTGGAGATGGACACGGCCCGCAAACTGTCCGACATTGAGCATAAGATCCAGCGCTACAGTCAACAGCTGAGAGATGTCAAGGAGGGCATCCAGATATTGCAGGAGCGCCTGAACGAGACGGGGCGACACGACTTCCTGGAGGGTGTAGCAGTCACATCTGAGAGGTGCTTCTTTTTTTTCCTCTCTCTCTCTCGCACTCAAAATGTATTGTAGTGCAGTAAGAAAATACGAGAGAGAATTTAGGTATATGGAAGTAGTATCTCAGAACATGCCAAATGTGTGTTCTGCTTGTGCTGACGTTCAGGAGAAAGTACAGATTTGAGTAACAGCAGTGGCTAATCCCAGAGCAGATGGAGCATTAGCGCTGCAATAAACCAGCTGTAATGTTTAATCTGGGAGTGGCGCTTGAGTATGATTTAATTGAACAGTTTAATATCTTTAAATTGTCTTGATAAGGTTGACTATAGAGTTGGCAAAGCTTTAATTAACTCAAGGATGCCTTAAATTTAGAGTTTGGTACAAATGTGGTGTAAAATGAGAGCTGGGCAATACTGTTTTGTTTAGATTTTTGTGAGCTGGAAACAGTCCCGGGAACTGAAGAGGGCATGAAATGAAGCATTTGAAGCACTGAAAATCAAACATGGGCACATATCGAATGAACGGACTGTCACATCTCCCTCAACCTTTTATTGGGTTCGTTTTGGAACAGGCTATGTCAAAATGTTGAGCAGCAATGTTGTTTGATGTGGGGGAATAAAAGGTTTTGTAGTGAGTCTAAATGATGACAGTATGTTATATAATCCTGATGTATTTTTAAAAAGGTAGAGGTAAGAGCTATTTTGGCACCAGTTTTGAAAATAAAAAACATTACAAACATTATTAGGAGATGTATACAGTCATAAGAAAGCCAAGTTGGTCTTAATTTAGAGGTCACATCGTCAATTGTTAATGTGGACACAGAAGATGAAGGAACAAAAATACTAACAAAAAGAGAAACGAAGAACAGAAATGATGTTGGTCTCCCCAGTAGGAGTATAACCATGAGGCTCATGGTGGCCTGGCACCTTACAAAGATGTTTAATGGTCTTTGTTTTTTTTCTGTCATGTAGTTTTGTTACATGAGCTACATGTGGCTTCAATAAAGAATGTACTAGACCACCGGCACATTACAGCTGCAGAAGCCGCTCAACCATGGAAAACCATGTCATGAAGCTCCCAGCACTCAGTTTTTTGTTCTCCTGTTAATGCCAGAGGAGGATTGAAGCTCTGCGCTGTGCGCCTTTCCTCTGTAACTTTGTGGTCTGCCTTTTCGTGGCTGAGTTTTGCTGTATTTCCTAAAACCTTCCACTTTACAATAGCACCACTTACAGATGATCATGAAATAGCTAGACATCTAGAAATTTCATGAACTGACTTGTTGCAACAGTGGCGTTCTATTACAGTACTACTGTGGAATTCAATGAGCTTGTTAGAGCGACCCATTCTTTCAGTGTTTCAGTGCTACGTGGTTAGGTTTATACACCTTTAACAACAGGAATGAAAACACCTGAACTAAAAGATTAAAAGGAGAGTCACGTAATACTTTTATCCTAACATTTTTGTCCTGTACTTTAGACTAAATCAGTGTAAGCGGGCAAACTGTCAATCCATCTTTATTATAGAATCAAATGGTCCAAACAAGAAAATCATCATTTTAATACAGAAAGACAAACTGTATCAGTTTGTTCATACTTGAGTTAACAAGTTTATATTTGTTAGACCTACAGTAATTTCATTATCAGAAACACTGAGCCTGTAAATAATTTATAAAGGAGATTTCTTAAGATACTTGCACTGATCCATCTCAGTCTCTTTTGTAATAATATCATGGTATCGTTTTGTGGTACTTGAAGTCTCCCTAAACACCCTTTCCTCTGGTTTGACCAAGTGTGAAGTGTGCAAAATTCAGAGGTGTACAATGGGCTCTACGTAAAGAAATTGTCACTTTGTCCATACATGTAGTTGTGTGTGTAAAAGGCTGTTTGTTTGTGCACACATCACTTGGCATTCCCTATAAATATTTTCTTCAGACTAAAGTGCAAAAGTGTTCTTAAAATATAAGATGTGGTCATGGTTTAAAAAAAGCCCCCATCTCCATTGATCTGGAGATGAATTGAAACATGCTGTTCTTGTAAATGCAGATCCAGTAGCACTTCTGTGACCCATACCATCTCTCTGCAAGCTTACAGTCATTTCTTTTATGCAGTCAGATGGCTTACAGTAGCTACTTGACCCAAATCACCTTGTGATCAGATAACAGAAGAAAAAAGTTTGCGCTCTCAATTTCAAGATGAGTCACAGAAATATTTCTGTGGGATAAAGAAAGAGGAACTCAAGATCTTAGATGTCGAAAACACATGTAAAATCTTGTTTTGACACAGGAGGAAGAAGAATTAGCACATCGACATAGGTTGCCTTAAAAAAAATAGCATTTGAACAGAAGAGCTCAAAAGCGTAGGAAAGTCCCATGAAGATTTCACACTGTTAACCAACCCACTCGATTGCTTGCCTGATCTCTGAACTTCATGTAAGTGCTCTGAGTGATTCGTGTAGAGGTTCGTATTGACTGTGTACTGTGATTATTATTATTTTTTTTTTTTATTTATTTATTTTTTTTATCCCTGTGCCTTGAGATTCATGAAGTAGTTTGTCAGTTGCTTAATGGCATATTTAAAACACACAAAGTAGATTTATTACTTGTGGGGTCAATGTTGTGGTCTGAACACCACAGGCAGTGTTATTAAGGGCGGGAGAAAAGCAGCAAATTGGATTTGGACTGTTATTGATCTCTCTTTCTGACTCAGGATCAAGGGGAAGATTCATGAGACCAACCTAACGTATGAGGACTTCCCGACATCAAAGTACATGGGTCCTTTACAGTATACAATATGGAAATCACTCTTCCAGGACATTTCACCAGGTATGATGGGTGCCTTCAAATCCTTAGTCTTATGTCTTAATTTCAGTTTGAATGAGTCTGTTCTTATTGTCATAATGTGGGAATTTCCAAAAACAAAATGCCGCTGTTTTCACTGTTTGAACACATTTTACTGTTTGGCTAACTCATTCAGGTTTATATATTTGTTCTAAGGTGGCACTCGTAGGGATCGTTTTGTGTGGAAAAAAGAGTCACATGTCTGTAGAACTCTCCTTTTTGTGCAAACATGCACAGAAAGCCCAGCTTAACAGAAAGTTGATAAATATCCTCGTGATATGTTATCTCCTACGGCAGTTTTAAGTTTTGTCAAGCCAGCTAGCACAAAAACCCTGGCTGTGTTGAACTGCACAGTATACCCCTCAGACGATCTGTGCAACTGCATCCCTGCAGGTACTTGCAGTTAGTCACTGAATGCAAATACCAGATAACCAGAAATTATTTTCCTAGTTACAAGGATGTGGGAATCCTATTTTTAATCTAGTGTGACTGAGCCAAAGGAGGTGGTCAGTTTAGGCCAGATGGTGATGAAGAAGAGCTTTGCTAGCCAACCTTCTCGTTAGTCTCTGGACATGGGAAGATGCAAGCTGAACAATTAATGGCATAAGAATAACTATTACTCCTGCGCTAAAAGCACTAAAAGCCTGACGCAAACTGTGCTGTGTGTCCAAGGTGTTTCAGAACTGAGCCAATGCAACGTAGCTTAGAATTATAACGAGATTGTACACAATAAGAGTGGGATTTTGGTTTTTTTGTATATTTTGACATTTGATGTGCATTTCAATCTCAAGTATGATCTTAAATTTTATGTAAAGTAAAAAGATCTCAAAGTTTTAAATGAGCCTTGCTTATATGTAGATGCATTGATGCTCTGGTGTGTGACTATAACTACATCATGAGATGTGCTGTGATGTACTCAGACATGTGGTTTAGTAAATATACAGGTGTTAAAGGAGTGAATACTCACTTTTGAAAAATGTTGCTTGCTTTTAGTCCCGCTCCCACATCCTACCACTAAATGAGTCTAGACAGTGGCTAGCTTAGCTTCTCAGATACAGTGGAAGTAAACAGCTTGTCTGGCTTTGTGCATAACTGAAAAAAATCCATCTAGCAGCCCCTCTAAAGCTCTCATTTACATTGCATGTTTGTTAAATCAGTTTAAAAGCAGCACACTGCTTTCTGTGTGGCTGTCTGTTCCTGTTTTAAAGCTTTTTTGGCCTGTTTGACTTTGTGCTAAGACTTTAAAACCACAAATTGCTGGGTATACTTGATTTGTCCATATTAAACAGACAAGACTTTACATGTTAATCAGAGAAATTAAAAGAGCTGGCTTCTGGCTTTGGTTGTGTTTGGACACAGCCATACTTACTCTTTTCACCCTGTTTCTAGCTGTTGTGTTTATATTTTACCCAAGGACATTAGAAAGGAATTAATCATCTCAACTAACCTGGAAAGAAAACAAGTAACCACATCTTCCATAGAAGATGGAGCCTAGAATAGGTTGATAATCTAATTTTCTTCACAAATATAGAGTGTTGGAAGATCCAGCATTAATATTTCTGGGAAGCTTTTGAGCTTCTTTCTCGTCTGTAATCGAACCTGCAGGTTGGTAATGTCCTTCTGTGTTTGCGGTCCTGAGAGGAGCTCTACCATCTCTGCCCTACAGCCATCACTCACTCAGAGGAGATTATTTAAAATAATGTGCTGAGGATTTTATTTTTTTTTACTCCCTCAATCAATTCTCTCATTTCAACCCGTTGCTGGCTGAGTGGAGGCCGGGCACTTTCTTGGCCTCCCTTGACTGCCTGCCAAATGGAACAATTGGTTACGATCCATCACCAGCAGTTGCCAGAGATGCAACAAAGACATTCTTCCCATCATCCCTTGCTGTCACTGATGGGTTAGCAGAAATAACTACCAGACCCTGTGCCATTTTTTCTTTTTTTCTTTTTTTTTCTTCCCCCCCCTTCTTTCTCTTTTCCTATTTTTCTTTCCTCATGTTCAGCAGCGGGGAAATGGAGTCTCCTCATGTGTGTCTGCCTTCATGTTTCTTCATATGACACACAGAGGCACTCCGCTTATGAAATTTTAATGACTCGATTGTAACAAACACTGCAGATGTCATTGTGTGAAGAAGCTATTGTCCTGTCCACTGGCAGGCTGCCAGACATTTCACCTCCATTTATCCCAGCTGATATAAATACGGGAGAACTGGAAAGTTGCCCTTCCCTCTCTTTCCTGAATTTGCTTCATATAAAAGGGGGCAAAGGGAACAAGATGTTATTGTTTGGCCTGAAGTGCTTCCCTTATAACTAAACGTTTGCAGACCCGCCTCCTACAGACGAGGAGGGCTGTGAGCTGAAGCTGCTCCTCCCATCCCTGTAATTACTGCTTCTTCTCTTTACATGGTCACATCCTGTGCAGATTCATGAGAGCGCTTCATTTTTGAAGTATATGATGTATACAAGAATGTAAAAACACATTATGAAGACTACATCACAGTGTACGCACACTCACATGCACACGGGTCATGTTCCTGAAATAGGAGTTGAGCTGCAGTGGGGTGTGCCATATAATGACAACCCATTACTCGTCCTCTACCACAGGCCAGGCCTCTGGTCACCTTCTCCAATTCTGGCAGCAATTATACATACATACTGTAATGTTGTTTGGGTTAAATGCTTGGTTTTCCCAAAAGATAACACAATGCCTCTTACTTTAACTCAGTAGTAGCTTGGAGTGCAGACATTTTAGGATTTATTTGTCCGTTTCGCTTGCCTGCTGTACAGCTATTGAAAGAGCCGACCTTTACCAGAGTCTACTTTGCAAAAAAGAAATGTACAACAAGAAAGTTACATTATTTTATTCATTTATTCCAAGAATGCAAAGGTTTCATGGTTCAGGCACACTAAAATGCCTCCTAGTGAAAATGGCTTCTAGCACTAGGAAAAATCTGGTTTCTCAGACTTGGTGATTGCGTTCAGCCCTCCTTTGGTGACCAATCAAATGTAGCTGCATTAAAGACTTAGAGTTATAAGGCAATTGGAGACAGGTTGCTTCCCATCATGTGACCTGTACAAACAGTCACACCCCAACTTGGACTCACTGCAGTCTCAGACAGATTGATGAAGGTTTGAAATTAATTGACGTCTAATTTATAAATCCAGATAGATTGGAGGCAACATGTTAGCAATCTGAGTAAAACCACACTGATAAGTGCAACCTGTCTGTGACATGATTACTTAGAATTGACGTTTTGGCCCTATTCAGTCACAAACTGTTAGCAGACTGATTGCAACTGATTGAAAGTGGTCTGTAAAGCATCAAAGGCAGCGAGATCCCAGGGTCACTGCACATGGTCACAAAAGTTTTCTTTAGTGGGACATTATTGGTCAAACATCGGCATTGACCAGCTTTGTTGAATTAACAGCGATTAGCATCTGAGCAAACAAAATGATTTTGGTTGTCAGCCACATTCACAGCTGCTGCATCTCTAACTGATTCATTAAATTTTAATTCCACAGCTTGGTGAGTGTGGATTGATAAAGTTTATGAAACTGGTATCTCTGTGCTTTCACTCAGATGTCAGAAAGATTCCACAAAAATTAAGCCCCCGAATCATTTTTAGAAACTAACTTATAAGAAACTCAATAATAATAATAATGATGATAATGATGATGATAATAATGCAAACACTAGGGGTTCAATTCCCCAACTAAAGGCAAACAGAGAAATTGTGATTTATCCCAGATTGGCTGGTTGTCATTGTTACCATGGACAACATATGGCCAAGTTGTTGCAGTATCAGTTACCTTCCAAAATCATGCCCCTAATTACAATATCTGCTGTCACCATCTTGTGCCTTTAAAAAAACAGCAGCAACCACAGATCCTGAAGACAGTTCTTCATAACTCTGCCTGGAGGTTTGAGCTTGTTGTCATGCAGCAGAATAAATTTGGGACTGATCAGAAGCCTCCCTGATGGATAAGAAGGATCTGAAGTTTTAAACTTTTTCAAAACTTTTTGCAAAGTACTGCAAATCAGAATCAGAGAATAAAGCCGAAACTTTTGTTCCAACTTTCAGTTTGTGATCGAAATGATGAAATCGATGGTAACTTTTCTGTTTCATCACCCTGACCCCACCTCTCCTACAAAGTGACCAGCAGTCGAGTTTTTAACTCACTGCCTCAGCACAAAACTGTTCCCGCAGCGGCAGCATGATGGAGCAAACGGACTTGCTGAGAATAACACTGCTGTCCTTGCTTTTCTGTCTGGCTAAGCTGAGTCATAACATATTAATGTGTTTTTTTTTTCTTTTTTTTAACTTTTTGTTTTATTTTTCATTGTTCAGTCTCTTTTCAGGGTTAAATCTAAAACTAAATTAAATGCTTTCTCTTGTTCATTTCTTTCTTCAGTGCCAGCAGCTTTGACCCTCGACCCCATCACAGCCCACCAAAGACTGATTCTTTCAGACGACTGCACCATCGTGGCCTACGGGAATCTCCATCCACAGCCTCTGCAGGACTCCCCTCGGCGCTTTGATGTCGAGGTGTCCGTTCTGGGTGCAGAGGGCTTTTCGTCTGGCGTTCATTACTGGGAGGTGATGGTGTCGGAGAAGACTCAGTGGATGATCGGCGTGGCCAGCGAGACAGTCAGTCGCAAAGGCAGCATCCAGATCCAGCCGAGCCGCGGCTTCTACTGCATCGTTATGCATGACGGGAACCAGTACAGCGCCTGCACCGAGCCCTGGACCCGTCTCAATGTCAAGAGCAAGCTGGAGAAGGTTGGGGTGTTCCTGGACTACCCCAAAGGCCTCCTCATCTTCTACAATGCAGACGACATGTCTTGGCTCTACACCTACCGAGAGAAATTCCCCCCCAAGGTCTTCCCCTACTTCAGCCCTGGCCAGAGTCACGCTAATGGCAAGAATGTGCAGCCACTGCGAATCAACACTGTACGCCTTTAAGAGCTGCTCGCCTCTGTGATCGCAGTTGTCTTGACAGATGAATCCATCGATGAATCCACGGGTTTCACGTGTTTCAAAAGATGTTTAAGAAATCACTTTCAAAATGTTAAATAGGGTGTTTGAAATACTTATTTCCTTCAGTTCGGTGTTGGAATTGTGCTCAATGTTGCTCTTAAAACTAAAAACTTCATTTTTCTTCTTCTTCTTCTTCTCTTTTTGACTTGAAGTGACCGTACAGGTACAACCTGCTGTTGAGCCTCATTCTGCATCTTTCATGAAAAAGATGGCATTAAATAGAGACAGTGGGGACCCCTGGGCTTATTTTGAGGTCTGTGGCAGCAGTGGAAAAAATAAATAAAAGTTATCCTCAGTTTTAAAGTAACTGTCTAAGGCCCGCCTTGCACACTCCCAGGGGGCTCTGCTCTCTGTATCAAGCTTCAGGCTTTTCAGACTTGACGTCCCTCTCTCTTTCCCTCCCTCTCCCTGTCCAAACAAGTGGACAGTGGATACCGGTCACTTGTCTTCTCTGCGCTGTACAGTTGGCTTAGCTTTGTCTGTGGAATGTGATTGACAGCACTTGGCGCCTATTTTGGCTTTTGGTTGGACAGCGATCTGCTCGTCAAGTGTGCTGGCACTTTTTTTTTTTTTTTTTAAACTTGTCTCTGAAACCATGGTAGTTCCTTCTACATCCATGTGTCTGTACAGGTTTTATCATTGTGTAGAAAGCTCCAGTTCTGTGTGCACTAGCACCTAAATGAATGATTATAGAAGTCCATAGGCTCGCTGAGGTGATGAGGTTGTGCAGACATATGCTGCTCATTGGTGGAAATGAATACGTGTGTGTGTGTGTGTGTGTGTATATATAAAGTATCAGTAGTTTAAAAAAAAAACAAGTCTCATCATGCTGGATCATGTTTAAGTTACACAACACCTGATGTTTGATCATTTGTCTTGATGTCAAAAACATTTGTAAATCATACTGAACTGAGCAGAGACAAATGCATAAATTCTGAAAACCTGACCATTATAGATCAGTTCTGAGACCAATTGTTCGCTTTGTTGTTCTAAATCATATCATTTGTGTAAACTGTACATTTTAGGAACTTTTAATTATCAAATAAAAGGTGATGGATGGATGAACTCAAGCAGTATAACGATATTTCCTGTGACTTGCATTCCCAATGCTGCTGCCGCCGCCGTCGCTGTGATTAGAATCACTGAGAAGTCCTCAGAGGCTCACTTGTGTTTTTGACACGTGCCTCAAGTGCTCTTGTTTATCATTAGTTAAACACAAGTCGAGCAGAATCTGCTCTAAGAGGCTCTTGTCCCTCGGCCAGTTCCGGCACACTGAGAGACGCGTGAGGCGCTCGGAGGGGATGTTCACGGGTGTGTTTGTGCAGCCTGCTGCAGCTATAATTTTAAATCCAGCTTTGGTTGTGGTTGATAAACACCCATCTGGCCATCCAGGCATACCCACGGAGCGGCCAAAATGTTTATTGCAAAATACCCTGCTATCAAGCAGAGCTTAATAGATTTTTCTTCTGCAGGAAATCTACAAATGAACAAAAAAAAGGATCAGTTTGACCTTCCATTGCCTCTGTACACATTTGCATTTGTATGTGTGTCCTCTTGTTTTGTCCATGTAAAAGAAAAATCGGGGCAGTGCCCCTGTTTTTGTAGGATGTGATTGAAGTATGTGCAGTATGATGCAAACTAGGGTCAAATTTTGTGACTCTGCAGATGATTCTGTGCGCTTGTCTTAGCTTGCACAGATCTGCAGGCGCCTGCGAGTTATTCACTAGTTATCTGATGTGGCTGAGTAACACCTGACACACCTCAAATACCCAACAAAAATGCCCCCAGATAACACAGTGGGTTATTTTTCTCTCTTCGATCTGTTATCTGGAAAACATCCTTGGAGTAACCCCCCAGGTTAAAACAAAACTTGACCCCAGTTTGTTGCAGACCCTTGTGCTGTCTGCTTCATTAAGACTTTATATTAAATATTAAGAAGGAGATTGTTGTGAGGTGATGTTACTGGTGACGGTGATGCGAATGGTTAAAATGACGACAGTATCTATGACACTTTTAATGATAATTATGATGATTGTGTCTTTTGATGAGGGGCCCCCATGCGCACCCATCATTGTGTGAATATATTCTAGTGAGCTTTTGCCACTGGAGGTTTGTGGGAAATGTTTTAATGTACAATAAATGACTGCGAAAAATCTCATTGTCTCATTAACTTTGTTTTGATGGTGCAGCGGCTCCGCAGAGCAATCCGGTTCATTTTTCTCATAATACCAATTCGGAAAACTGAAGTCTGCTCATCTGCACACCTCAGTGTGCCACAGAACAGAGTGTTTAATAGAGAACTTACATAGCAGCTGCAGCTCAAGAAATCAGTGGATCAGAGAATTGATCCCCGGCTCCTCCAGTCCGCAAAACAGAGTGTCCTTGGAAAAGATGTCCTAAGAAGCTGCTGTAAACATTTCTTAAGAAGCGAACGAGTGGGTGAATGTATGTTGTAGTTTAAAGCACATTAAATGGTCAGTAAGTCTAAAAAAGTAATACATAAATGCACTCTATTTATCTTTTGAGTGCCAGCATGTCATCACGCATGACTAGTTTTCATTTTGGAGGAGAGGTCATCAATCTTAAATCTACTTCTTAACTTTATTCCCGATTTCTTTTCTTTCCTTTTCCCCCCTCTCACATTTTCTAGAAAAATGGAGCACAGCTTTATCTTAGGGTGTAAAATCAAAACATTTAGAGTCTTCACCCAAACCCAGCCTCAGTGCTCTTTTTGTGTAGCACCACCTGGCGTTTAACTTCATCTTTTATTTGTGCTGTTTCCTTTGGACATTGAAGGGTAGCGGTCATCTATTCCTGCATCTGTGACGATCTGTCACATTTTTGTTACACCATCATCATAATGAACACCATGCGGCAGCTGAAACCAAAACCCCTAAAATGAAACATCTGGTAGGCAGATGAGTCCTGCTAGAAATGTAGGAAGGCTTTGTCTGAGCTTGTCAATGCCTGCTCCAGATCAGAGAGAGTTTTCATGCCACACATTTTATTGGGCTGTGCCAAACTCGCAGCTCTGCTAAGGTATCCAGCAGGGATGTGGGAGGCTGTGCACTCTTTTTCATTACTGTTCCCTATTTTGGCTGAGTCTGAGGCTCGGGCGTGTGACATGATGAATAAAAAAAGATGTCTGCTGGAGTTCAGTGTTCCCTCACTGCAGGTGAGCCACCGTTTTCAATGCATCCTGTTCGTCTGCCATCTGTGATGCATCTGAATGAAGCTCAGTGAAACAGCAAAGAAGAAACTGTCGTGCAGCCCCTTTATTTTATTTTTTTTAATCCCGACAAAAACGATTAATGTCTGAGTCACGTTCTATGTCAAAAACGCCAGGAAGAAAAACAAAATGTTATTTGTGTTTCTGACTTTGTGCCTTAGTTCTTTCTTCTTTCACACTCCAAAGCAATTGAGCGTTGTTTCATGAACAAACGGTGCAGTTTGAAGCAGTGCCATTGATTCAGAGCAGACCCTCAGGACAAGAGGCTTCATATTCTCAGCTTTGACTCTGGGTACTTTTCTCAGCTCGCTCCTGTGATTAAAGACATTTTTATCCGAGGAGAAGGTGTCCAACCCGTAATAGACATTTTTCCCAGAGGGGAAAGTGTCCATTAAAAAGTCACTGAGCTCTCCTTTGAGAGACCCGTATCTGATTCCAGTCTGATGTGGCCCTCCTGAGGCGGGAGTGTAGGGTTTTTAATCTTCTAAGTGATGGGGAAAGCAGAAATAGAGGCTCACTTTTGTCATCATTTTTTTCCCTTCCTGCTGAAGAACAAGAGCTTCAGCCGTAATGCTGGTGGCATGAACAGATCCATCATCTGTGTTATTATGCAGTTCATGTTCATGGATTATGCACTGTATTAGATTAAATGGGACTTGAGGATCATGACTGTGCCACAGGATTTTACACCATCTCACTGCTGAAGGGATTAGTCCAACATCTATTTTGTTAATTGATTGAACACTGAGGTCATTTATCAAGCCAGAATGCCAAACATTGTCTGCTTCCTGTTGCTCCCATGTGTGGACTTCTTTTTCTCTCGTATAGGGGCGTGATTTTCCATTAGTTATGCATTTTTGGACACAATTCTCCATTACTGGCTTCTCTTCAATGGCTCAATGTTGAATTGATACAAAGTCTTGAATAATTAGCCTCTATTATATCTTAAAGACCTCATAGTACATTATTATTCTAACAGAGCACTTCGCTCTCAGACTGAGACTCAGACTTTTGATTCCTTGAATTTCTAAAAGTAAAAGGTGGGATCCAGCTCCCAGTTTGGATTCAAAAGACAAGACACCCTCTCTGCTTTTAAGAGTAGGCTTAAAACCTTCCTTATAGAGCTGGGTCGGATGGCTGTCCCTCCCTGAGTCTGCTTTTGGGGATATTTTCCTGTTAAAAGGGAGTTTTTCCTTCCCACCATGACCAAGTGCTTGCTCATAGAGGGTTGTTTAATTGTAGGGGTTTTCTTCAGTACCATGAGCCATCTGTTGTTGTCATTTGGAGCTTCATAAAGGAACAGATGAACTTTAGATAGAGTTTTGTATCCCCCTTTTGGTTGATAAACACACTCCAGAGCTCATTAAAGAAATGAAAAAATCTTGCCTTCATCCTGTCTCCGAAATTGAAAACAGAAAAGAAAAAGAAAAAAAGTTATGTGTAGGTGAAGCAGAGGATTACTCATCTAGCTGGGAGAAGATAAATCACTTGTGGGTGTCTTGTTAAGGCAATAAAATGTTACGCCATTAGGAAGAAAATTATCTCAAATCTTGTATAAAAATACAGTCTGTTGTTCTTTTCCCCCCCTCCTCACAGATCACAGTTCCAGCACTGAATAGTAAGAACTTCAGAAATGAGGAAATTTGAAGCAACTTTTCCCTTAAAATGTCATCATCTACTTGTATAAAATAAAAAACCCTCCCTCTCGCTTTCACACACACACAAACACACACACACACACACACACACATTCTCTACTGCACTCCTCAAACTTTAGTCCACAGCGGACGCACAGAGAAATTGACCTTCTTGTATAATCTTGCATGAGTCAGTGTATTTGTCAGCACAAGTCTCTGCACCGTAAAAGAAGCAGTGCGAAGGTGTTTAGCTCAATCAGAAAGGAGACAGTCTAATTCACCTTCATCCTGTTTCCTGAGTCCTCCTCATGCCTCTCCTGTTACATGCTGAAGCACTGAACACAGCGAAGTCCAGGCTTGTTGTTGTAGCAGAGTGCCCTCTGGTGTTGGCACGTTTCCCTAAGTTTTGGTTGCTACATCATGTCAGTATTTTGTTTTTGTTTTTTTATCTGAATTGTTCATCATTAAAAGAACAACACAGACATTTTTTATGCAAATAGTTGAAGTAGAAACCTGAAGCAGTAGTAAAAGGGGGAAAAAATCGTTTCCATGTCTCCTCTAGAGAAGTCAGAAGACAAAGCAGAAGATAAACTATAGTTTGGTCCCTAAGTTTTTGGATAGTGACACAGATTTGGGTTTTTTTTGTTTGTTTGCTTTTAATTTGGTCTCTGCACACCAACGCAGTGGATTTTAAATCAAAGAATCAGTATGTGAAGCACAGGCTTCCAGCTTTAATTCAAGGTATTTGACAAAAGTAAAGCATTAATTGTTCAGAAATTATAGTCTTTTTTAAATGTATTTTTTATAAATAGTCCCCCATTTTCTCAAAATGTTCAGAATTAATTGAACAAACTAGCAGAATTTTAATTGTTTTTACTACGTGGATGAAAATCCTTTGCAGTTAATGATGTTCTGCTGAAGGTGCTGCTTGTTTGTGAGTCTCTCTGCCTCCAGTTTTGCATTTATTGAAAAAAGCTACACTGCTGGATTGTGATCAGCTATCTGACTTGGCCATTCAAGAATATGCCCAACTTCTTTACTTTTCTTTAGCAGTATGCTTTGGGTCATTATTCATTAGGACTGCGAAGCACTCTGCATTAGCCTGAATCTGTAGACTTCAGATGTGATGATGTGACTGCTGCTATACATAATCATCATCATCATCATCATCAAATAAACGCTAGTAGCCTGGTTCCCTGCAGCCATGCATGCCGATGCCACAATGCTACGTCGATCATGTTTGACAGATCTCTGGCTTCAGATGAGCCGTTTCCCTCCTCCATCTATTTCTCTTCCCATCATTCTGGTACACGTTTATCTTAGTTTCATCGCTCTGAAGAACAGAACCGTGCAGGTTCATGCAGATATTTTCTGTCAAAGTCTAATCTAATCTGTCCTCCTTGTTCTTGAGTGTAACCAGTGGTTTGCACCTTGTTGTAAACTGTCTATATTTCCATACATGAAGGCATCTCTTGATTGTAGATCTAAAAAAAAATGATACACCTTGACTTGGATGGATGTTATGAAGGTGTTCCTCTTAAAGGCGGAAATAATTCTGTCATCATCCACTTTAGCAGTCTACTGTGGTCTTTCAGATCTTTTGATATTGCTGAGCTGGCCGGTGCATTCCTTCTTTTCAGGAATGTGATTGATGATTTGGCAACTCTTAAAGTTTTTCCCCATTTTTTTTCAGCCAGAAAATGGCATTCTTCACTTTTCACTGACAAGATCAACACTTGGATTGAACTTCAGCTCATTTATCTGCTTCATTTGTCATGAAATAACCAGGGAACCTAACCATGAAATGGCCTGTCAGTTAATTATCCAATTATTTCTGAGCCGCTGAAAATGTCTGTAACACCTAAACTTTTGCTCAGTCACTTGAATTAAAGCTTAAAGTCTGCACTTAAATCACATGATGATTGTTTGATCGTCTACAAAGGCAAAAAAAAAAAAAAGGCCTCACTGTCCACAAACGTATGGACTGAACTGTAGATGTCTCAATAAAGCGCAGAGACAAGAGAAGACACACAAAATTGGAGTAAATGTGATGGGAAACTAAATTAAGATTAATTTGAAAGTTATTCCTCTAAAACTTTCATTTGGATTTCTTTTTAATCACTGAAACTCCAAAACTAACTAAAGAGAGCATGCCAGAAGCAATTTGAGACCTATTGGTCTAAAGCGGCTCTACCATTTGCGAAACTGGTCCTAAGTTGTTTTGGGTTTCCTTTTTTTTTTTTTTAAGGTTTGAGAAATGTGCTGTCTCCTGTGTATGGACAGGAAAACCCGATAACCTTTTCTGAGCTGGATACATGCCTGTTAAATATGAAGATATTGCCAGAGGACTAAGTCAGTTTTGTTTCTAAAGCAGAGGTGTCAAGTGTACAGCCTGCAGGCCAGAACCAGCAGAGAGAGAGAGGGGGGCCCATGAACATGAACGAGTTTGACACCACTGATATAAAAGAAACAAAAACCTATCGCCAATTATCTCTAAACCTCACTAATAACACCTTACATTTTGTTTGTTTAGCCAATGCATACAAAAGAAGATTCTTCTGTAGAATCACAGACTTTAAGAGCCAGGTTTAAGTTTTTGCAGGGACTTGTTGCCAGACAACCAGATGAAAGTCAACCAAGTCACCAACAACAGAAACGGGCAACACGGGAACAACTTCAGCTGTTAATCAGAGAGATTTAGTGGGGCTGAATCGTACTTCTTTGGTACTTTTTGAAAGAGCAAGGGTACCTATTCCAGTCTGTGCAAAGTTAATATTCAACTTAAAGGACAAAAACGAGAATGGAAATAATTTCTGTGCCTGTTTTTAAGTAAAAGCACAAATTTAAACAGAATAAAATTTGATTACTTTTAAAATTCCTGCATTGAAAATGTAGTCAGTAAAAATATATAAAGTAAAAGCATTTACTATAAAAAAAGGTTTTATTACTCATAAATAAGTATTACAAGAAGACACTCATTGGACATTTTATTAGAAACGCCTTGCTAGTACAGGGTTCAATGCTTTTGAAATTTTTAATTGAACAAGGTGGTGGAAACATTCCTCAGAGGTTTTGGTCCGTATTGATATCATAGCATCACACAGGTGCTGCAGATTTGCTTTCGGCACATCCATGATGTGAATCTGTTGTTCCACAAAATCCCAGAGATGCTCTGTTGGATTACTGGATTGAGATCTGTTGACAGTGGAGGCCATTTGAGTACAGTGAACTCATTGTCACGTTCAACAAAGCAGTTTGAGATGATTTGAGCTTGTGACAGAGGCGTAACATCCCGACGTTTTGTCACGTCCTGCGGCGTTCCTGAGGAACGCGAAAGGTGACCTTCCACGTTGTTATGGTACGCGGCAGTTTCCAGCCCTGTACTGCAGCCCTAAACTTAACCTTATCACTAAGCCTAACCATAACCTTATGCCTAACCATAACCTTATTCCTAACCTTAACCATAACCGTATCCCTACGCCTAAACCTAACCTTATCCCTAAACCTAACCATAACCTTATGCCTAAACCTAACCATAACCGTATACCTAAGCCTAAACCTAACCTTATCGCTAAACCTAACCATAACCTTATTCCTAACCTTAACCAGCACTTTAATGAGGTGAAATAGTGTTTTCTAAAGCGATTTTAAGGGAAAAAGCGAAGATGTGTAGATTGAGTCCAAACGGTTCTCATGTGTCCGCAGTTTTCCGATGTCGTGACGTAGGAACGCCTTGGGTGCCCAAAAACGTAATATGTTGACGATTTGTCACCTAGCGTAAAATGTTACGATTTGGGAGTGAGAACGGGTTGTGTGACATGACGCTTTATCCTGCTGGAAGCAACCATCAGAAGATGGGTACAGTGTGTCAGAAACAATACTCGGGTACGCTTTGGTGTTTAAATGATACTCAGATGATGCAAAGTGACCCAAAATGTGCCAAAAAATATCCCTCACACTTATCTTCACCACCAGCCTGAGCCACTGATACCAGGCAGGATGGATGCAACCTTTCATGTTATTAACACCAAATTCTGACCCTACCATCTGATCAGATCGGCAACATTTTACCAATCTTTTATTGTCCAATTTTGGGGAACCTGTGTGATGATAGCCTCAGTTTCCTGTTCTTAGCTGACAGGATTGGAACCACGTGTGGTCTTCTGCTATTGTAGCCCATCTGCTTTAAGGTTCAAGAAGATATGCTCTTCTGCACACCTTGGTTGTAATGTTCTTTGAGTGTTCCCAAGAGGCTGAAGCAGTCTGGCCATTCTCCTCTGACCTCAACAAGACATTTTCTATATTTTCTCTTTTATGGAGAAAATACTTATGGTTAAGTGGGAAAATCCCAGCATATCTGCAACTTCTGAAATTGTCAGACCAGCCTGTCTGGCATCAACAACGCCAGCATGTTCAAAGTCACCCAGATCTTTCTTCCCCATTCTTCAGTCGGTTGTTACGACCATGTCCACAAGCCTAAATGCATAGAGTTGCTGCCAGTTGACTGGTTGACTGGTGATTGGTGTTAATGAGCAGTTGAACAGGTGTCCCTAGTGAAGTGGATGGTAAGTGTATATATATATAAATAGTAAAAGTACTTTCTGCAAAACAGGTTTTTATTACTATTAACTATGTATACAGTGTCACATTATATATTATATTGCAGTTAGCTGAGATGTTGAAGATGAATAAAAATACCCTTCAGTGTTTTTCTCTTCTGTTGTAGCAGCTAACAGGTCACAGAAAGCAGAAACATGGCAAAGAAACAGAAATCACAGATTTAATGCTTCACGCTGCTTTTATAAAGTGATCATTTGTTCTATTTCAATGCGCAATTGTGATTGTTAACTTCCGAATAACCTGAATAATAAGTATTCAAGTTCACATACTTCAGCTTCAGTTGAATCCTTTGGAACAAACCTACAAAGAAAACCAAAAGAATTCCCGGTGTGCCCTGCAGTCACTCAGCATTTATTTATATGCAGCTTTAAACAGGCATTATGTGATGGAGCATCGGCAGACTCATATTAATTCATCCTGTTCATAACTTTCAAAACAGTGTTTGCGCCTGTATTAGCCTTATTTATACTGGAGTGGCTTGTTTTGTAACCCACTGTGTAATGACAAATAGTGGCAGATCCCAAAGCTCTGAATAGTAAGGAGAGGCCTTCCAGCCATCTGTTCCAGTCGAGGTTTTTAGTGTCTTTCTACCAAGCACGCCTCAACCTGCCTCCTCAACAGCTATCAGCAGTTTCCACATATTACTCCACACATGTGAACAGCTGCACGCAAATGTGCATTTGTGCTCTATTCAAGCCAGTGTTAACAGCCAAGCCAGCTGTAATCTGATGACTGTGTCGCAAACGGCGACCAATCAGGTTCCACTTTCTCTCCTCATTTGTTTGGCGTTAAATGAGTGTTTCATCACCAGAGGTAGACGTGTCTCTTGTGTTTGCCGCTATGTTTGATGAAAGTAAAGATTTGATACACAGCTCCAGCAGAGTCTCAATAGTCCTGACGAGAACAACATTCACGCTTAGGTTGAGAGGCAGCACAAATATGGAGAGCACACATACCAACCCTATCATTACATTCACCCCGAGGCAGGGAAAACCCCACTGTCGCCACCCACACCAGCTCCTGCACTGTGAGTCCACGTTTTCCTCTGTGATAAATGCCACAGATACATCTCTCCTTGCCATTTCTTGCTCCTGTCTTCCCTTCTTTCCAGACAAACACATTGGGGAAATAAGGACAAAGTCTCCATGGTTGCATGTCAACATCTGCCAGCTGTTCCAGGCTGTATGAACAGTACGGCTGCTCTCTGTTTTCTCTGGGTCAACATGCTGTGCTGGCTTAGACACCAACATCCCTGGTTTTACAGGCTTGAGGGGTGCAGACAACTCTGGAATGAGTTCTTGGCAGTGACAGTCGCCTTTATTGAAGACTCTGAACATCAGCGAATGGCCTTGGCATCTCCTTTGAAGGCCTGTGCTGCTCGTGGTCAGCAGGAGCAGAAGGAGGAAGAAGCCCATGGACCAGCAGAGATTTATGCCGCTAGGAATGGGGCTGAAGAGGCTGGGCAGACATCTGACAAGGGAGCTATTTGTGTGGAGACAGGCAGCAGCCCACACTTCCTCCAGCTTCCATTGCCCCCTGACATTGAGGGCGACAATGACCCACACTGACAGGCAGCAGAGGTAGCCGACAACATGAGACCGTATGTCTTCATCTGAGCCGCTGCTGTCTTCCTCTTCCTCCTCCTTCCCATCACAACACTGTCCATCAGAGCCTGCTGTCCGCCTCGCTGTCCTGAGAGGGACGACAACACAGGGCCACAGGAGTCTGATCACAGTCTCCACAGCGATCAGAGGTGCGGTCAGGAGCAGCACCGCTCCATAGGTTTGGCTGAGAAAGAGCAGGAAGCGCAGGGCAATAAAATCCCCTGATGGAGTCAAGTCAGTCAGCCAAGAGTCAAAGATGCAAAGGCAACTCAGAAAAGCTGCAGAAACACAAAACACAAAGAAAAAGTGTCAGAGTCAGTGAGTTAGATGACTGGATTAGACCAGGTAATTAGATATCAGAAAGAAGAGAAAGGGTTGCTTTAATAAAGTAACTTAAAATAAATATTCTGCCATTTTATTAAAGGCAAAGCTCTGAAAAACACTTCATCCTAATATAGGTGTAAGGTAACTCAGCCCGCAAATCATTTTTTATCCTAACACACCCCTCCATACAAACGCAGTTTGACCGATTGAAGTATGAATAACTCGGGTAACTGCGTAGGAGTTCATGTGTCTTGCCTCCTAAATGCTCTACCACTGCCCCAGCCAAAACCAAAAGGAGTGGTGAAATTTACATAAGGTCTGTTTCATTTATCTTTATTTTAGCAAACTATAGCATTTGCATCTCCTATCATTTGCTACATGTAAATAAAAAGCGTCTAGCAGCGAGTGGAACTAGTTCCAGGATCACTACATCTCACATAACAGCAACTTGCACATATTTATTATTGTAGAATCTGTAATTTGTTTTCTTGTTCTGTCAGAAAATTGTGAAAATGTTCATCCGAAGTTCCAAAAGTAAAGTAACAACAACAACCCAAACTCAAAGATTACAATAATTATTTAATCTGTAGCTCTCAGATAAAGATAGAAGTTCATTTCCTTTTCTATTTTACCTACAGTGAACATGAAAAACACTTTTATATCTTTTTTAGATTCATGCTTCTATATTCTTCTCAAGTTTGTTTGGTAGATATTGCTGCTTTGATGTCTAATCACCTTATGAAATATAAACATTTATTATAGATGAGGTTATTATAGATTAGATTAAACAGGCTCCCAATTAATTTACCAGGCATTTTGGTTCTTAAAGCTGATTAGACTGACTCACGTTGGAGTTGTGAAACCACTGCTTGTATTTACCTGAGATCTCTTTGTACTAAAAAGAATGAGTTGTAACGTGTCTCTGTTAAGAAACACCAGCTCCATTTCTTAATAGATACAGAGTTTCTTTTTTCCAAGTTCAATAAAAGCAAATTATAGACAATAAAAGTACATTCCTAAAGTCATCACCTGTCAGTTTAGACCTCTTGCAGAAGGATATAAGGCAGGTTTTCAGATTTGATTGGACCATGGATGTGTAATTAAGAGGAATTTTGAAATACGAGAATGCACAGTATTTATGATGTGCTGTTAATCTATGAATTGAGACCCCGCTGAAACATTTAGGAGCATATATACTCATTGACTTTGTCAAGTGTTACATAACTTTAAGATTTAAAAAGTTCAACAGTTACCAAATGTATTGAAAGTAAGTTTAAAGCAAACCTTTCCTCTTTTGTTTCATTTTTTCTGATGTAGGAAAACAGTAGCTTCTCATGGCTCCTGCTGACTCCAGCTAGCATGTTTTGCCCTCCCTATGCTTCAAAATGCTCCTTCAGTCCTCACACTCTAACAGTTTAATCAGAAACCTCACAGAAATGTTTTCTTCCATCGACAGAGGCACACATCCACAGTCCGCAGATTCAACAGCAAATGCTGCTAAAGCCTGAGCATTAATCACATCCTCAGCCAGCAGATCCCAGGCAGAGCAGCTGCAGCTGTGATCAAAGCCTGTGGCTACATACTGCCACATCTCAGCCACTGGCAATAAATAAAACGTGTGACGTTTCACAGCATCTCCTTTCTGTTGTTTCTGCAGTGCATTTATTACAGAGCGTGTACTGGATCAACAAATTCACTATTTCTGTAAGGCCATCGAGGCATCATTATTCTATTTGATTCATTATTTGCTGCACCTATAGCCACACCCAGCAGTGGTGTCACAGGCCTTGGGTAATGCCTGCAAATCACCATTGCAGGGTGAGTGCTTAAGCCACTGGAGGTCAGTAAAACCAAGATTCTGCTGTGAGGTAAGGTTAATCTTAAAAAATAAAAGTAAAAATTATTTGGAAACTTGAACATACAGGTTGTTGGAAACACCTTCTGATATTTTAAACTAATTCAAGTGACTCAGTTTGTATAAGAGGGCTGTGGGGGAACTGGAAACACTGGTTAGAATCCTGCAGTGTCCTAATCAAGCCCTCACCTGTGACCAGGAAGTCTGTGAAGACGAGGAGGCAGCAGCAGCAGAAACTGACAGCACTGTAGGAGTCGGCCATTGAGGGCAGGAAGAGTAGACTGCAGGCCAGTTTACATACACACAACACAGCCGCGCCTTCCAACACACCATCCATGGCTTTAAAAAAAACAGGGTTAACATATTAAAATGGCTTCTTGTCTCAGGGTGGAAGAATTCAGGGATGACAAATACAAACACTTCTGGAACATCTTACAAAGTCATATTTATATTTTACGTGGTCATTCTGGTCATTCAACCTCCAGTGTTTTAACACCATGCTTCACAATCAATATTTAGTTGTTTACATTAACACTGAACCCTGGAACTGAAGGCTGTTTGCAAATGACCGAAAAGAAAATTCTAGGAATAGGTTCATGTCATGTCGGGTAAATATCAATACTATTTACATTTTTTCCAAAATGATGTCTTCCAAAGGCAAGATAAGAAATAAATAGTAATAAATGCAGTTCACATTCAGTAATGTGAACAGGTGCAAATGCACAGTAAACTTTGCTGTGACCTGACTGCCAGCATGTCCACTTCCTGGCAATGAAACTGGTTTAACCTGTGTAAACACTCCCGCCACCTCTACCACACGGCTACAGATGAAAATCTACACTACAAGCACCAGATAGTATCAATCTACCACGAAGTTCATTCGTTCTTACCTGTGCACACAGGAGCCTACAGAGCCACATGTCAATATGAGCTTCAAATGCTTCATCCGCTTTCTTAGCCTCCCCTTTTGCTCCACCCTCAAAGGGGATAATGACCCTCCTCCTTCCTCCCCTTTGCCTCCCCCACCCCTCTCTGTGATCCCTGCACCTGGACAGTGGAGGTGAGAGAACTGCAAGGGTGTGGCGTTGTTTGTGCTGACGAGAAAACCTGTCGAACGAGTACGGAACCAGCAGCGTGTGATGCAAAGTGGGTGTCTGTTTGCTTGTAAAGAAAACATTATCTAAACAGTTCTGTGTTATGCCCCTGAGCCTGTTCATACTGCACTTTTGCTAGTTCAAAGGCTACTTTAAATGCATACATGCTGCATGCAGTCTTGTAAAGCTGGATTAAACTCCAGATCACTGAAAATAGAAATACAATTTATTTATTAGCTTCTTAATGCTATATTTTAATCACTTGATCCTATTTAGGCATCACAAGTGATTAGTTATTATACTGGTTTCCAGTAATGCTCTGTTTGTAGAGACAGAATAGTCCTCTGTATCCAATAGATAGACCCTGTATACCACATTATTTATCTATAAGATACTTGTGGTGAAAACTGCCTGATTACTTCTGCTCTTTTATATTGAGAAATGAAGTGTAAATAAAGTGCATCTTCATAGGATTTTATGCCCTACACTTAGCTTTTAAAGCACATCAAGAGTAATAAATTAAAACACAGCACAGTTATCTTTAATTATATAGAAAGCAACTCACTGAAGCAGGCAGTGTGTTGATAATTTCTCATCAGCTACTGCATCTTTATCTTTAAAACCAACAAGGTCATTTTATAAACAAGCCTAAATGTTCTTGACAGGAATCCCTAACACAGCAACATCACTGTGATATCAAAAACAGAACATTTACTTTTCAGAAGGTCATCTTGTGCTCAGATGTTCATCTTGTCTTTAAAAATGCTGCACCACCGAAAAGATTTGTGCAACTTTGTTCTGAGCAGATAAACTTCAAATGCTCAGGTTGAGAGTGGATTTTTCCCCACAGAAGCTGTGCTTTTGCATGATCCTCCTTCGCATTTCAGCCCATTAAGGAACAGAGCAAGCTCCCAGTCAGTTGAAAACGTGTGCAGACTCATTTTTTCCCCCCTGGTGCAAACTGATCAGTTGCATTTTAACCTCCATCACCCTGATTTTGCTGTTATGTTACTGAATGAGTGCCTTTATTGAATGACAAATCAGACTCAAGGTTTTGCATTGTGTTTTATGGATGTCAGAGGGACTGTGTCTCTAGTATAGCTCTAGTATCATGGATATGCATTTGTATTTCATGATCTATTTAAAATTATATTTAACACCCCACTCTAACAGCTAGCTAAGTGTGACGCCAGCCATCTTTTCACCTATATAAGTTTCTGAGTGTACTCTATAACGGATCAATGATGAATACATATATATGTATATGTGTGTGTGTATATATATATATATATATATATATAGATATAGATATAGATATGTGTGTGTGTGTATATATATATATATATATATATATATATATAGATAGATAGGACTCATATATAGATAGATAGATGGGACTCATATATATATAGTAGCTTGCAACATATTTTTTAAGGTCCAAAAGGAAAATAATCTTGTGATGTCCTCCAAGGGCAGTCTAGGCTTGAAATTTTGATGTTCATTTTAGTGGCTGCCTGAAAAGCCAATCATGTATTTTCTACCACTTATCCGGGTTTGTGTTTTGGGGGGCAGCAGTCTGAGCAGACAAGCCCCAAGTTCCCTCACTATGGCTATCTCTATCAGCTCATCAGGTGGGAACCTAAGTCATTTACAAGTCAGCTGAAAGATATAATATCTTTAGCGAGTCCTGGGTTTCCCCCGTGGCCATTCTGCTAGTAGGAAATACCCGTAACACCTCACCTATGAGGCGTCCAGCAGTCACCTGACTAGGATGCCTCCTGGTTACCACCTGAACTGGCTGCTTTTGATCTGGAGGAGCAACGGCTTTATTCAGAGTCCTTCTGAAAGATTGAGCTTTTCCTTCTATCTCTAAGTGAGAGCCCAGATATCCTGAAAAACACAGTGAAGGAACCATCTAAACTTACAAAAGCGTTCCTAAAAACTGAGCCTATTCATGAGAGGCCCCCACACCGATTTCTATGGCATAATAGTGTCATGATGTGTGCGTGTCAGAGGACCCCAAATGCAGACTTAAACTCAGACAGACAGAACTAAAACTTCAAGCATAGTAGGAAATGGTCCAAAGAAAAAATAAATCCAGGAAACAAATACAAAACATGTTAGAAACATCTCGGGGTGGAATAACAATTGCATTGACAAACGATAAGTAGAGAACTGGCTACTTAAACGCACAAGGCTCCCCACGGGAAGTGAACACAGGTGCAAACAATCAGGGAAACAAGAGGAAGTAAAAGTGAACACAAGACAGACAAGACAGATAACTATTAAGAAGCTAAAGCAGAAAGTGAAATGTGATAAATAAACAGTGAAGCACTGACACAAAGAACTGAGGCGAGAGGATGGATCGAAACCCTGAAACAATTAGGAACTGAGAATGAGACTAAAAAGGAAAATATCCGAATAACAATATAAACAAAACTATAAGCACAAACTAAGGAAGGAAGAACGAGTTTGTAGAATCAGTCTGATGAGGTTTATCCCAACTTGCAAAGCGAAGAGATGTGTTTCTTCTTTCCCCTCATAAAATTAAATATCATACATAATATACACTGCAAACGTGCAAGACTTGTTCTTTTAACCTGACTCTGCATCCTGACCTGATGTAAGACACGGGCTTCAACTGCAGTGAAATATCTCATTGGGTTTCTTTGCCTTAATAACTCATTAACCTTTGTTCTGTAACTTTACTACCAGGAATCATCACCAGTCACTTTTTCCTCACAATTTTTAAAATCTGTGGATTTCCAGAGATTTGGAAAAGTTGCTGCAGCACTCCATTTACAGCCCACTTCAATAAACCTAGAGTTAACAAGATGATTTTAACAACTGCAATAAAGTTTCTTTGTTTTTTGTGTGATTACACTACGCAGCTCAGTGTTATATCCTGTTTGACTTTGTCTCCAGGGTGTTGGAAATATATTTTATTATTTTTAAACTGTGACTTTTTTGTGACTAGAACAGTGAAAAAAAACAGACGACCTTCCTGATGCAACCCCAAAGGGGTGTGTGTGTGTGTGTGTGTGTGTGTGTGTGCTTATCATTTATTTGATATAGAGTACTCCCAAAAACTATGATCATATAGGAGAAAAGATGGCTAGCGTCACAATTAGCTAGCTGTTAGACTGGGGTGTTAAATATGATTTTAAATAGATGATGAAATACAAATGCATTTTCGACATCTTATGTAACCATAATGATGACATTTGCAAATTGAATTATTTCCCATAATAAATCAGCAACTCATTTCCAAACATTTTGCTTAATTTAAATCAAAACAGGGTGAAAGGAACCCTTTAGTTTGCATCTGACTAGGTGAGAGAATCCTTGGTGCCTCCCAGAAGACCAGGAGGAGGTGGAAGGGGGAAAGCGGTGGCATGGGCACCTCTGCTTTGGCTGCAGCCACCATGAAAAACAGCTGGATGTGTTAGTTAAGATAAATTTATATGTATGTTGGAATTTAACAACAAACAAAAAAGGAAAAATGTGGCCATTACCTACGTTATAGTGTTATTCCTTGGCAAATATGAGCTGACCACATTTACTTTCAGCCCAAGTAAGAGCCACATATGTGTAGTCAGAGATCTGCCAATTAAATCAGTTCCCACTGCTCTCTATGTGCACCTGCTTTGTATTTAGTGGCATTTGAATGCATTTTGTTTTCTCTGTCTGACTTAGTGCTGGGCGATATGGAAAAAATATTTATCACGATATGAATTATTTTATATCACGATAACGATATATATCACGATATACCACCTGACCTGTGGTCATCTGGAAAGTATGCAGTCTGTAAACAGCGAGTGGAGAGGGTGCAGTCTTTGTTTTGAGTTACTGTAAAGTATGTCGCAAATCCGGGTGCACGTAAAGCAGCACCATGTCGCAAAACCACAAGACAGTTTCTTTGCGAAAAATATCATTTTTTTATACTTTATTTTCTCTTGCATAAAGTTAAGAGCATGTATAGTGAGAAGACAACACTAATATATTTGCACAGGCTATTTAACCCTTTAAGACCTACCATAGAACCAAGTCCGCCAGAGCTTATCTTTACATTTATTTATTTTGAGTGTCTTCATAGTTTTATTTTTGAGATACACAAATTTTTATATATAAATGAAAATAAATATTATAATGCAAATTTGCAAAAAACAGCATGTGCATCAAAATAAACTATTTCCAACAGTGTAATTTGACTTCTAAGCATCCCAGAAACGATACAGAAGAACATAAAGTCAAACATGACTTTTAAAAACACCAACATAGACTTTGACGCTTAAAAAACTACATTTTCCGCGAAAGTGACGTCACTTCCGGTTTCGGACAGGTAATGGCGGACATGCGATAGCTGTGCTGACTTATATTCCAACTAGGAAGTGTTATGAACAGCTGATCGGATTGGCAAAGCGTGTTTCTGGAATATTATGTTTTTGTTGCTGCAAGTCTGGAATATTATGTTTTTGTTGCTGGAAGTGCTTTTTATGCAATTTTTGCAAAGCTATATGTGGAAGAAAACCGTGACCTAGGACAAGCTAATGGAATAAGATGTAAGTACAACTCCTACGGTTTCATATGCAAAAAAAAAAAAACATTATTGCGCTAGCTTACGTGGCTACAGTTCTACAGGGATTTAAAAATAGTTAGGGAAAACGGAGTGTGCCTGCTCTGACCGGTTGTAAAGGGTTAATGATATATTTTATGTAATAATTTGTAAAATTCGGGTTAGAAACGATAGAAACGATAGAAGACAAATGGCACGATAGACACTTTTCTATCGTCCACACGATATATATCGTCATATCGCCCAGCACTAGTCTGACTCATTTCAAAGATGGAAGAGGTGAAGCCCCACTGAGATATGCATTTTACATAGATTTGAATGTGTGTGTGAGCGCTTGCAATTATGCTAACAGCAAATATAGTTAAGAGGATGCAGAGAGTAAAGAGAGCTGCTGCATGTTAGTAAATGACACATTAAAGAAAATCATTCATTAAGGCTGCTTGTTGGCAGGTTAAAAACCCCAATAATGCAACAGTCCTGGACTAAATCATCTGATCTTATTAAGGCTCCATTGTATGTTGCTGGATATTATTAGATTAACACCAAATATTCAGCCTACTTTTACAAGCAAAGACAAAAAGCTTGAAGCATCAAGTGCAGCACAGCGCGTCAAACAAACATGGACCCCTACAGTCAACAGAAAAGGTAAGAAGCACACTCAGCTGTGTAAACAGTCTTATCAGAAAGTAAAGAACTACCGCCGGTGTGATATTGGCACCTTAAAACAGTTTACAGCAATTAAATCACGAGGATGTGTTCTTTCAAACAATGTTTGTCAAATATAATCCATAAATGGGCCATGCTGTTTAAAAATGTTGGGATTGTCCCTTGAAATTCTTTTTTAGAGAGATTTTTGTGTCAAAGCCAAGCTTATACTTTATGCTATAAAATACTGAATTCTATGTTACACCTGCAGTAAAACATCACACGGAAGCACAGGCATCAATCTAAGCGCTTTAACTGTTATAAGCAGGTATCAAAGTTGGTTTGCTCCACCCTGCCACAGGACTAAAGCTAACACTGATGGTTGTGACATTGTGCAGTGTGACGGGCTGGGAAAAAAGTTAAAGCAACACGGACAAATTTCTGTATGCGGTAAAAGATAAATCAGTAAAGAAAATATTCACATTCATGTACAAATACAGTTCAAAAATTTAATTTTACAAAAAAAGAAAGAAAGAAAGAAAGAAAGCACTCCATGGCTCTCACATCTGATCAAACAGACATTTCACACAAGGAACAAAATCCAAGAAAAAGTGCTAATTACTACTATATGTGGTGCAAATGTAGCCATGCAGTATGTCATCACCAAGGGAAAAACAAAACAAAACAAAATAAAAAACAGACCAGCAGTAATTCTTCATTAGACTCTTCCAAACCTCCATCTGTCCACATACTCCACATACATCCTCCTAGTCACTCAGGCCACCAAACCTGTCTCACAGGTACATCATAGACGATTGAAGGTTCTTATCTACATCCTATATTATTACTTCCTCGAGTATCCTAGCAACCAAATGGATTAAAAATGACCCACCTTACTAAAACATCACATTAACACATTAATTGTTTTGAAGCAAAATCCAAACTCACCACCTTTGAACTTGTCTCCTTCAAACTCATTTCTGCCCAGTGACAAAGAAACAGTACAGTGTTTTTGCACTTCACAGAATGGACCATGAACGTTATGAAAAAAACCCCACAAATCCTATTTTTATTTAAACAAAACCTTTGTTTGTAAAAACTGACAGCCCCATTTTCAGTTAAAAGGGATGCATTTCTGCTGCTAAAAACATAAAAGTCTGAGATTACTTCAATACATGCTAGTATTACCTCAAAGAAGAGTGAGAGGGCATGTAAAAACCTAAAAGCATGAAATAATTAAATTACAATTTTTAGAAGATTCAGTTCTTACTAATGAGCCCCTTTGAAATTGTGTCTTCAATCACTAAAAGAACCACACTGACATCTTGATGCATGCTCAATCATCCAGGTAAATAAATCTCCAACAGTTGATTCTGTTCATCTGGACGTAGCGTTTTCAGTGGGAAAACTGAAAACGCTACGTCCAGATGAACAGAATCAACTTTTGGAGAACCACACTGACAGTTTTATACTGCCTCAATCGTCCCCTTAAATAATGGATTGTTAGATACAATAAACCACCACAGGCATTATCTCCAGTAACAAATGACCAGTGGGAGTTTAGCGATGTCCCATTCCCTAATGTAAAGTGACTATGCTAAATATCTCCTGTTTTCATCATTGAGGCAAAACCTTCACCATCAGCTGAAGCCCTCTCTGTGGCAGCAGTGCCATCTCCTGCTGAGCTAAGCACAGAGCATATTAGCAGCCTGTCATGCTGCTGCTGCTGAGAGGATTACACTTCATATGTGTGCATGACCATCATGATCTCCTACACACAGGCGCCAGCTTTTTACAGGCCATGTAACAGATTACACCTGCATAGGGCAAATCCCACTGTTAGGCTGCGCACTTGTTACCCCACCTCTCTCTCTCTCTCTCTCTGATGGAGGAAAAAAACCAAAGAAAACCAAAAGCAAAAAAAAAAAAAAAAACCTCAGCTGGACTAGTGTTTCATTATTTGTGTGCACACCTGTTCTCAGCGATGACACAAGAAAGAGACACCCTTGCATATGCAAATATATAATATAACATTAAATAAAATAAAATAAGATAACATGTATTACTGAAAAACAATCAGTGCACAGATAAATGTGAACTTTTCCAATTTGTATCTAACGCTACAGCGCAAATGCGCACAACATCTGCGAGGAAACCAGAAGCCAGAAAATGGGTTAAAAAATCTGTTTGAGCGCAGTGTTTTTACACTGAACAATTCCTCGCCTGCAGCACCCAGAAGTGAACAGCAGGCGACCCGGAAGATTTGAAGTCCGACTGAGAGCGAGCAGAAAGAAGACTCTAATCCTTTTTAAAAAAATATTTCCTTGCTCGCTGGTTCAGGTATGTTGGCCACTCGATGCAATTTCTCTGCCTCTTTTTGCTTTTTTTACCCTCCTTACCCCCTCTCTCTCTCGCTCACACACACACGCAGCTGCTCCGTGTCGCTTCGTCACCGTTTCTATTTAAGTCATGCAAAAGTTGGAATTACAAAAAAGCGCATTTGCAGCGCATTAATGGCGAATAATCACTTCGTTTTTCGGCCGCAGTGCCACTTAAAGCTTCCACGGCGCGTCAGGATTATCATCGACGTTTGGATTTATGGCTCAGCAGCTGCAGAGCATTCAGCAAAGGCATGATGATTGTTGTAGGAAGTGTCAGGGCTTTTTTTTTTTTCCTCCTCCCCGAGCCGGGCTATTCAAACCTGCAAATCAAAGTAAACAATCATTCGTAGGCTTAATGCAAACATGCCGCTAGCAGATGCGTCGCAGCAGCGTTTAATCACATCCGGAGAATTATCTGCTTATAATATTCGGATCTGCAGAATATGGCGTCCAGTGCTTATAAAAATAAGACTGGGCTGCCATTTTTGTTTTCCTTTTGTCTGAAATTTTTTAATAAACTGTCTGAGAATGTGGGAGAGGCGGCGGACAGGCCGGGGAGAGCGGAGGATCGTGTCTCTCCGGAGGGAACGGCTCGTGTTTAAAGCTGCTCGGGTTAAGATTTGCACAGCGTTTCGGATCCCTTTTTTGTTTTTAACGGAGGGTTAAATCAGCAGAGCAGGTACAGAAATGGGGAAAGTTAACGCCAACTTTTGTTTCAGGGAAAGTTGGATTTCAATTTTTAGAGGCAATCTCGAAGTCTGATCTATTTTTAAAGCTGAAATATTGAGGTTTAAAGAAGATGTTCTGGATTTAAAATGTGCTGCCAGCAGACCGAGACTGACTAACCAACTGTGTGATCGTTAGACTCTAAAAATGTGCAGATATATTAGTCTAGTTATTCAATAACAGTTCATGCAAAATTAACAGCATGACGCATGTTTACCATGATTGTTTTTGAAGCCTTCATAAAGCTTTAAAAGTCGAAGGAAAATGTTATTTAACCCAATTATTTATGCTACAGAAGACACTGAAAAAAGCTTCATGATTTCTATTTTCTGGGTGTATATTCACACCCCTTTCTCTTATTAATATTGCTAATCTATTAATAAATAGTCATAATAACCACAAAGTATCAAGGTATAAATATTAACGAACCCAAAATAGGGAACTTTAATCTGCCATGTCTGCAGCTGTAAATATTAACATGTTTAAAACTCATACATTTCAGAAGGTGACAGGTCAGACCTTGTCATGGTAAAAGCTTAAAGCTGCCACATTAGCCTATAAGGGTCACCTTCGTTATGTGTCCAAGTGCATCATATGATTTAATTAATTCATCACCTGCAGGAGTTTATTTCTTCTGAATAAAACAAGTAATATTTTAAAAGTGTCACAGTAACCTCAGAGTTTTAAACAGCATTATTAAGTGACATTTCATGCTGTTGCTTTTTTTTTTTTTTTTTTTTTTAACTTGAACACCTGGATTAACTTTTCTTTTGTAGCAAGAGTAAACATATACTGGAAATAATTACACCTTTAACTTGCCATACTCAAGGTCAGATGCAGTACTACAAAAAAATGAAACTAATCTGGCCAAAACTGGCCCAATCAATCCTTAAGTGAGCAAAGCAATGCAGTCCTGACTGTATAGGACATAAAAATTAACCAGCTGATTGACTGCTGACGACTTGAGCATCTCGCTGCTGTTGCATGTGTTTTCAGTGTGTCAGGATGTCGCGTCTGAAAGTGACACAAAGCTGTCCGCTGCCAGACGGACTGCTAAACTGTGCCTGCTGCCTTAAGACAGAAATGGTCCGGGAACTGAAACGTTTCCCCACTGGCATCATTAGAGAAATATTTTGTGGGGTGCACTGTACGCTCGTACCCCTGAACATATCAGTTTTGTTTCTCTTGGCTCACTCATGTGGACTCTGTTCTGCCTCTGCTAAGCCAAACAGACTTAGGAATGGGGATGTGTGCCAAAGCATGCAATGCGAAATGTTTTAAAAAGAACTTCATACAGGGTTGAAAAGAGAAGTTATGGAAAGAAAGGCCTTCGGGTCAGGACTTGAGCAGTTAGTAACTTTCTCTGCCTGAAAAATAGGAGTGTTTCTGCCCACTTGGTCAAACCAGCTTCTCGATAAAGCACTGTTAGGTTTGTGCTCGCATTGTGCCATCATAGTCAACCAGGCAAGAAAACAATTAAGGTTAACAGCTGAGTCATTTACAAATGAGTGTAGCATGTTGTGTCTGTGAAGAAATACATGTAGTCTGTGTTTATAATTGGATTACTGACCTTCTGGTTTAGGCACTGGCTGTCTTTTGGGTCTTGCTGTACTCTGTGCAAACTTTGCTCTGTTGCCCATCAGACTCTTAACCAGCCGGGGCCCCATGTGTCAAGGTGGAGACAGAAAAAGCGGGTGATTACGATCTGAGCCACTTTGCTTCTAACATTTCTGTTTTCTCTGATAACTGTTCCTCTAGCTGGCTGTCGTAATCTTGCATGAGCCTCTCTCTCGGGCAGCATGCCCATCATGCTGACTTGTGGTTGGAGATCTTAAGGAAAAGCCTGACATCACTCCCCCCCCCAAAAAAAAAAACCTCACCGAATGCAACTTAGAAGCATCCTCCCTGCTATCAGTGATGAAGATGAATTTTGAGAAAACAGCATTTTCTCACACACTTTTCGGGAAGCAGGAGGACTCATACAGGGTTTCTTTGAAAATGCTGTCACAAGACTGGAAAAGATTATCTCAAATTATCACGTCTAACAGTCAGCTGCTGCACGGGTGGAGAGCTACTGACACATGTTTTAACCGCTGTGTGCTACATGAACAACAGATCCACACATAAATATATATAGGACATCGTTTTACCAGGATTCTCACAACAGTGGGTTCAAACAAGATCAATCTGAGGAGCCGCAAACTGGTAATCAGTGAAGGGTGTTCAAAATAACTTCCTGCATTGTTATTTAAAACTTAAAAACAATCACTCACCTGTGGAACCAGGGATAAGGTATCACACGTAAATGTGGATATCCCTGTCTTGTAAGTCTGACTACAGATGTTTCCTAAGTCCTGAGCATTTAGAGCACCCTTCACCTTTTTTATAACCCCTATGTATTTATTTCAGGATGGCTGAACCCCGCTTTAACAACCCCTATTTTTGGCCTCCCCCTCCTGCCATGCCTGGTCAGGTGAGTGACTGTGGTATTCACCCTTGTTTCTAAACATCTTAACACTACACTCTACATGACTGTAACTTTTAGAATATTTTTTGTTTTTGTTTTAAAAATATATATTTTTAGACGATCTAGACAAATAGAGCATTTAATATTTCATTTCTTCATAATTTGATTCCAAAGAGCCAGGTGTTCTTGTAGTATTTTAAATAGGTCTTGAGCAATAGTTGTCCATACTCTTAAAGTTGTTCTTTGGACCATGGCTGCTTTTTCACAGTAAAGTCCTTGTACCTGACCATTGTCAGAGGAACAGATTTATGAATCAGTCAAGCTTAAACAAAGCACCAAACTCAAGCGATCAACTAGTGTGGTGTCTAAATATAACTATCTATGAAAAATGCCAAAATTAGCACAGTTTGAAGGCATAAAACAGTATTTTTACACCAACAAGGTAATTCCAAAAGAGATATTAACTGAAAACCTGGTTTTGTGTACAGTGGACCCTGGAAAAGAATTAAAATAAGAAGTAGCAGGTCCTCTGTTCATATGAATCAGATGAACAGTATCTGAATGTCGTGTCCTTAAAAAAATAGGAAAAAATCCAGTAAAAACCTGACAAAGGACCTGAGAGATGCAACTGAGCTATTTACTTAAGCTTCATCATAACTGATGTCAATGGAAGGGTGGCTGATGAGAAGTCATTCTTAAGGAGGGAACCAGGGAGAAAAAAACTGAAGTATGCCTACACATATATATATATATATATATGGCAGAGATCATGATAAAGGTGGAGAGGTGAGTGTTTACAGTCATGCGTAAAACACAGTGGAGCATCTTTCGTACTTTGGTGCTACATTTTAGCCAGTACTGTTGAAGATCTTGTCAAAATTGATGAATTATGAACGCAGAGAGGTAACATCATATTTTGATTCACCATGCAATACCAACTGGAAAGCATTTCAAAGCCTGACAATGATCCCAAACACACTGCCAATGCATTAAAAGAATACCTGGATAGAAAAACTCAGTGCAACTCTATCAGTCATAGATTGGATTGGTCTCCCCAGAGCCCATACCGCAACAATATTGAAGCAGTGTGAAATCATCACGATAGAGACTAGAAAAAAAGGCAGCCAACACACAAAGAAGAGCTTTGAATGTCCTTGAAGAAGTCTGGAGAACTATTCCTGAAGACTACTTAAAGAAAGAAAGCTTGCCTAACAGTTCAGGTTGTGAATGGCAACCTTGAAAATTAAACACTGCCTTGGAAATTATTTCCCTTTAAGCTTGTAAGAAATGTACACTTTAAAATAAAAAGTATATGTTTTTACCTTTATGCTAGCACGTTTTAATGAATCACCTCGCCTATATCTATTTTCCTAGCAAAACATACAGAAGTGATGTTTGCACCTTACTGCACTTGGAAACATTTATTAGTTTTTCTGACATAATTAAATTTTAATATTTGTTTGTTAAATATAGAGCTATAACCAGAAACTATTTAGCTTAGCCTAGCATGAAATTTTTTTTTTTTTAAAAAAGCACCTAACTAGTGTATGTACAGTGATTTAAATAAAAACATGAGCACAACTAAATCCTTAGATGGTGATATGTAATTTGATTAACCTGGGGGAAAAAAACAATATTTAATATTTAAAAAGCTGTGATTTTGAAGGTGGTTAGCGCTGAAATATTTTATAGCTTAGCATTGTGTGGCTAAGATATACACATAACTTTGGGTAAAACTACATTCTGATTTATTTTCATGTTTTTTTTTATTTATTGCAGTTAAACAGGTGTGGCATGTTAGGGTTAGCTAGGCTAGCTTTTTATTTTTTTAACAGTTTTCCCATTCTTTAAGCTAAGTTGTGCTAACTGCCGATTAGTTTTGGCAACACAGTTAGCATAAATCTTCCCATCTAAATACTGTCAATAAAATGAATATAGAGAAAGTGTAAGTGTATGTTTAAATACACTTACACTTACATAATGGTCATACAAACCTTGACACCAAGGATTGTTGAAGATCACTCAGAGGAAGTCACGTTTTATTTTTTATTTTTTCTGCATTATTCAGGAGCTACTACCTAATTGGGCTTCTTTCTGGTTTTAAAAATCATTTTTAAAAAAACGCCTCCAAAGGGAAATGGCTGGAAACGCATGTAATATCAGGTGTTAGCCACAAGAGGGAACCATTTCCTTATGAACTGACTGACTGAACTGATGGCTGTTTTCTTGTCACAAATGTTGTTTTCTGGCTGTCAGCTGGATAACCTAGTATTGATCAATAAAATCAAGGAGCAGCTGATGGCGGAGAAGATCAGACCGCATCATCTGGCCCCTGCTTCAGCCCCTTCCCAGCAGCCCCTATTGGCTACCTCCAGCCAGCCCGAAGGCGGCCAGCATGGGATATCCAAAGCCCAGCAGATGCCTGTTCTTCACAACCACAGCCCATCTCAGCCTGATATCGCCCTGCACGCCCGCCCCGCCTCCAGCTCAGTCACAGGTACTCCAGCACTAAGTGCACACCAGTTTCCTCAGTCTCCTGCAAAGAGTCATTTGCCTCATTAAAGGCTAATATAATTAGTAATGAAAAGTCTATTCACATGTCCACATATCAGGAAGTTACAGTTATGTAAGGGCGCACATATATGTGTGTGTATTCTTCAAATTTGGTGACATTTCTTTAATAATTTTACTGTAATGTCATTTAATTGCATTTAGTCTGTAATTATACATGCTGTGTGTGTGTGTGGTTGTCTTTCAGGCCGTATTCTTGGAGATGTAAACTTGAATCTAGATGACAAGGCAGCTATAAAAGCCAGAGGATTATGGGAAGACTGGCATCTGCGTCAACTCATAGATCATCCTTCCAGAACAAACCACGTCTCAGGTAACCGTGCAGATTTCTGCAGATTTTATTGATTATTTAGAATTACAAACATATTTATGGGTGTGGATGTAGCTCAGGAGGTAGAGCAGGTCAACCTAATCGAAAGGTTGGTAGCTGGCTGGTCCAGTCTCCATGCCAAAGTATCCTTGGTGAGATACAGATCTCCAAGATGCTCTCGGTGTATTCATCTTGGTGTATCAATGTGTATAAATGTTAGCTAGAAAGCATTTATGTGCAGAAAAGGTGATTGAATGAATGGGTGTCAATGGATGTAGACAATGTGAGCAAAGCCACATGGTAACCTACACTAAGGAACTGCAGTTTAAACTCTACCTGTGCTCTTAAGCACCTGCAGACTGGGATATTTCATCATTGTAAAATGGATCAACTAAACTCAGATGCAGCATCAAGTTATTTGCATTTGACTGTACATGCAAATTACAGATTTTCTGTGGCATGCTACAATGTACAGCATTGTGTCCAGGTGCCTAAACTGTGTCACGGCTTAATGAAGTCATGCCAGTCCTATTGCCAGGCAAATAATACTTGTGTGTGCAGTCCTGTGAAAAAGTGGAAACACTAATACACTTTTACTGCTTCCATGTGAAGTTAAAGGGTAAGTAGCAACCAGGTGCTGCTAATCAAATGCACACGAATAATTGACGATCAGCAAGTGTGAGCACCTCTATAAAAGTAGAAGTTTTGTTGGTTTGCTGGTCTGAAGCATTCAGGTATGTGTGTGAACACAAGGCCACAGTCTTGCCAGCAAATTCACCCCGAGGTCAGATTGTGCAATGCTCAGAGAAACTGAACTAGCTTGAAGGATTGTTGGAAGAAAACATCTATTCTCTGAAAACAACATGGCGGCACACCTTAGGTTTGAAAAGTTGCATCTGAACAAATAAGTCCTGAAACAAAGTGGGGATGTTTGACCATAAGGCAAAGCATTTAAACACACTCCCCTCATAGCAACTGTCAAGCATGGTAGTGGAGGGGAGATGATTTGGGCTTGTTTTTCAGCAAGAGGCACCTTGAGGTCCTAAAGTCAACCATGAGCTCCTCTGTATTAGAGCAGGGCGATATGACCAAAAATATTTATCACGATATACATTTGAAAATTTGTGATAACGATATAACTGACGATATAATTGGCACTAGACAAAATACTTTACGACTCCACAACTTTATTAGTGCAAAAAAAAAAAAAACCATCAATGTATTTTCACTTAAACAAGCAGGTGTTTTATGTACATTAAAGTTATATAAAAATTTTACAGTGCAAATGCAAATTCCTTGCTGACAGTTTAACCAAAAGGCATTTCCAGTGGAAATTGGCCGACATATCCTCAGCATAACCATGTATAATATCCACAAAACTTAAAAAGAGGTTATACACACACAATACGGTAATATTACGTTGAAGCACAGTACGTATCACTCCGCGAGGCTCCTGCCTACGATAGCTGTAGTGCTCCAACAATCGATCAAGCGGTGCGGGTTCGTAGCTTAGCAAAGTTGTACTAAAACATTTGACAGATTTTCGAGCGCCGTGTACCACATAAAATCGTTTCGAGGTCAGTAAACACAACCAGAATTCATACATAAGGCACACGGGATTATAAGGGGCACTGCCGATTTTCAGAAAAATCAAAGGATTGATTTTAAGTGTGCCGTATTGTCCAAAAAAACACGGTAATAACGACGGCCCGCTAGCATGCTCTACCAAAAATAGTGCTTTGTTGTGTATCTGAGGACGAAAGCTAAACCAGTTCCACACCACTGAAGTTGCAGCATTTTTACAAACCAGTTCTGGTTCATCCGTTTCATTCAACTATCCGCTTTCGCCCTTCTCATTCTCCGTCATCGAAATGCTTTTTCCGCCATGTGCATATGAAAACAAAGGCACTGCGCATGCGTGTTTTACCCATATTCTATTGCGATATTTCATTTTCTTATCGTTGCCCAACATTATACCGGTATTACCGTGAACGGTATGATATGGCCCAGCCCTACTCTGTATACCAAAATATTCTAGTGTCATGCAATGGGACAAGACAGATCACGAGCAGAGCAGCAACATCTACAACAGAAAGGCTGAAAAAGAAAAAATCACAGTGTTACAAAGTCCACACCTCAAAATTTTGTGGCAGTACCTTAATCTCACCTCAGCGAACCGAAGACACACTGTAAAGAAGAGTGGTGTCAAAGAGAAAACAGTTACTTCAAGTTATTGGTGTTAAAGGTTGTTCTACAAGCTAATAACAGAGAGACACGTATGTGAGAATGCTGTTTGGAGATTACAGCTCAGCATTCAATACCATCGTTCCCTCGAAGCTGGACAGGAAACTGCAGGATCTAGGACTGAGCAGCTCCCTCTGCAGGTGGATCCTTAACTTCCTGTCTGACAGACGCCAAGTGGTCAGACTGGGCAGCATCACCTCATCCCCCATCACACTGAACACTGGTGCTCCACAGGGGTGAGTACTGAGCCCTCTCCTGTACTCACTCTACACCTACGACTGCACGGCCACTAGCAACTCCAACATCATTGTGAAGTTTGCGGATGACACTACAGTGGTGGGTCTTATCACCAACGGTGATGAGACGGCCTACAGGGAGGAGGTCAGCGCCCTGACCCACTGGTGTCAAGACAACCATCTCACCCTCAACGTCGCAAAGACAAAGGAGTTGATAGTGGACTTCCGGAGGTGCAGAGAAGTACTCTCCACAGCAGATGGGGTGTCCCCATCACCATCAACGGCGCTGCTGTGGAGAGAGTGTTTTAGGTTTTCGTAGTGGGGAATTTTCCTGAACTTTCTGAGCTCAGGCACCCAAACATTGATTTGCCAAATCAATGTTTGGGCAACGACCAGTCGTGCATCACCATTGCTGCCAAAGAGGGAAAAACCTACAGGTAGCCAAAAGATCTGGCTGAGGATCTTACGTGGTCAGTACACACAAACAAAACAGTGAAGAAGGCGCAACAGCGCCTCTTCTTTCTCAGGAGACTGAAAAGATTCGGCATGAGCCCCCGTATCCTCAGGACCTTCTATCGCTGTGCCATTGAGAGCATCCTCACTGGATGCATCACCACCTCGTACGGCAACAGCACCGCTTACAACCGCAAAGATCTCCAGAGAGTAGTGCGGTGCTCTGAACGGATAATTGGAGGTGAGCTTCCCTCCCTCCAGGACATCTACAGGAAGCGGTGCCTGAGGAAAGCGGGGAGGATCATCAAGGACTCCAGTCACCCCAGCCATAAACTGTTCAGACTACTTCCATCAGGAAGGAGGTTCTGCAGCATCCGGTCCCGTACCAGCAGACTGAGAGACAGCTTTTTCCATCAGGCCATCAGACTGCTGAACACTTCATAGACACCTCACCCTCACTACTGGAACTTCAACATTATGCACTCCATACTGTACATTAATGCCACTTGTTTTGCACAATATTCAACTACCAACCTCTGTATATTTTATATATTTATTTTATTTTTACTCTATTTAATTTGTAAAATATGTATACACACACACACACACGTAGACATACATATTTAGTATACACATTCAGTAATATGCATACACTCTTATATTGTACATATATTTATTCATATAATTCTCAGATTTAGCCATTCTTATATTTGCTTGTTCTTATGTTATTGTACTTTGCACACCTCTGTTGCTTGTGAAGCTCGCACACAAGAATTTCACTCACATGTACTGTACCAGTGTACCTGCACATGTGATGTGACAATAAAAGTGATTTGATTTGATTTGATTTGATAATGAATCACTAGACAGATGCTTTTTTTTTTCCTATCTTCACTGTTAAATTAAAATGAAACGTTTGGAGACCCCAGGAAATATGAAATGTCTGTGAATATCTATTTGATCCTCTCTGGATTTATGCCAGCTGTAAGGTAAACGCTTAATGTCTTTGTCTTCCATCTGTTAGGTGTGGCGCTTGCATCCAGAACAGGCAACCTAAACACCTCGGAGATCATCACCCCCACCACGCCCACCTCAAGCAGCCACAGCCGCCTGGGTGGAGCTCCCTCCCCTCACCTCATCTCAGGGTTGGCCGGCCACGGCATGGAGCCTGGGAAAAACAGCAGTGGATTCGTGGGACTTCTTGGTCCTCCTCCAAAGCAGGAACGAGGACGCAAGAAGATAAAGGCAGAGAACGGGTCATCTCTTTTGGTGGTGCCCTACCCATTTCTAGCCTCAGGCAACGACCAGTCGTGCATCACCATTGCTGCCAAAGAGGGAAAAACCTACAGGTAGCAAAAGACCTGCATTTACAGCAGCTCATTTCAGTTCAATAATAATACAAGAAAGAGCTTCCTCATAGCTTTAACAGCTTCCTCACGGCGTTAACATGCAAAGTGGTTTGACGACACTTCTGCTTTTTTTTTTTTTGGAATAATGGGGGTTGGAAGAATATTCACAAGTGCATCTCTGTTTCTGTTTTTGACGCAGGTGTAAAGTTTGTCCGCTGACCTTCTTCTCTAAGTCAGACATGCAGCTTCACTCCAAAACACACACAGAGGCGAAGGCTCACAAGTGCCCTCACTGCACCAAGTCCTTTGCGAACGCGTCCTACCTAGCCCAGCACCTGCGCATACACCTGGGCGTCAAACCTTATCGCTGTACCTACTGTGAGAAATGTTTTCGCCAGCTCTCCCACCTTCAGCAGCACACCAGGTCTGAAATGTTTACAGTGTATTTGTGATAGTTTGTTTTGCAATTATGTTGTCATCTTCTAAAAGCACAGGGAACATAAATGCACGAGTCCTATTTTAATGTGACAGCTGGATCTTCCCCTACAGCTCAGTGTTTCCTAATGAGGATAATCACTTAATACTACAACATGAGAGAAAATATATGCTTGAACTTGACATATTTATTTTGTATTTAGCGTGAACTGGCTCTATAAATAATGGTAACATGTAAGAACAGGAGCTGACGTTTGAGCCTGCTGTGCAGCCCGGTTTTCAAAAAGGTTGGAATTCTCTGTGAAATGTACAAATAAACATTCATTTTATTAGGTTTGACTGTTCAACTACTTCTCTGAACAAACACTACTTTAGACCTTGAAGCAGATGAGCTTATAGTAAAAGAAGACCACACCAGATGCCACTCCTGTCAGCTAAGAGCAGGAAACTGAACTTCACCAAAACTGGACAACAGTGTATTGGAATAAACATTGTCTGGCCTCAGATTCATAAATTCTGATACGACATCAGGACTGTAGGGTAAGAATTTGGTATAAACAATGGTGTAATGGTGTGAGGGAT
The DNA here is from genome assembly GCF_036321145.2 of Pelmatolapia mariae. NCBI lineage: Eukaryota > Metazoa > Chordata > Actinopteri > Cichliformes > Cichlidae > Pelmatolapia > Pelmatolapia mariae. Next base: position 17,224,591 of record NC_086231.1, on the reverse strand, counting down.
ATTTCCTTGGCATGGTTTGGACCCCTTAGTCCCATCTGTACTTAGATGGCTGCTTTCAGCAGAAGAACACACCATTACACAAAGTTCAAATCACCTCAAACTGGTTTCACGAGCATGACAGTGAATTCACTGTACTCGAATGACCTTCCACAGTCTCCTAATATCAGTCAAATAGAGCAACTTTGGGGTGGCAAGATTGGCATCGTTGATGTGTAGCCAACAAATGTGCAGCAACTGTGTGATGCTATCATATAAATATGGTTCAAAATCTCTGAGGAATGTTTCCAGCACCTCGATTAATCTATGCTGTAAAGATTAAAGGCTGTTCAAAGCAAAAGGGCAGCCAACCAGGTACAAGCAAAGAAAAGAAAATGCATCTATTTTTTAAATTCATTTTAACCCTGTATTTAATTTAAATAAATGGTAAATGGCCTGCATTTGTATAGCGCTTTACTCAGTCCCTAAGGACCCCAAAGCGCTTTACACTACATTCAGTCATTCACCCATTCACACACACATTCACACACTGGCAATGGCAAGCTACATTGTAGCCACAGCTGCCCTGGGGCGCACTGACAGAGGCGAGGCTGCCGGACACTGGCGCCACCGGGCCCTCTGACCACCACCAGTAGGCAAACATGGGGTTAGTATCTTGCCCAAGGATATTTGGCATGCAGCCTGGAGCAGCCTGGGATTGAACCACCGACCTTCTGGTTAGTGGCTGACCTGCTCTGCCACCTGAAATAGTCCCATGACAACATAATAAAGTCAGACACTAAGAAATAGTATAGTTTTCTTTTCAGTGTTCATTCTGAAGTTTGATGCAAGCAACAAAAGACTGAAAAGTTGTGTAATACTAAAAATGAATCAACTGATGGAAAATCTCAAAACTAATTAGGGTTACCAGCAAGAAGTCATGAACATGATTATATAGAAAGCATCCACAAGAGGCAGAACCATCAGAAGTCCACATGGTTTTAACATGACGTGAGAGTAACGGGTAAGCTAAGTGTGTTGAACTTAGAGATTTTCATGTCATGAAGGCAGCTTCATTTTTCACCTTGACAGATAATTACATGAACTTATACTGAACACGTACTTTGGACAAGAGAAGATTATGATCACAGTTTCTCTTTGCAATCAGCTGCAAATAAATAAATGCAGAAACAACCAAAATATATAAACGTCGGGTGTCAATAAAAGTAATTTTCTATATAATAATAATATTCCAGCAAAAACATTTGCAGGCTAAAGTAATTGCATTGAACTCACTTAAAATTGCCTTAAATTCATTAATTGAGACCGGTTCCTTAAGTTTTAGTTGATTCTGCAGCTGATTCAAGGAGAAAGAAGCTGAAAGTTTGATTGCTCTTTTTCCAAATTCAGTGCAAACCTTTGGGGAAAACTAAAGGAGTAACCAATAACTTCTCACATTATTAATCTTTGGTTCTTTAACACCGCGTGTCTCTTGTCCCGTCTTCCTTGCCTCATCCCCAACCGGCCGCAGCAGATGGCCGCCCCTCCCTGAGCCTGGTTCTGCTGGAGGTTTCTTCCTGTTAAAAGGGAGGTTTTCCTTCCCACTGTTGCCAAAGCGCTTGCTCATAGGGGGTCATATGATTGTTGGGGTTTTCTCTATTTTTTTATCATTATAGGGTCTTTGCCTTACTGTGTAAAGCACCTTGAAGCAACTGCTGTTGTGATTTGATGCTATATAAATGAAATTGAATTAATTTCAACTTTTTGGTGAATGTAAGGTGTGAACAAATCAAGAATAGCCTTATAAATGAGAGTTACCAGTTCATGACATGACAAAGGAGACCACTCAACCTGACCAAACACAGTGTTAAATAAGGCTTCTGTGGACACATGCATATAAGTCACATCGCCATCATCAAGTACAGACCTAAAAGTCTCTTTCTTGCTTCAAAGAACAGACTTTATTCTAAAGGTTGACCATTCTTTCAAGCATCTGTGTTGCTTTTTGCTGGCATTTTTTTTCCACTTTCCATGACCGAATTAACCTCACTGACGACATTTTATATTCATTGCTGTGCAGACGACCTTGTAACTTGAGAAACCATTTGAATTCATTCAAAACTAAGTAGATTGCAAACATCTACAAGCTGCCGGCTTCCCGTCTCACCTGTTGGTTCATTTTTCTCGTTTCAGAATCCACACGGGGGATCGGCCTTATAAATGTGCCCATCCTGGATGTGAAAAAGCTTTTACTCAGCTGTCTAATCTGCAGGTAGGTAAACATGAACTCTGACATACTTTTTTTTCCCCTTAAACTTGCCTGACGACCATTTGGCTTTGTGTGCATGCGTTTTCTCTCTAAAGTCTCACCAGAGGCAGCACAACAAAGACAAGCCCTTCAAATGTTCCAACTGTTACCGTGCCTACTCAGACTCTGCCTCACTTCAAATCCACTTGTCTGCACATGCCATAAAAAACGCCAAGGCCTACTGCTGCAGCATGTGCGGCAGGTCGTACACCTCTGTGAGTTCAAAACCCGAGTCATATTTTTAAGTCTCAATTAAGGGGGCAACGGTCACATCTAAATAGTTTTCCTCTGCTTCTTCTCAGGAGACCTACCTTATGAAACACATGTCTAAACACGCAGTGGTGGAACACGTGGTGTCTCATCACTCCCCTCATCACAGGACAGACTCTCCCGCCATCCCTATACGGATCTCCCTCATCTGAGCCCTTCACGCGTCTCCTGCCCTCCTGTTTTCTGTGACATCGTCACTTTGGTCCTCTGAAGAACCACACAGCCCGCTACTGGGATCCAAAAAAATGTGCCAGATTGCCAGTATTTTGTGACGAGGTGCTCTTTTATTGAGTATATCCTCCTGTCCTTCCTTGCTGACCAGACAGTATTATCGGGGGCATCCAAAGATGATTTCTCAGCACTTTCCGGCCTGAAAATCACAGGCCTAAAATTTCAATTTTCTATGTGACTTCACAGGAAAAAAAATGCTCCAGGCAGCTACATGGAAAACCTTTTTAACCTTTTTTTTTGTGTGTTTCACAGATTTATTTGTCTTTTTTATACAGTCCTTTACTTTCTTTACTCTTTACAAAATAAATATATTTGCATCAGAAATAGTCTTCCATTAGCTGAGTGGCCAAGTTAACATAAAAGTGAATGCTTATATACTGTGTAGCTATTCATGTATATCGTGCCACTTCTCATGTCAGCTTCGTCAGCAACGTTTCATCAACCACATGACCGTAATACACACATCTTATTATTCTTATTATTTTCAGCCTGCTGCCAAGTTCAATCTGAGCCGCTGTGACTCATTATCAAATTTAGTTTTTAATTCTTTTCTTTTTTTTAATTTTAGTTTTTGTATTGTTAAACAAATATGCTCAAAGCAATCCTGGAGAACTCAGTTTAATCTGGTCAAGGTTTAAAAGTTCTGAATGATGAGCACTGTTATAAAGTGTCTCATAAAAATATACTAAATAAACCTCCAAGCCACTGAAAAATGAAATAGAAGCTCTCATACAACGAATGCAAGAGGTTCTGCATTCAGTAGTGTTACAAATGCAAGGAACAATGTTTCATTACTCCACCCATAAAAGGCAAAATACCAAAAACAACCCTCACGTGATTTAACTTTAATCACTCTAGCTTTCAAGGTTATCTTCTATTTCACCTCTGAGTCACTTTCTGTGCTTCTGTTAACTTTAGATCGCTCCCAGGAACTGGGAGTAAACGGTGGACTGAATTTCACTCATTTACTCACAAGTTAAATGTTTTGGGAAACAAGTGCACATGCAGGGGGTGGAGGGCAAACACTGCTGGGAAACTCCCGTGTCTGCAGTGCCCCATGGGCTAACGTCACAGTTCAGGTTGTTTACACTGAAGATTCTAGATGTCTCTCAGAAAGTGACTGTAAAGCTCTGTGTTATGAATTGAAGGCTTATGGTTAAAAATAAATGAGTATGCTCCTGGTCATGCTCTCAACCTGATGCGCCACCTTGGGGCATGAATACCGTGGACTGTTCCGCTGAAGACCGAGATGATGCTCAACATAGAAGTCCATTTGACACAGAACCCGCACATGTATGTGTGACTCTGATGGGCAGTGCAAATGGAAAATGCAAGATGGAAGCAGTACAGTGCTTCACAGTGGCCAAATTTAAAATCAGAGGTTTTTGCTTCTTATGGGTGGAGTTAAAAAATGTTATATGTTGTAACCCAAACATGTGTTACTCTCAGTTTAAGTTAAAACTGAAAAAATGGCAATGTATAATCACTTATCTTGCCAAATTTATATTTGTTTGTGTGTGAGTGAGTGTGTGTGTTGTGTGCAATTTGTTTTGTCCGTTTTGTATTTAATCTGGTCTTAAAATAAACCAATGTGGTGGCAAGACTTCCACCACCATTATTTGACAATAAGCTTTTTCCTTTTTGGTTGTGTAATCAAAGCATCAACCTTATTTGAATATGTATTTTTTAATTGATTTATGAATGAATATTTTGTCATTTTATATGCATTTAAGCCTTAACTTAGTTACAATTCTACATTTCATTTTGTTGTTGGCTTTACATTTGCCTTTTATGTTATAGCATGACGTATACTGTAAATAAACTATACCTACTGTCAACCCATTTTATATTAAATAGTTGTAAAAGTCTTTTTTCCCCTCCCCTCTTCGCTTTTGTGGTTGCACATAAACAAAATAAGCAAGAAAAAAAGACTTCAGGTGACAGAGGTGGGGAGGAATGAGTCGCAGGAAATCAAACTCACTCACTTACAGGAGTCCTTTAGTCATATATATGTCACCTGCTCAGAGCTAGGTGAACCATAGTGGAACTGAGCAAACATTGCACATTTAGTCCAATACAACAAAGGTGTGACTGACTGTAAACTAATGAAAGAAAATACTGTACAAGTCACCTTATCAGTGTTCATAGCAAAAGTCATGTCACACTGGTCATGGTCCATTAGACCAACTTCTCTGGTAAATGTGTTTCTAGGGTGTGGACTTCACATCACGTATCTTGTTCTTCACACTTTAGAGAGATGTCGACTATGTTTTTGTAATTTCCTTTAAGGAAAAAAATGGTTTAGGGCTGGTCAAAAAGAAAAAAGTGCAGCTGAATTTCTTTGGCACAACTGTGGGGGCATGTCTCAAACTACACATTGTTGTTGATGCAAACAGGAGCAAAGAGCTTGTATTTGCATTATGAGTTTATGAAATTGATATGGAATAAAATCAAGAAAGTGCAGTTGTACAACTAAAGTCTCTGATCACTGTGAGCACTATCATCGGGTATCATCAGGTACTTCCAACTTCACACACTGTGCACTGAAGTTGCTTCCAGACAGTAGTCACTTTATGCTTTTAAATGTGACTTTTCCAGTTGCTCTTATGTCTGTCCTGGCAATTCTGATTAACTACATTCACCACTCATTTGTATTTCGAACACTCCCAGAGCAACTGAAATGAGAGAGCTCGCTGTCTACAGCTAACAACAATTGACAATCCAGGTAAACTCCAGGAAAACACAGGATTTAAACTTAAAGCAAACGGGTTTTCCACCCACAACGCCTCATGAATGCATCCCATCATGTTCATTTCATGACAGTAGCATCTAATTGATTCATTGATATCCTGAGAAACATACTGCTTTCATGGATTACGAAAGACGTTTGAGTAAAAAAATGTTCCAAACCCAACTAATGAGACAAAAGGCTGAAATGTAGGAGCACAGTTTGGTTGAAAAGAAGATGATGCTATAAGCTGTACAATCATCTTAAGAATAAAAAGAAGAAAAAAAAACATTTTCAGACACCATGGCAGAGCTGAGGCACCTGCTGGTGATAAAGTTGGGAAAGAGAGGGTGGGCAAAATTTTCAAGCACATGTCCTACAGGAGATGTTAACAGGCAGCATCATGATTGGGATGATAACAATAATCAGGCCTACAGGATCACAGTAGCATCCCTATGCAATGAGTTGCAGAAGGAATTTCCTCCACTCATGGACACTGCAAAAATCTCTGCAGGCAAATTTAATGATGATAAACCTGTTCAGGAGCATTAAGCTCATCTGACTGAAGTGTTCACCATATACAGTGGTACTGACTGAACTGCAGGCCTGGGTTTTCTGAGAGGAGATAGCAGCAGAGGTTAAGAGAAGCTATTTTTCCAAGAGGCCAGACTATAAAGGTCAGGCATCCTGCTTTTGATGTTGACATTAAACTCAAACCCCATCAGAAAAAGGAAAAGGAAAAAGAGCTCTACATGAGCACCATGTATCAAGCTCGGAGGAAGAGGTGGCTACAAAACAGGATAAAATGACTCGGACATCTGTTTAAAGTGGGGACACTGGGCTAGGAATTGCAGCAGGGACAACACTACTGATGATTAGCATGGGGCTGGGGTGGAGGCACATGAGAAATGTGCACCTACTCTTGCTTAGCTGATGTTTGAAATTGCACCACACCTAAAGCACACACACATGATACAGGGTATTCTCACACTTGTAACACAAACTATTCACTGCCTTGAGAATGAATTGAGACTTTCCAACCCTTCAGCAGGGTAGTGGCAACTATGTTTTCTCTGACAGGGCTTCAGAGCAAGTGGTAGAGAAAAATTTACTTTATCACTTATGTGTAATAATGAAAGGAAATGTTCAAAAATTTGAAAAGGCTGTTATGTCCCTTAGATGGTTCCCCAAGATATTTTGGTTCCTGCCTGTTGCCAAAAACAATTATTAGGTCGGGATTTAATGTTTTCAGATGAATTTCAACACCTGAGGGATTCAAAGTCGCTGAACCTGACACACACTTTTAGCCACGATCAGCTTTTATAGTCTTATCACTGGCAACCTAAGGAAGGTATTAGAATATTTAGGTATATATATACTTTTATTCTAATACCTATATTGAATTTCTTGCAACATGTGCTATCCATACAATAATAAACTAAACAGACTAGAACTTTAGACACAGTAATTGTAGCCTAACATAAGTAAGGCTCCAATAAATTATAGCCTTAAAAAGGCTATTTTCTGTACATTAACAAAATAATTTCTGCATTAAAAGCCAGTCAGCATGGTGAGCCACCAGAACTTTTAATGTAATTTTACACATTTCTTTCTTACAAATTAAGCCTAAACAGTCTTGCTGACCAGACATTTCTACATTCTACATTTCATTGTCTCAGTTTTTCTGGCTGACATACTTTTGAAATTCCTCTTATTTTTATATTAACATATGAGGGATTAAATGTCATAATCTGAGGTTACGTCCACGCGTACATGGGTATTTTTGAAAACGTAGATTTTTCTATGCGTTTGCACCTTTCGTCCACATTTAAATGGCGTTTTCGGTCTCTGAAAACTGAGATTTTTAAAAACTCCTGCCAGGGTGGAGATTTTCGAAAACTAAGTTTTTGCGTTTACGTGTGAACGAGGGCAACGGAGAAAACGCAGCGTCAAAGGTGTGCGCCTTTTTTGACGTCACACTGTGCGCCACGTTATTGTTTCGGTGAAATTAATTTCTACAATGGCGGCTTTGACAAAATACTGTTACTGTTAATTTTACTCTCTGCAGTGTTTAAATGCTTACATATACACACACAGCTACTTTCCCTCCACACATAGCACTCAGGCTGTGTCTCAATCCAGCGACCGCAGGCTTCGGAGTACGCATTTTGAGACCCATTACGTCACAGCGACGCGACCAAGGCTGTCCCAATCCGAAGTGTACTCCAAATGCGGTCTCCAAATGCGCCGTCAATTTCCCCAAATTTGAAGTGTGGTCCGGTGTAGACTTCGTGGTCCCATATATCCCACAATTCATAGCGTGGCGGTGGGTGTGGATAATTTTGCCGAAAAAAGCGGCGGATGGCTGTAGCGGAGCGGCCGAAGAGTAAACTTTCAAAAGTAAGTACTGAATATTATGTCACTTATTTATTTGCAAATGATTAATAATGAAGAACATTAAAACATTACTGTTGGCCACAAGTCGGCAAAGTTACAAACATTACCGATGTTAGTACTAACTTGGTTTTAAAGCCTTTAAAATATACGCTGTTCAATAGTTGACATTAATCTTACAGAGAATGTGATGATTTTATGGATAATTAAAGTCAGTCATATATCCACAAACACAACAAGCTGAAAGTCAGTGATGCTGCTCGGTTTGCAGTCCTGAATATCATGGCACAAGCAGGATTCACTGCACTGTTAATGTTACCTATGTTATATTGCTGCCTCTGTTCGGTGGTGTCGAGCCAAACGGACTTTAACGTGTGTTTGAACGAGCTGAGGGTTCACTCGTTAAGCTGAAAGAAAGATGCTTTAATCACAGGAGTCACACATGTGTCCACTGTACCATCTGGGAACTCTTCTTGTTTAGCACTCGTAATAAATCCTCCTTCTCTTGTGCTGTTTTGTAGCAGTGTATACACCTGAGACTGTCACCTGTCTGTCTGTCCTGCGCACTCTCTCTGTTTCTTTCTCTCTGATTGTGGAATAAAAGTATGAACATGTATTTATAAGTTACACTTGTGTTTGAATCCTGCAGCTTATCACACATTTGATTTCCATGTGTGACAACTGCAAGTGTCCAGAGTGAGGACAGACTGAGGGACCCACTGCTGCACATCATCTGTGAGGCTTTGCACCCCTGATGATCCACCAAGACAAACTCAGCAGTGTGTGAGGAAGAGGAGGAGGAAGAGCCAGCAGCAGCTGACAGATGGAGAGAATAGACAGACTGTTCCCTGTTTGTGAAGGACTGCTAGAAAGGTTTAAAATAACTAATTGTCTGTCCTGAATCAGTCTTATTAGGTAATGTTCAAATAATTTTATCATTCCAGTGTTTTCAGTGTGGGAGAAAGTACTCAGGGCCTTCAAGTTACACACTATGAAAGGCAGTAACAAGTTTAATGTTCAGAAACCTAAAGTATGTATCAGCAGCAGAATCGACCTAAAAATAAATGTTTATTTCAGTTCTATGAAGCTTTGAGTATTTTGGATTAGTAGTACTGCTGTGTTTGTTGCATCATATTGCTGTAATTGTTTATATGCTTAATATATTCTGAGGTAAGTTGATCTATAGTGTTACATCATATTCTCTAAGGATGTTATGTGTTTGTATACTTTCTGCCCAGTTTGTCCCATTTAGCAGAAGTCAGCCTGTTTATTAAGGCTCTGATATCTATTCTGTATGACTTAAAGCAGTTATGACCCAATAAAGGAATTTTTAATATATCAGTCTACTCTTCATTTTATCAGCAACAGTTATCACAGCCCGTACATTTTCTTAATACACACATTTGTAAGCACTGAGCCAAATTTAGTAATGCCAACATATTAAAAGAACAATATTTGTCTCTTATATATAATACATCTACATATACACTGTCAAAGATACTTGTCTTTGAGTGACGATTTAAGGTGATAGGAAATATAAATAACTGGAACTTGAATCTTTACTGAAGCTCAGTATTTGACACAGTTCAAGCTCACTGCTGTAATAAATCATAATTAATATAATAATAACTTTAATATTGGCCATATTATATTTACATTACCCAAGTAAGATGACTTTAGTCTCATGAACAACATGAGCTAATTGTTATTTACTAACTTAAAATGACTGTTCAGTACAGAAATGAAGCCCAACAATGTCTGTGAAGGTTCTCAGTCATCCAGGTCATCGTAGTCTAAGGAGCTTGGAAAGGAAAGCGTCTGGACTTCTTTAAGTTGCTTGAAGACGTTTCACCTCTCATTCGAGAAGCTTCTTCAGTTCTAAGGGTCAAATGGTGGAGAGTCCCAGATTTAAACCCAGTGGGAGTTTCCCCCCAAAGAGGGACAAAGCACCCCCTGATGATCCTCTACCTAATCACATGAGCCAAGGTGTGAAAACGGGTGTGGGTCACAATCAGCCAGGGTTTCGGGTGAGCTCATTGTGAATCCTGCCCCCACCCTATCATGTGATTTCCTGAGGTGAGAGGTGAGATCTCATCTCAGGAAATCACATGATAGGGTGGGGTGTGAAAACACCCGTGTGAAAACGGGTGTTGTTTTCACACTTTTCTTTCCAAGCTCCTTAGACGAAGCCCAACAATCATGTTTTTACAGTCCCATGGTCTCAGCCTCAGATACTTATCAAATCACACAGAGCTCATGTAAAAACAAATGAACAAAATATTTTCTCCTTCATCTCTGTCAAACAATGCTGTATGAAACTTTTCCAGTGGATAGTATCATGGTTGCTAGGCAACCTGAGCAGCGTGACGAAGGCTAGACCGTCCCATTTCACAAGCCTCTCACTTCCGCACTTCTAGTACTTATAGTACGCACCGTATGTAGTACGCGTACTGCGCGTACTCCAAGCATGCGGTCTCTTAATTGGGACACAGCCTTAGAGTACGCGGCCTGTCGCTACCCAATCCGTACCGGAAACCCGATCGGTACCCCGCATGCGCAAATCTTACGTCACTTCCTCTCTTTGCCAGTGTGACAAAGTGGTTAGGCATGAACTCATTTACCACTTGTCCCTTAATTTATTTCTTTGTTATTTTACAGTCAGCCATAATGCTTTAATTTAGACATTGCTGGTGTAACTTCTCTTAACACACACTATCCCGGGTTTTGTTTGTGGTAGCAGTAGTTACATCCTTTACATCCATGCATGTGTTTTAAAGCAAACACTACTAACCATCAGATCATCTAAATTTTCTTCTGTTTACAGGCAAATGTCTGGTAAATTCTGTTTCTTTATGTTGCTTTGGTTATACTTACCATGGTGTCCATGTTGCGTATTCAGGTCCTATATGTGAGACAGGTGTATGGGAAGGGCCGCCCACTACTTCCTGTTTATATAGGGTCATGAGGTCAATGATTGCATCACTGGGTGTAACCAAATGGAGGGTTTTCCATTTTGTATAGTATTGTTTGTTTTCTTTAAATTAGCCTTTTGAGTTATATTGTATGCAGTGTTTTACTTTACAAACCATTTAGCTGAGTAAATGAGTTTGTCAGTTTCATGCATGACCTTATTCCTGTTCTTTGTTTAGAATTGTATTGTTTGGTTTGACCTATTTGTTTCAATGGTAGGGACTAACGAGGTCAGGTGTGGGCAAAGTCCTGTATAAAGCAAGTGGGATTTTTGCATGCCTGATTGATTGTTTTATGGTAAAATGGAGATGCCAGCAATAAAGTATGCTTAAAAGAACTTCAGTCGTCTGCTAATGCTATTTACTTATCACCTTCCTTGCTGCTTAAGTTATGCTACATCACAGCCAGCATTGCGACATTCAATATATTTGAATGATACGGTTAGTGCCCAGTTAGCTCCTAGCATTTCTCAACAGCTCTCCCTCCTTTTCGACTACCGGGTAGGGATGGGTACCGGTATCTGACATAAACGGTAGTAACCAGACCGAAGAGCAGCGCACATTTCGGTGCTTTTTTTTTTTTTTACTGAGATGTCATACACTTTGGATTCTAGCCAATCATTTTACCTTTGCAAGCGTAGTAGGTGGGCCCAGGTACGTACGTTCTTTTAGAGCAGAGCTACAGATTAAAAATGCCCAAGGCGAAACGGTCAAAAGTCTGGCTGTACTTCACAGCAAAAGATGCAAACTCAGCAGCCTGCAACAAGTGCTATTATGCTGATACTGTGATACTGTGCAAAGGAGGTAACTCCTCGAATCTAATGAAACACCTGGTGACGCATAGCGTTTTTTTAAAAGCCGAGAAATGCACCGTATTTGATAGCTTGCTGCGAGACCTCACACCGAGCACATCTACTGCGGGTGGGTTGCCTGTTATCGGACCCGGAGTTAGCAACATCCCCCAAGAACCCGAAGAGTAGAGTCGTGGCCCCTAGCCCTGCCAGTGTAGCAGAAATGATGAGGATGATGATGGCAGCAGCAGCCGTTCATCTCTGGGTCAGTAGCTTAATGTTGTTTGTGTGTAATTTACGTTGAGTAGGCTAAGGACGTTATTAAATTAATGCATGTAAGGTGAACTAGCAAACACCATCGTAGTTACATGCGGCTGTCTTCTTGTTTGATGGCAGATACTCCCTTCACCCTGGCAAAAAAGGCTAAAATGACCAAAAAAAAGTGGGAAACAGCTAAACATGAGAGGTTTTTTGGACAAAGTTGGTGTTTTTTTTCCATTGTTTAAGCACTGCTTCCAGCCAAGAGTGATACCATAAATCCCCTATAGCTACAGAAAAGGCTAACATTGTTATCTTTTTACAAAAAAACAGCTAAACATGAGAGGTTTTAGGACAAAGTTTGTGTTCTTGATTCTTTAAGCACCGGTTCGAGCACCGTTTAAGCACCGGCACCGTTTCAAAAGTACCGGTTTGGTACTGGTATCGGATAAAACCTAAACGATACCCATCCCTACTACCGGGACATTTAAACAATGGATAATCCGTTTACAAATAAATTCATGCTTTTCTCCTCAACAGAGAGCGTCCCCCGATTGAACAACAGAGAGCGCCGTAAAATAAGAAGAATGGCGCCTAATTACAGAGTTAATAATACAGACTGTGTAATATGTCACGTGAAGATTCATCAGCCAGATGAAGTGTTTACTGACAATTGACAGTGATAGCCGACATCATCATCACTATTCCAATCAATCCTCTCCACACAGACAAGCATAAACACACTCGACTATCACTAAATCAAATTTAACACACGTTTGTAATGACGACACCGATACCGATCGGGTTTCCGGTACGGATCGGGTAGTGACAGGTACCACGCATGTGCGAAGTTGTCTACTTCCGGTCGAAGCATTTTACGATAGTTACAGGTCAGAGTATCTGTTAAGATGTTAAGAATAATAAGTATCTCTTAAAATGTTTGCAATAATGAAGCATTTCAATATAATGTAGACAAAAACGAAAAATAAAAAGATAGTTACGGATCAGGATTCCCCGATCCTTACTGCGCATGTGCAAAGTCGGACCGTACAAATCGGGTCTACCCCATTAGCTGTGTCCCAAAACGTCGGCCGCATTTGAAGGCCGATTACGTCACAGCCAGGCGACGAAGGCTGTCCCAATTCTTTTTTTCTTTTTTTCTTTTTTTTTGTTTAATAAACTTTATTTAACAAACAATGAGTATACAACATACGAACGGATGAAGTATACAAAACAACAGAACATGAACACACAAAGCCAGGGGTAAAAGAAAAAAGTAACAATTATAAGAATACACGCAAAAATTCACATACATATATTGTTTTGAGAGCCTTTTTGTTGGTGGAGTCTGATATTGATTGTATGTACAAGGCTGTCCCAATTCGTCGACTCCTTCAAATGTGGCCGACAAATGCGTCCTTCATTTCCCCGAATTTGAAGGATGCGTCGGGTGTGTCCTTCGTGGCCCACCATATCCCAGAATTCATAGCAAATTTCAGCTGCCAACAATGGCGGCAGCTACTAAGTTTTAAAATCAGTCTTATTACTCTTTCCGGGTCACAAAATAAACTTTTAACATATTTTCAGGCGAGAAAGTAGCTGTGTAAATTTCAAATATCTGCTTGGTTTTTCAAGACATAGCATGTTTGCAAAAGTGTGCTGACGTTTTCGGAGACGTCTGTTACCCACCCGCTTGATAGCAAGCCGGGGGGTTCAATGGTCACTCGAGCCGGACACCGGCGAGAGCAGCGGACTCCCGGCTTCATCGTTTTCAGACCCCCGGTCTTTCGCTACTCAGGTTAAACATGATATATAAGTCACTCGGATAACTTAAAAACGTAATTGTTTGCCTTTTTTCGGTGTTTTATTTGTTCCGGAGTAAATCGGTTTGGCTGAGATCAAAGTTATTAGATTAAATAAAACTTTATTAATCCATTGGGTGGGTTCCTTCGGGATTTTCACACAGCTGAATAAACGCCAAATAGAAAACTGATTAAACAGAAGTGTGAGACGGTCGAGAATTTACGGCAGTGTCCTGTTATATTTAAGATAACAAGGAGCAGACGGCCGAGTTTATTAAACTCCACCGACACAGCGGTGACGCAAATCTGAAGGGTAGACCGTCCCATTTCACAGCCTCGCACTTCCGGCCTTCTCGGTCTTCGAAGGACCCGGCCCACGTAGACTGCGAAGGCCGGGTCCTCCGAAGGATGCAGCCGACGTTTTGGGACACAGAAAAGATGGACGACGCGACACCGCCTCCTCCCATTGTGCAAAAATGAGCTGTGTCCAAATTCATGGACTGCATCCTCCTGAGGACCCGGCCTTCGCGGTCTACGTGGGCCGGGTCCTCAGGAGGTCGGGTAGGCCGGAAGTAAACGGCTGTGGAATTGGACGGTCTAGCCTTCAGATTAGCGTCACCGCTGTCTCGGTGGAGTTTAATAAACTCGGCCGTCTGCTCCTTGCTATCTAAAATATAACAGGACACTGGCGTAAATTCTCGACCATCTCACACTTCTGTTTAATTAGTTTTCTGTTTGACGTTTATTCAGCTGTGTGAAAACCACCTGGGGGATTAATAAAGTTTTATCTAATCTGATCTAATCTAATAACTTTAATTTCAGCCAAACCGATTTACTCACGAACAAATAAAACACTGAAAAAAGACAGACAATAACATTTTTAGGTTGTCTAAGTGACTTGTATATTACGTTTAACCTGAGTAGCGAAAGTCCGCGGTGATCTGAACATGATGTGCCGGGAGATGTGCCGTTCTCTGCGGCTTCAGTAACCCTCGAGCTCTCGGCTAACTATCGAGCTGGTGGGTAACAGACGTCTCCGAAAACGTCGAAGCACTTTTGCAAACATGCGATGTCTTGATAAACCGAGCAGATATTTCAAGTTTACACACCCACATTCTCGCCTGAAAATATGTTAAAAGTTTATTTTGTGACCCAGAAAGATTAATAAGAGTAATTTTAAAACTTAGTAGCGGCCGCCATTGCTGGAAACTGGAGGTTGGCTGGGCCGCGCTATGAATTCTGGGATATGGTGGGCCACAAAGGACACACCCGACCCGCATTTGTCGGCTGCATTCGGAGGAGTCTACGAATTTGGACAGCCTTCGGCGCGTCGCTGTGACGTAATCGGCCTACAAATGCGGCCTCAGGAGGGTGCAGCCCATGAATTTGGACACAGCTAAAATATCCCGCTTGGGGAGGTTGCCATCTCGCAAATTTGGAGCCAGAGTCTGCGCAGTAATGACTTGAGGTGGAGCGACTGTGTAACGCTTCCGCCCACACACCCACTAGACGTGACCGCAAACATGCCCCTCTACACTTTTTACGTAGCCCGGCGGCTCGAGTTTTTTGCTGGTTTACCGCGACTGACGACTCGTTTAATTAAGGTAAATACAACCATGTCACTGTTATAAAAAAAGACACACAGCTTATCATCTTATAGTTCTATACATTTAAAATCACTCTGTTGTTAATTCGTTTGCTAGATTAGCCGCTAGCATACGCACTGTGTTGGAGGCTTGTTGCTAGCTAGTTAGCGATGCTACACATCTGTTACTCTAATAGTCTGTGTTATTGAAGGATTCAGCACTCCTTATGTTTTTTTTTTATCCATTTTTAGACAGTGATGAGATCATCTGCTCACTCCACAGAGGCCCAGAGTTACTGTTAATATCAAAAATATAATGCTGTCCTTTGAGATTTTAACATAAGACTGTGAGTGTAATGGATCTAAAACTGTTTAAATCTTCAGAGCCCTCTACAGCCTGGTAACATGGAAACTTTAAAAACATCAGCAGAACGTTTCAGTAGTGTAGTCTAATTTGTTCTTTTCATTTAATAACAGAGTCCATATTATATCAACAGCTACATTCACCCTGGAGAGAAACTAGTGAGGGAGACCATCAGGACTAAGCTGGGTTTCCTGGGTCCAGAGGTTTGGAGAAACTTCTTGCCTTTCTTTCATCACAGCTGTCCTGTGCCAGATGTTCTGTTGACCCACTGAGAGAGGCTTCATTTAAGAAACAACAGGAACACTGAAGCTCATCGCATTGATTAAGCAGGACTCATGATCTTCACCAGCAGCTCCCTCACAGGGAAATCTTCAGCACTCCTCTGTAGGCCGCCCCAGGAGATGGATACACCCAGCATTTCATGAACACTGTGATGGAGACCTTTGGTTTGTGTAATGTTATAAATACTCGGATACTCCCCAGAGGCTCCGGACTTTACATAAAGATATTATATTCAGTCCTGTAGAAAGTTATATATTTAAAAATATATGATCCTCTCTGGTTACTCTGGTATGAATAACTCTGAATCACTTTATGGTAAATAACACACCATCTGCAAAAAACTGAAAGAATTCCAGATCACAAGTTTATAGTTAAAAATACAAGTGACGACCTTTGACCTTCATCAGGTTTTATTTAATTGTGTTAGAGAAAATCTCATGTGCTCTTCATGCAGCTGAGTACATCAAGTGTTTAAAATGGAGGCTGAGCAGGTCTGAGATCAGCACCTTTGTGAAACACCAAACTGAGGTCCTGTTAATGCTGATATACAGTGACACAGTTACAGGGGTGATTAATCCTTTTGTTTTTTTGTCTTTAACTTTATCAATAAAACAGCTGCAGCTTTCACTACAGCACATGTGGTACTTTAACCTTTGTACTGTTTTCATCAGTTAATTTTGCAGTTAACATGTGAACATGTTGGATGATCTGTCTGCTGTCATTGGGTGGTGCTGAGGTCTGAATCTGAGGGCAGCCCCTGTAATCACAAAGAGAACAGAACCATCAAACTCAAATATAAATTTTATCCCTCAAAATTGAAATAAAGCTGATTCTTCTGTCCTCACACACTCAGGATCTGAAGTTCTTCTCTTACATTTTTTTCAGTATTACAGTACACTACAGTACTTTAATCCATAGTTCCTGATTAATGAGGAGTTACTGAAGCACAAGCTTTAAAAAAATGTTACTGTCTTTACAGATGTGGCAAGAGAGAGAAAACATGCTGTTGTTTGCACATATTTAATATTCAGCTCTGCACAGGAGCTGAAGCAGGGTGCAGCCTGTTGTTTTTACAGTATAATACTTGTAATAAAAGTACAGTAATTAGTGACTGAGAAGCCCGGGGCGTTTCTCTTGATTTCTTTAGTCAGGGTAAATTCATTCACCTGCACAGATTAGCTAAACGAACCCCGACAGCCGAGTGCTCATTTTAGCTAGCTAGGTCCTGAGACCTAGCTAAGGACGGTAATTACGGATTATCTTGGGCGTTTCTCAATATGCGTACTTGCGTTCTCGTGTACTCGTGATACGTCATCAGTCGGAGACCAAGTACTGTTCCAGAACGCGAAAAAGTCCCGGATGTGTTCTCGCTCCGCCCGTTTTATCGAGCATGCATCGGTGTGGACTTGGTACAGCTAAATATCCCAGAATGCATTTCGTCCAGAACAGCGGACTCCCGGCACATCGTTTTCAACCCCCCCACCCCCCGCCCGCGGTCTTTTCGCTACTCAGGTTAAACAAACCCCAGCAGCTGTCTATTGTATTAAATGTCCACTAAAATAAAAATAAAAGCGTTCTAACATCTCACCTGCTTGTTTTTATTAAGGTATGTACACGTATGTACATGTACACTATTTTTATTAATAGAGGTTTCACTACTGAGGTTAAAAATGATATATAAGTCACTTAGATCACTTCTAAATGTTAATGTTTGGTTTATTTCAGTGTTTTATTTGTTCCTGAGTAAACTGGTTTGGCTGTGATTAAAGTTAAGCTTCATAACATGTTACTCACAGTTAAATTAAGAGGGGACAGCAGTAAAAACTCCGGACCTGTGACATCATCACGTACGCTGGTGTTCCAATTGTACATATCACGAGTCCGTGCTCGCGTTCTCGGCGAGTCCGTACTCCCGTGCGTTCTCGGCCAGTACGTACTCGCCGAGAACGCGAGTACGTACTCGCGTACTTGAGAATTGAGAAACGGCCCTTGCCTCGGGTCCTTCTGTCAGCCAGTGGCGGAGCGGGCGGGTGGCTTACTGGGCTTAAGCCCGGGTTGTTTTTTCAGAAGCCCGGGGTCTTTTGGAGTGTAATTTTTTCATAGTTAGATGCCTGGCTGACAACTGTATAAAACAAAAAACTACACACAATATTCGAAGCACTTAGTGCACACTGTGGGAATTTACGACTGTGCGTAAATCCCCCCTAATATTGGTATGATCCGAGCTCAGGCACTAAGCGACTGAGCGAGGGGGCGGGGGGAGCTGCTGCCTGCGAGTGCGCTGAGAGAAACGGAGCCAGGCAGACAGAGGAGAGCTTAAGTTCGACCAGGTACCAAAGGAAATCTTTCGTACTGTACAAATAATGTAAATATGACGGTTTATCACGAAAGATTGATATCAAACTGATCACTTGACCCATGTTACGTTACTTGCTCTTCAAATGAATCAACAAATGGCGAAATGAAAAGCCGAACAACAACAATGCTGTTTCTTTAGAGAGTCTTAGCTTACATGTGTGTTTATTTCATATTTTCAGTTGTTACCCTCCACGGCTAAATAAATCTGTTTCAGTAATGTACAGATACACAAAAATGGACATAAGGAGCTTCTTTCAAAGAAAAAACTAGTAGATGTTATTTAATATATTATGCTTTGTATGTTGTTCAGTATATTTCTATGCAAAACAAGAGGAATTTCAATACACAGCAGTATATTCACAGTTTAAACCAGATATTTACATACACTTTATGGAAAACACAAGAACAATTTTTTACTGTACAACATCAATTTAGAGTAAACTTGTTTTGTTTTGGATAAATAAATATTGAAATATCTTTTGAATTAGTTAAATGTCAGAATAAAGAGAGACAGAGCTGTCTATCACTTTCATCAAATTTAGGAGTACATATACACTAAGTTTATTGTTAATTAATAAGAAAACTCCAGACGATTCCATTCTGAGCTGAAGAAGCTTCTGATAGGTTTGTAGAGTCCATGTGAGTAAATTGGTGGCACACCTGTGGACACATATAAGGCAAAACACAGAGCCTGTTTCTTTGAAATGGGAAAATCAAGAGATGTCAACTAAAACACCAGGAAAAGAATTGAGGACCTCCATAAATGTGGATCAATTTTGAATACAATTTGGTGCCATTTACAATTAAGAAATACAGATAGTTTCTCTCTTTACTCTTAAAGTTAACAAATATGTTTTTATATTTATCAATCTGAAAAAATAAACATTTAGTATGATTTGATGTTACAATTAAAAAGTGTTTGTGTTTTGATCTGAAGAGTGTGTAAATATCTGATTTCAACTGTATATTTGATGATTGTCAGCACAAAGAGGGAGAGAGAGGAACAGAGAAGGAGAATGAGGACAGAACAGAGATGGAACAAGAGCAGGTGAGACACACATGTTAGTCAAATGGTTGTTTACCAAAAGTATGACCGTATCATAGGTACTCATGTATCTCGTACCTAGTGTTTCTTTTTAGGTTTGTTATTTTTCAATTTCTATATTTATTAAGTTATGCAGGCTTGTTTGCACAACAAGGCTAAATAATTATATAAACTTTTCTAAATACTGTACTTTGGTAGAATTAAAAAATAAGTGTAGTGCAGGTCTATGATGATTTTAGTGCTACTATCATCTACAGTCAGGTCCATAAATATTGGGACATCGACACAATTCTAACATTTTTGGCTCTATACACAACCACAATGGATTCCAAATGAAACGAACAAGACATGCTTTAACTGCAGACTGTCAGCTTTTATTTGAGGGTATTTACATCCAAATCAGGTGAACAGTATAGGAATTATGACAGTTTGTATATGTGCCTCCCACTTCTTAAGGGACCAAAAGTAATGGGACAATTGGCTTCTCAGCTGTTCCATGGCCAGGTGTGTGTTATTCCCTCATTACCCCAATTACAATGAACAAATAAAAGGTCCAGAGTTCATTTCAAGTGTGCTGTTTGCTTTTTGAACCTGTTGCTGTCAACTGCCAGGATGATATCCAAAGAGCTGTCACTACCAGTGAAGCAAGCCATCATTAGGCTGAAAAAAACAAAACAAACCCATCAGAGAGATTGCAAAAACATCAGGCGTGGCCAAAACAACTGTTTAGAACATTCCCAAAAAGAAGGAACGCACTGGTGAGCTCAGCAACACCAAAGAACTAGGAAGACCACGGGACACAACTGTGGTGGATGACCAAAGAATCCTTTCCCTGGTGAAGAAAACACCCTTCACAACAGTTGGCCAGATCAAGAACACTCTCTAGGAGGCAGGTGTATGTGCGTCAGAGTCAACAATCAAGAGAAGACTCCACCAGTGTGAATACAGAGGGTTCACCACAAGATGTAAACCTTTGGTGAGCCCCAAAAACAGGCAGGCCAGATTAGAGTTTGCCAAACGACATCTGAAAAAGCCGTCGCAGTTCTGGAACAACATCCTATGGACAGATAAGACCAACATCAACTTGTACCAGAGTGATGGGAAGAGAAGAGTATGGAGAAGGAAAGGAACTGCTCATGATCCTAAGCATACCACCTCATCAGTGAAGCATTGTGGTGGAAGTGTCATGGCGTGGGCATGTATGGCTGCCAGTGGAACTGGTTCTCTTGTATTTATTGATGATGTGACTGCTGACAAAAGCAGCACAATGAATTCTGAAGTGTTTCGTGCAATATTATCTGCTCATATTCAGACAAATGCTTCAAAACTCATTGGACGGCGCTTCACAGTGCAGGTGGACAACGACCCAAAGCATACTGCAAAAGCAACCAAAGAGTTTTTGAAGGGAAAGAAGTGGACTGTTTTGCAATGGCCAAGTCAATCACCTGACCTGAATCCGATTGAGCATGTATTTCACTTGCTGAAGACAAAACTGAAGGGAAAATACCCCAAGAACAAGCAGGAACTGAAGACTGTTGCAGTAGAGGCCTGGCAGAGCATCACCAGGGATGAAACCCGGCGTCTGGTGATGTCTATGTGTTCCAGACTTCAGGCTGTGATTGACTGTAAAGGATTTGCAACCAAGTATTAAAAAATGAATGTTTGATTTATGGTTCTTATTCTGTCCCATTACTTTTGGTCCCTCAAGAAGTGGGAGGCACATTTGCAAACTGTTGTAATTCCTACACCGTTCACCTGATTTGGATGTAAATACCCTCAAATAAAAGCTGACAGTCTGCAGTTAAAGCATGTCTTGTTCGTTTCATTTGGAATCCATTGTGGTGGTGTATAGAGCCAAAAATGTTAGAATTGTGTCGATGTCCCAATATTTATGGACCTGACTGTAGTTCTGATTCTAGTTCTGTCTTGGTTAAGTCCTAAGTAGTCCTGATTTTGAACTGTTGTAGTCCTGTTTTAATTCTGGATCATTTCTGGGTCTGGTTGACCCCCCCCCCCAATCCAACATGCATACAACCCTTTAGGGCTAAGCCCCGGGTGTTTTAAATGTCTGCCTCCGCCTCTGCTGTCGGCTAGTCCAGTTTACTGAAGAACACCTCAGGCTGTCAGGTTAAAACACTCGGTCGTGTTTTCGTAACGTAAACGCTGGCCCTCCTCTCAGAGCCTACGCTCTATCTGCTATTCCCGAACAGAGATACGCAAGTTTCTCCGTGACTGCAGCTGCCAGTCAAAGCTGTTATGATGACGTTTGACCCCAATTTAACATCACCGCGGTAGGAATTAGAATCAAACTTATGGGAAAGGAGACCCCTTAGACATCAATCAGCGTGATGAGAACTATTGAAAACAAAAAAAAGAATCTTTGGAAAAAAAATTATCTGAGGAGAATAAATTTATTTTAGTCTGACCCCAGTCCCCCTAACGTGGAGGAGGCAGGGTTTATGTCCTATACTGCAGCCAGACACCAGGGGGCGATAGAGACGTTTTGGCTTCATTTTTCATTTTTGGGGTGCTGTCGCGTGCGCATGTGCAGATTTTTTCTTCTTCTTCTTCGGTTTCATTTAATGGCAGTTTACTCCCCAGTGTACGAGGATACCGCCACCTGCTGACCGAGCGAATGAACCGTATTGTAAACTGAAGTAGTGTCATTACAAATGCATGTTTAATTTGATTTAGTGATAGTCGAGTGTGTTTATGCTTGTCTGTGCGGAGAGGATTGTTGGAATAGTGATGATGATGTCCTCTATCACTGTCAATTGTCAGTAAACACTTAATCTGGCTGATGAATCTTCACGTGACACATTACTAAGTCAGTATTATTAAGTCTGTAATTCGGCGCCATTCTTCTTATTTTACGACGCTGTTGTTCAATCGGGGGACGCTCTCTGTTGAGGAGAAAAGCATGTATTTGTTTGTAAACGGATTATCCATTGTTTAAATGTCCCGGGCAATCAAAAAGAAGGCAGAGCTGTTGAGAAATGCTAGGAGCTAAACCTTAGAGTCAAACTTTGAAAGAAAATGGTGGCCGTTACAACTTATGTCTAAAAATGTATAGTTTCATGCATTGGTTAAAACACTTGACTCCAGGTAAAGGACGCCCAGCTGGAAACACTTCACGCAAGTTGAGTTGCCCGAGATTCACAGAATATGTTACATTTTTGTGATTTATATCGTTGTCAGGACGATAAATGTGTTATGATCAAAATCTCATATCCCGATATATCACACATCCCCATTCTATATCTATCTATCTATCTATCTATCTATCTATCTATCTATCTATCTATCTATAGAATGGGGATGTGGCGTACAACACTAGAGGCCAACTCCAAGCCCATAGCACAAGTCACCATCAAGTGCGGGATCTACCAAGGAGATGCTCTGTCCCCACTGCTGTTCTGCATAGGCCTGAACCCCCTCAGTGAGATCATTAACAAGACTGGCTACGGATACCGACTACGGAACGGAGCGGTTGTCAGCCACCTCCTGTACATGGATGACATCAAGCTGTATGCCAAGAGTGAACGAGACATCGATTCACTGATCCACACCACCAGGCTATACAGCAATGACATCGGGATGTCATTCGGGCTGGAGAAGTGTAGTCGGATGGTAACAAAGAGAGGGAAGGTAGTCAGAACTGAGGGGATCGAACTACCAGAAGGCAACATTGCAGACATAGAGGACAGTTACAAGTACCTGGGGATCCCGCAGGCGAATGGGAACCATGAAGAGGCCGCTAGAAAAGCTGCAACCACCAAGTACCTGCAGAGGGTCAGGCAAGTCCTGAGGAGTCAGCTGAACGGTAAGAACAAGATCCGGGCTATCAACACCTACGCCCTGCCCGTGATCAGGTACCCTGCTGGGTAATAGGCTGGCCAAAGGAGGAGATAGAAGCCACTGACATAAAGACAAGAAAGCTCCTTACCATGCATGGAGGGTTTCACCCCAAGTCCAGCACCCTGAGGCTGTACGCTAAGCGGAAGGAAGGAGGCCGGGAACTGGTGAGTGTCAGCACCACAGTCCAGGATGAGACAAGAAACATCCACGAATACAACACGAAGATGGTCCAAACTGACAGCGTGCTCAGTGAATACCTCAGGCAGCAGAAACCCAAGAAAGAGGAGGAAGGCGAGGAACCATCATGGAAGGACAGGCCCCTGCACGGTATGTACCACCGGCAGATAGAGGAGGTGGCTGATATCCAGAAATCCTACCAGTGGCTGGACAAAGCTGGACTGAAAGACAGCACAGAGGCACTAATCATGGCAGCACAAGAACAAGCTCTGAGTACAAGATCCATAGAGGCTGGGGTCTATCACACCAGGCAAGACCCCAGGTGCAGGCTGTGTAAAGATGCCCCTGAGACAATCCAGCACATAACAGCAGGGTGCAAGATGCTAGCAGGCAAGGCATACGTGGAACGCCATAAACAAGTGGCCGGCATAGTGTACAGGAACATCTGTGCCGAGTATAACCTGGAAGTCTCGAGGTCAAAATGGGAGATGCCCCCAAGGGTGATGGAGAATGACCGAGCTAAGATCCTGTGGGACTTCCAGATGCAGACGGACAAAATGGTGGTGGCTAACCAACCGGACATAGTGGTGGTAGACAAACAGAAGAAGACGGCTGTAGTGATCGATGTAGCGGTTCCGAATGACAGCAATATCAGGAAGAAGGAACACGAGAAGCTGGAGAAATACCAAGGGATCAGAGAAGAGCTCGAGAAGATGTGGAGGGTGAAGGTAACGGTGGTCCCCGTGGTAATTGGAGCACTAGGTGCGGTGACTCCCAAGCTAGGCGAGTGGCTCCAGCAGATCCCGGGAACAACATCGGAGATCTCTGTCCAGAAGAGCGCAGTCCTGGGAACAGCTAAGATACTGCGCAGGACCCTCAAGCTCCCAGGCCTCTGGTAGAGGACCCGAGCTTGAAGGATAAACCGCCCGTAGGGGGGGTGTTTTGTTTTTTAAATATATATATATATATATATATATATATATATATATATATATATATATATATATATATATATATATATATATATATTAGAGAAACGGGTCTGTTATAGGTATGAGGGTACAAAATATGGGTCTATTATGGGTATGTTACAATGTACATGGTATGAAGGTATGTTATGAATATGGTATAAGTATGTACAGGCTATGAACATGATATAAATATGAAAACTATACAGAAATATGAAATAAAAAGCTATACAGAAATATGAACTATGCAAGTTATAAACAGTTGTAAACAGTTATAGAATTATAATTATATACGTTCTATTTATAGAGTTGCTAATTGTTTTTCATTATTGCAGGCAAACCAGCCTATGAAATGGATGAAACAAATCCTGACTGGGTTCCAACGCTACACATGGGGCACTCTGTAATCCCTGCTTCAAACTACATGCTACATACCATCATGCCAATCAGATTACTTCTTCCATGTCAGAGTGAAGAGGTGACCCTTCTGGATAAGATGGCGAAGGTTTGCTGCGATTTGGTGAACATGTGCCCCAGCGTGGTAGTAAAACCAGGGAAAATGCTCTTGTTAAATACTCTTAAAAGTCTTGTGCTGTATATGTAGTGATAGGTTTTCAAAAGAGACAGTAAATTACAGAATGCTAGTAGTGGGTGATATTATTTAAATGCTGTCATGATTTTATGTGAACATTTTGTCATTTGTAAACTATACATGACATTGATTCTACATTGTTACTGATATGATGTTCTACAAAGTGGTTTTAATTTTAAAAAAAAAGCAAAAATTTGTTTCTTTATTCAACTTTTGAACAGTGGTACTATTGCGGCTCCTCCAACCAAAGGCCGCGGCAGGCTAAACATGAGGACACAGGTGACGCGCAACAATAAACGCATAAAATACACTCCTGTAACATTTGCTCCTTTATTCCACATGCACCGTCCAATATACAAATCAGCACATGGGATCAACTTCTAACCAAATACACAAATGCACAGGCTGCACAAACAAATGACTGCAACTCACAATGATGGCACTAACTACTATGCCAAACTAAAACTTTTCTATGGCATCAATTAGTTCATAACCATACAAAACCATGAAGTTACAGACAAAATCTATCAAATCGCTCAAGTTGCGGTCAACAGAAAGTTTTGCCCCATGCTCACCCTACCTTTCTGCTCATCAACAGCAGGTGCTGTGAACAGGTGAGTGCAACCACATTTATCCTCTACCACACCCATGAGACACGCCCCGCACCCGTGCACCAATAAAGTGAATCTATTTAAACCAACCCACTTAGACAGACAAAGAGCAACTCATATGGCTCCTACAGGTACTTAGTAAGTACATATTCAGTAAATGCAAATTATTTACATGGCATTGCACTTCAGGCACAAATGTAGACCCCTAAATAAAACATTATGGGTTATTCAGAACAGAACTATGCTTGGAGAAATATTTTCCCATCAGTTCAGACAACTCCTCCTCGGTAGCAGGTGGAATTTTTCTTTTCTGAGGACGGCTTCTTTTACCTGTCACTACGGATGGTCTGTTTATTTTTTGATTGAGAGCCTTTTTGGGGGCAGCTGAAGAGGAGAAGTCCATCTTATGGCCAACCTCTGGCTGTATCTTGGTCATATTACCCAGCAAAACCCAGCATGCAGGTTCATCTGTAACAGTCCTTGTGCCACGGATCAACACTGTTGCTTCTACTTTAAACAGAAGAGCAGCGACATGGGTGCAGGTCTCCGCAACTCCGGCCATACAGGTGCAGTGGGCGTCTTCAACCTTCCCTGTGATGCTCACATTGACCCATGGCTGCAATTCAGTCTTTGAGAGTGCAGTACCTGAAACACACATAGACAAAGTTAATTTAAAGACAAGAACTTTAATGAGCCAGTGCAGACACAAGTGTGTTTTATCTACTTTTAAATCCATTTATCATAAATGTATCAAAGTGTTTAGAACGTTAGCACATACATGTAATTTTTTATCTTTTTATGTATCCATCTATAGAATGCTGCATGGTATATTCTAAATCTGTCTGTTCTTTTTTCAGAAACCCGCCTGCAAAAAATGAACCTAAAGTATGTAATGCAAGGATGTAATCACTTTCAAGAGGGAGAAAGCATAAAGTTAGACTTTAAGTGACAATTATGGACACCTAATATGATAAGGAGATTCTGCAGGTCATTAATCAATGTATAAAACCAAAATAGAATGTATTTTTAGTGACACAGGACATAAACACGGAAGCAATATGTATAATTAGGATTATTTATAATAAATATGAATTAATTACTGCAATTTCTTTAACCATAGAGAATAACTAAATGCTTCAGGACAATGTCACATCAATGTACTGAACTCACTATGTTATCCATCTAACAGAGCCTCCACATGTTCTCATTGACTACCGGACTTCCGGTATGATGGCGCCTGTGTTTGGCTTTGCCGCTGCCAGCCGTGGTTTCTCTGTGCTGTTTTTTTCGGCCTTTTTGCTTTCGCTTTTTGTCACTAATGTGTTGGCTGCCCTTGTCTATGATCGCCTGACGCTATTATCCATCCGATCCTTTATGATAAGTCAAGATGCCTCATCCTCCTGCGGTATTTTCCATCCTCCGCTGCCAACACCGGTATCTGGATCTTTGTTAGGTGTCATCAGTGGCGCCTTTCTGTGTCCGCGCAAGTCACGGAGGAGGAGAGGAAAAAGAGCAGGTGTCCAGGTAAAACTCAGACTGTTCTGGAAGCGGGGACTAACTGTACCTGGATCTATGAGACGGCGCTACCTCAGGAGTGTTCATCCATACTCTCCTGTTGTTTGGCCTTCCATCCCCGCGGTGAGTGGAATTTATGAACGTCGCGGATCAAACTCTCTGTTTCTTCGTCCCCTAAATCGGGCCGCTTCTGTTAATAATATGTCTTCTACTTCGCTGATCTTGGCGCTTTTTAACGCTCGATCAATGACTAATAAAACGTTCTTGCTGAACGATTTTATTCTTTCCAAGAAACTGGACTTCTTATTTCTAACCGAAACCTGGCAGTGCGATGGTGACTTTTCATCCTTCATCGAACTCTGCCCGAGTGGGTACTCCTTCATCAGCCAGCCTCGGACGTCGGGTCGAGGAGGTGTCGCTGCGGTGTTTGGAAGCCGGTTTTACTGTCGCGCAGTGTTGGTCGGACATTTTTCATCCTTTGAACTACAGCTGGTTAGAATTGGAAATAAAGATCCATTTTACTGCGCTGTAGTGTATCGTCCACCTGGCCTAAACAGTATGTTTTTAAAGGAGTTCAGTGACTTTTTATCCTTGACTTTGAAGCTGTCCAGACTGGTTATAGTCGGGGATTTTAATATACATGTTGATGATGACTCTGACCTCTTTGCCAGTGGTTTCCTTAGTGTCATGGATTCTTTTCATTTTACTCAGCATGTGTCTGGTCCCACACACACCAAAGGACACACACTGGACCTTGTTTTTACTTTAGGTTTAAACATTGATTTTATTTGTACTGAGGACATTTTTATTTCGGATCATCATTGTATTCTTTTTAATCTGTCTTTTCATTTGTCCCTCTCTCCTATTCGACATGTGGTTAGCTCTCGCATCTTAACTTCCTCTACTGCTGTTAAATTTTCCGATGCTTTTAATTTAGTTTTATCTCCTTATAAAGATGTTCATTTTTTAACAAATCTTTTTAATAATCATTGTCTTTCTATTTTAGACAATGTTTGTCCTGTCAAAACTAGACTAGCTCCGGTTTCAAAGTCATCTCCCTGGATAAATGACAGCATTCACTTCTTAAAGCATTGCTGCCGTAAGGTTGAGCGTTTATGGAGGAAAACGCGTTTGCATGTCCATCTCCTTCAATTAAAGGACCTTTTAGTCTCTTTTAACACTTCAGTTCGAGATGCGAGGGCTGCCTATTTCTCAGACTTAGTGTAAGAGCAGAGGTAACCCCAAGGTACTATTCGCCACCATTAGTGATATTGTTGCTCCTGCTCCACATGCTGTCCCAATTTCATGAAATGAAGATTGTGAAAAATTTCTTTCTTTCTTCGTTGAAAAGGTCAGTAACGTGAGGAACAATATCTCTCCTTCTGTGTCTCTCTTGTCTGCTCCAACTCAAGCTAGGCCTGTAATTTTAGAAAGATTTTTACCTGTGTCCTTACCTGAGCTGGTCAAATTAGTTAATTCAATGAAAGCATCCTCCTGCTCTCTTGATATTTTACCTGGATCTTTGTTTAAAAATGTCTTTCAGTCTATTGGTCCCTGTGTGCTCACAATTATCAACACCTCACTGGTTTCTGGTCAGGTCCCTGTTTATTGTAAGAATGCTGTTATTCACCCACTGTTAAAAAAAACCTAAGCTTGATGCTTCTCTTCTCAGTAGCTACAGACCGATTTCAAAATTACTGTTCATTGCTAAGATTTTAGAAAAGGTTGTGGCTAAGCAGCTTATAGCTGTTCTAGATGAATACAGCATTCTGGATAAATTCCAATCTGGCTTTCGTAGAGCTCACTCTACTGAAACTACACTTCTTAGAGTCTCCAACGACATTTTGATGAGATGTGATGCAGGAGAATGCTCCGTTCTGTTGATGTTGGACCTGACCTCCGCCTTTGATACTGTGGACCATCATATTCTGCTAGATAGGCTGAGACACTGGGTGGGTATATCAGGGGCTGCTTTGGACTGGTTTGAATCCTATTTGCATGAACGATCCTTTTCTGTGGCTACCTCTAAGTACAGTTCCTCTTCTACTTTTCTTGCCTATGGTGTGCCACAAGGTTCAGTTTTGGGGCCTTTATTGATCTTACTGTATTTACTTCCTCTTCAACACTTATTGAGCACTTTTAAGGACATTTCGTATCACTGCTATGCAGATGATATTCAGTTATATATCTCCTTTAAGCCCCATGATGTTTCCAAGCTACAGATTTTGCATAGTGCATAGACTCCATTAGATGTTGGATGGCTGGAAACTTTCTTCAACTAAATGAGGAGAAGACTGAAGTCCTTGTTTGTGCTCCTAAACATTTTGTACCTAGTGTTATGGAAAACTTGGGTCCACTTGCTACATTTGCAAACAACAAAAAAACAACAACTGTAATTTCCCCCTTATGAATTAATTTATGCTTGCACTAATCTGAATGTTCGGAGGGAAATCAAACGCATTTTACTCGCAGTACTCAAGCTGACTTACCTTTGTTTGAATGACAGCGAATTCACAACGTGGAGGCTTAAAAATAGCCAAATCTTGTACCCAGTCTTTGGTGGATGTGCGCCTCCAGAGATTTATAATTGCGAAATTGGTTCGCCGTGTATGCGCTGACTCCACAGAAGAGGGTACGAAAATATATCAGGCTAAGTCAATAGCGGTTGGTCTTCAGGGTTTCTACTCCACTGCTGTATTTCATACGGGTCCACATTTCCAGTGCACGCTATTTTTTGCAAGTACCGTCTCGTTGCATCCGGACGCAATCTGTCTCTATACCGTCCTTTTTCTTTTGAGCTGCTTTTAAGTATGGTTCGTAGCAATCTTCCTTCCAACACAGTGTGTTTGTTTTGATTCGTGGCCTGCTAAAATGGTGCCGCGCTCCCACAATGCATTGCGGCGTGACGTCAACTCCAAAGCCCCAGTTTTTAAATTGTGTTGATAGGACACGTAAAACCAGAGTCATGATAACAATATATATGTGTGTTTTTCCTCAATAGTTTCGTCACGTTTACTGTCTAAGGACAGCGCTAGCAAGCACTCTCTGCTTATGACCCAAAAATTAAAAAAACAACCCCCCCACCCCCCAAAAAAAACAAAACAAAAAACCCAGCCCTTTCGTTTTGGTGGAAAAATGCACAATGTCGACCAATCAAAAAGGATATGGCAACATGACATTTGGTTGTTTAGGAAGAGGGGAGAGTTTTAGGAGTGACGGCAAGAGAGAGAGAGAAAGACAGCAGAAAAAGAGAGAGAGCGAGTATTGAGATGTGAGAGATTTGCGACGTTTAGCGTGTTTGGAGTGTATAGTTAATGTGCTGTTTTGTGTAGTTAGTGCGTAGTGTTGTGGATAGTTTTGTGTTGTGTGTCAGAACAATGAGGTGACTGCTGTCTCCAGGTAGAGAACAGGAGAGTGAGACACCTGCTGCTGTCAAACCTGCAGGTATCAGGCTGTGATGTTCTCCTTTATAATAGACAGAAATTTTTGGAGTGGCACAAATAATTTGTGTGGCATCTTATTGAATGCAGAACACCTGATTGTTATGTAAACAGTTTGAAATGGTTATAAAAAAAGGGTAAAAGGTAAATGGCTGCAAATAACTTTGTTGTTTGCAAAACGTCTGCATATGATTTTAAAATTGACAATTTATATTTGCATTAAAAGTTATGAAATATGATTCATTAAACATGTTTGTGGTTGTTACAGTAAAAAATATAACTTTTTCTACTCGGATTTTATGTTTTTTGCCTGATTTTAGATCAATTGTGTTAATACAGTGTGTCAAAATGAAAACATAACTGTAAATTCAGACATGTGAGGTTGTGCTGAAAAGGATGATACCAAACAAGGCAAAGTAAATAGTTCTTAAAGGTGAAATGTAGAAGAAACACCAAAAGTAGTTAAAAATGGCCAATTATACCCTGGACGCCAGAGGGTTAAACTTTTTTTTTTTTTTAAAGTAACGCAATAGTTACTTTTCAAGTAATTAATTACTTTTAGAATCTAACTCAGGTACTAACTCAGTTACTTTTTTGAAGAAGTAACTAGTAACTATAATTAATTACTTGCCCAACGCTGGTTACAGCGCTTTCAGAAACACATCTACTGTGATAAAGTCTATTCTCCACTGCTGTGTAAATGTAAATGTTATCAGGAAATGATCAGACAGGAGAGGGTTTTCAGGAAGCACTGTTAAATGTTCAGTTTCTATGCCGTATGTTAAAACAAGATCTAGAGTGTGATTAAAGTGGTGGGTGGGTTCTCCCTCCAAGCAGCCACGCGACGAGTCCATGTGACACTGAACTACTCACTTCTTTCATTGGCTGTTGATCTCACCCTCAGGATTATTCACCTGTTTGGCATCACACTTCTCTGGATTTTCATCGTCTCACCTCCCTTTCCTCCTGCCCACCGGCTCCTATTGCACCTGGATAACGGGTTGGATTTTGCTTGCTCCTGGACACTCACTCAGATTTCCTCCTTCTCGCCTGCAAACTCAAGCCACTCTCCATTCCAGTGTTCCTATTTACTGTCTCGATCACTAACAGATCTCTCCTTCTGTTGCAGTGTCCCTTCCCCCCAGAGACTCACGTGTCACACGACTGAACCAGGGCTCCTAAATTCACACCATGTCACTGTTAACTGTGTATATACACAATAAACTAGTGAAAAGCTATCCTTGCCTTTGCATTGTGTCTTGCAATTGGGTCCAAGCTGCCTTCTGACTACCTGGACTTAAAGATTCGCTGAACTGACCCACTGAATATCAAAGTGGGATGCATAGGGCCCATGAGCAAAAATAATTTTGAAGAATCAGATGTATGTGTTTTGTCTCTGTTTTGATTCTTATAACAATTCCTACACATTAAAGCTGCCTATTCTGCAGGAAAACATCCGTTTGCTTTCCGTATGACTCACAGATGACCTAGATTGAACCTGGTTAGGTTGTTGGGTTTGTTTGTTTTTTAATCTGTTGTTTGTGTCTTTGTAAAGACATTGTACCTGTCGCGTTGACCTAGTAGGTGTGGCTGTTACTCTTCTCTTCCTCCTCCTGCCACTACCTGCTCTGTGCTGCTGCTGATTGGACCTTGTGTGCAATCTACAACTAAGCACGGCCTGGTGTGCACCGCTCCGCCAGGTGAGCTGAATTAGAGCAATCAAGGGCGGGCGTGCCTAGTAAGCCTTAAAATGCATGCAGCAGTCATTCGACCCGTGTGCGACATACTGAGAGGACAGCAAACAAGGCACAATTCACTTTGCACTGTGAGGAAGACTTTGAACTAGACGGGCTATCGGTAAGCTCTTGGACTCATATTTGCTGCTTATATGTTTGGGACCTATGGAAGCTCAATTGTGTGTATTTATGCATCGGGAAATAGTTACTACATTTAAGTTTAACAAATTATATTGATATTAAAATGAATGTTTAAGTTTGAATAAATTGTTTATGTAGATGGTGTTTCCCACATATTTATGTTAATTAATACTAAAAATAGCTATCCCAAATCCTTGGTTAAATCTTAAAACTAGTGTAAATATGTTTGGTTTAATTTAAGGAAAATAATTCTTTGTAAAAGAAAATCCTTAGTTAAAAGTTTCTATTAAAAATATTTGCAAACTCTAAAATGTATACTTTAAAAATGTAATTGTTTGTGTAAAGTGTACATTGCAAGGTAGACACACTTTGTATATTTGAAAACCACAGTTTATTTCATCTTCGTTGTTTGAAATTACTCAGTTCTGTGATTAAAAAACCAATGTTAAATGGCTTTACTGAAGTGTATATATTTATGTTATTTTATTTGTATTCTGTATAATGCATTTAATTTAACTGAATAATTAATGAAATGTTCTGTATTTTTTGTGTGTTTAAAGGTTTTTCACCTATCTACCTACCTATCTACCTAGCTATCTAACTACCTTATTGACTGCATGATCCTGAAACTGGTCAGAAATAAATTTGAGTGAAATTCAAAGTCTGGTCTTTTTCAAGTGTGGGCACCTCACAGACAGAAAACACTTGACAGTACCTATGTGATCAATAAATGATGAAAAAGGTGGAATGTCATGGGAGATTCTGCTCTTCTGTGTGTTAAGCTGATCTGACTGAATGGAATGCTCCATAATGTCATGTTTTTGTTGTTTTCTCGTCTTTTAATACAAGAGATGCCCAACTGTATACGCCATCTACTGTACAGAATGTTCTAACTGCACTTTGTGATTCGAGGACCTTCTTAATCCCACTGACACATCTTCCATAGAGGGAGCAGAGTCCGGGTGATGAAGTGAACAACTCATCCATAACTGGGGGTGAGGAGTTAAACAACTCCTTGGTGGCAGGGCCCCTAGGGTGAATGAGGTTCGCCCTAAGTTTCTGAAAGCTCTTGATGTTGTAGGGTTGTCTTGGTTGAAACACTTTGACAATGTTGTGTGGAAATCAGGAGTGGTACCTTTTGGATTGACAGACCAGGGTGGGGATTCCCATCTTTAAGAAGTGGGACTGGAGCATGTGCTCCAGCTATAGGGGAATCATGCTCATCAGCCTTCCCAGGAAACTCTGTGCCAGGGTAATGGAAAGGAGAGTCCATCTGTTAGTCAAACCTCGGCTACAGGAGGAATAATGTGGTTTTAAGTATCTCTGGGTCTTGTTCATGAGTGAGGGGAGAGGGGAACGGGAGATCGACTGATGGATTGGTGCTGCAGCTGCAGTGATGTGCTGTACTGGTTCATTATGGTGAAGAGAGAGCTGAGCATAAAAGCAAAGCTCTCAATTTACCGGTCAAATCTGTACCCACCCTCAGTTATGGTCATGAGCTTTAGGTAGTGACTGAAAGCACGAGATCGCGGATACAGGTGGTGGAAATGAGCTTTCTCCTAAGGGTGGCTGGCCTCTCTCTTATAGATCAGGTGTGGAGTTTGGCCATCCATTAGGGGCTCTGAGTAGAACCACTAGTCCTCCACATGGAAAGGAGCCAGTTGAGGTGGTTTGGGCATCTGACAAGGATGCCTCCTGGGTGAGGTGTTCCAGGCATGCCCCACTGGGAGGA
Source organism: Pelmatolapia mariae (assembly GCF_036321145.2). Taxonomy (NCBI): domain Eukaryota; kingdom Metazoa; phylum Chordata; class Actinopteri; order Cichliformes; family Cichlidae; genus Pelmatolapia; species Pelmatolapia mariae. The sequence goes on along the minus strand of NC_086231.1, from coordinate 17,190,460 downwards.
GGCCCTGAGGCAGAACCAGGGCACCCTGGAGAGATTATATCTCTCGGCTGGCCAGGGATCACCTTGGTGTTCCCCTGGACAAGCTAGAACAGGTGGCCAGGGGGAAGGAGGTCTGGACTTCTGTGCTTAGGGTGCTGAGACAGCGCCTGTGCACAACATCCTGGATGGATTGAAGAGAAGTCCCAATGATCTTCTCTTCAGTCCTCACCACTCTTAGCAATGGAGATACAGCTGGTCATGATGCTCTCTGTGTTGCCATGGTATAAAGTAGCGAGGATGGGATCTGCATCAGGAGGTGGAGCCACTACTGAGCCTGTTTAACCAGTGCTGATGTATTAAGTGACCAGTCTAGACAGTCAGTTATGTGTACCTGCAGAAAGTTAATGCTGCTGACTACCTCCACAGCACACAATGCTGAGATCAGATTTTTATCAGGTCATTATTGTCCCTAACGAGACACTGTTTCCCACACTCACTCAGCCAGTTACAAATGTAGCCTTGTGGAGGTAAGCATGGATGACACGGAGCTCTTAGTTCTCACTCCTTTATTCCCCTCCACACTTCAACTGAACACATTGCGCCACAAAACACAGCAACACACTTCCTCAACACTGGGTGTGAGTGGAGCCCTCTAGTGGTCCACCACACATGCCCCCCCCGAACACCCAGCAGAACTAGTCCAGACTGACTGAAGGAAACCCAGCCCGGGAGCAAGGCTGGCACTGGCGGTCGGAAAAAGCTGCAGACAACTCGGGCTCCGTTGGTTGTGGGGTGCTCCTAGGGGAAAGAGCAGAATCCATCAGCCCGGTGGTAGGTGGGCAGCCGCGGCGAGGGGCCTGAGCCGGGACCACCTGATCATCTTGCAGAACATGTGCAGGCTTAAGTCTGTGAACAGAGACAACCTCCTGCCGACCGCCAAAGTCCAAAATGAAATGTTTTTTTGCCCGGTTTAAGAACCCTGTATGGCCCGTCATATGGTGGACGCAGCGGAGTCCTATGGGCATCGTGCCTGACGAAAACGAAACAAGCAGAGTCCAACAACCTCGGAACAAAAGTGTCAGGCAGGCAGTGGTGCACAGGGCCAGGTACAGAAAATGAGTCCCTTGGGGGGCGAAAAGGCAGCACAGAGGTATTGAAACACGGGGGGGGCTCTCAGGTAAGAATTCCCCAGGGACCCGGAGGGGCTGGCCGAGGACCAGTTCAGCCGGGGAAACCCTGAGATCTTCTTTAACCGCGCTACGCAATCCCAGCAAAACCCACGGAAGACGGTCGACCCAGTCGACACCTGTTAAGGAAGCCCGGAGCGCGGCCTTGAGCGACCGGTGAAACCGCTCGCACATCCCGTTAGCTTGCGGGTGGTATGCTATGGTGCGGTGGACCTTGACCCCCAGGCCATCAGCCATGGCAGACCAAAGCTCAGAAACAAACTGGGGGCCCCTGTCCGAGGTAATGTCAGCAAAACCCACATTGACAAAAACGCTCTGGCCACCGTCACCGCTGTCGTGGACGCCAGGGGTACCGCCTCTGGCCACCTGGTCGTGCGGTCCACCACAGTCAAAAGGTGAGTGAAACCCTGTGACTGTGGCAAGGGACCAACCAGGTCCACATGAACGTGATCGAAACGCCTACCGGGGACGCGGAAAGGTTCGAGGGGTGCCTGCGTGTGCCGGTGGATTTTCAAGCGTTGGCATGGCATACAAGCCGCCACCCAGTCTTTCACCGTTTTGCAAAGGCCCGGCCAAACAAACCTGGCGCTGACCAGCTTGACCGAGGCCCGGACGCCCGGATGAGAGAGGGCATGCACCGAGTCAAAAACACGACGACGCCATGAAAGGGGAACCACCGGGCGGGGGCGGCCGGTGGAAACGTCGCAATGCAGGTGTGGACCGCTGTCCCACACGGGGGTGTCCTCCAGCACAAGGCCCGTTTTCATTGACTGAAGGGCAAGGACATCCGGGTCAGCACGTTGCTAAGCGGCCATGGCAGCGTAGTCGACACCGACATACACTGGAGAAACCAACACGCGTGAGAGACAGTCAGCAACGTGATTGGACTTACCAGCCACATGCTGAATGTCTGTGGTAAACTCCGAAATGGCCGCCAACTGGCGCTGCTGGCGTGCGCTCCATGGGTCAGAGACCTTGGACATAGCAAATGTCAAAGGTTTGTGGTCAACATACGCAGTAAAGTTGCGACCCTCGAGGAAAAAACGAAAATGTCGTGTCACGAGGTGCAGAGCCAGCAACTCCCTGTCGAAAACACTGTACTTGCGTTCAGCATCCCGGAGCGTATGACTGAAAAGGCGAGCGGTTGCCAGACACCTGAAACCCGCTGTTCCAACACGGCACCCACTGCCACGTCGGATGCGTCGGTTGTCAACGCGATCTCCGCCGACGGAAATGGGTGGGCCAGCAGGGCGGTGTCAGCCAGCGCAGACTTGGCTGCTCGCGCGCGCAAACACCGGGGCCCTGACCGTGGGAATATAATGCTCAACCCAGTGCTTTGTTACCGTGCTAGAGAAATTAGGGACAGACAGCGATGGAAACTCTAAAAGCAAACGCTGAAAAGCATCCCCGGTGGTCAATACATTAGCCCGAATCAGGGCTAGCCAGAAGAATGCGATCCGCTTCTTCAGCCAGGGAGCGATAATCCTTCGCCGCCAGAAGCGGGGAGTTGGCGAGGACAGCTCTCACGGCAGCCGGCAGTTGGCGGAGGAAGAGGTGGGCAAAGAGGATTCCCCCATCATCCGGCCCGAGCAATGACAGCATGTTCTCCATGAGCTCGAGAGCCGTACCGCCACCCAGGCCTGACAGGGTGAGAAGCTTTTCGGCACATTCTGCGTCGGAGAGGGCATAGCGCCGAAGAAGCAGCTCTTTAAGGGCAGCGTATTTCCCTTGGGCAGGTGGGTCCCAGAGGAGGTTCATCGCGCCACGGGTGGCCAGCGGGTCGAGCGAGGCCACCACATGGTGATACTTCGTGTCGTCAGCCGAGATGCTGCGAAGGGCGAACTGAGCCTCCACGTGCACGAACCACGACGGGGGATCGCGGAGTCAAAAGTCCGGCAGTTTTAGCACCACAGCAAACGTAGCTGCAGCAGGGGGCACAGAACCGGCAGCCGCTGATGCATCCATAGCGGAGTCTCCGTTATCCTCGGCCCGTAGCATGCTCGAGTCAGGGGTCACCAATGTGGAGGTAAGCATGGACGACACGGAGCTCTTAGTTCTCACTCCTTCTTTATTCCTCTCCACACTTCAACTGAACAAATCGATGATAGGTCACTGATAGGTCACACCTTGTGGCAAGATGGCGCCAGTGTTCACGGCCAGCCGTCTGTCCCTCCCAGTGTTATTGTTTGTCTTTGTTTTACTCGCTGCAAAAGATGCTAACTCTCTGTGTGTTTATGATCGCCAAACGCTTTTAGATTTAAGATTACCTTGTTTGAGACGTGAATCCTGCTGGAACTACGGAAATCAGAAATTTCTCCCTCCACCGTTTCTGCCCGGCGTTCCTGTCTCAGCCTGCCTTTGCTTTGCCTCGAAGCTACCCCAATCAACCAGGCGCCGCCGGCACTGGGGAGACTGAAGGCTGCCTTCTTACGTCCCGGGAATGATCAATTCTTTGAGGCGGCCAGATCTGACTACGTCAAACACTGGACCTCCCCGACCATGATCTACCCCTGTTTGGTTCCTGTCGCTGGGATTACGACAATAAACCCACACCTGCGACCTCCGCGACATCGTCGGAGAGGAGTAAATTTCCAGAACTTGCGGACGCTTCAACGGGCTCCTATTTCCAGTACTAAGCCTTCGACTTCACTAAGGAGTAGCCTTGCTAATGTCCGCTCGTTAGCTAATAAAACCTTTATTTTAAAGGACTTTTTTACTCACCGCGATTTGGATCTGATGCTCCTAACGGAAACTTGGCTTAGACCAGGTGAGCTCAATTGTTTTACTGAACTCCTACCTTCTGACTGTGATTATCTAAATCTGCCGAGGATGGGCAAACGTGGGGGCGGAGTTGCGGCTGTCCTCAGGAAGAGACTAACATATAAACAACTTTCAACAGACTTCTACTCAAGCTTTGAAATTCTACTTTTTGAATTGGGGAACCCACGCCCAACACTTGTTGGAGTAATCTACAGACCTCCAAAATATAACAAAGATTTTATTCGAGATTTTTCTACTTTTTTAGCAGGAATCATCCCGAGTTATGATCAAATTCTAATAGTAGGTGATTTTAATATCCATGTATGCTGCCCCCACAATCAGCTGGCTAAAGACTTTTTAAATCTGATTGACTCTTTTAGCCTCATCCAGCATGTATTGGATCCAACACATGTACAGGGCCACACGTTGGACCTCGTGTTGTCTCTTGGATTATCAATATTTAATTTAGAAATAAGCGATGCAATCTTTTCCGACCACTGTCCATTAGTGTTTAACATACTTTTATCTCATTGCCATCTTAAACCTACATCCTCAACACGACGTTATCGTGTTTTTAAACCAACTTCCACAGAACAGTTTTCCACTGCCGTTGAAAGACTGTCGAATTCCTCTCTTGGTGATGGCATTGACCAGATGGATTTGAATTTTAATAATAAATGTAAGACTATTCTTGATGAGATCGCACCATTTAAATCAGTGCGATCAACAGCTTACTCAGACCCATGGATAAACGACTCAACTCGATCAGCTAGGCGACAGTGCAGGAAGGCTGAACGAAAATGGAAAAAAGACAAGTTACAAGTCTCTTTCCTGCTGCTGAGAGAGAGCCTATCTAGATATCAAGTCATCGTAAAAGCCGAAAAATCTAAGTTTCTCGCAAGCATTATTGAGACCAACTCTAATAACCCCCGATCTCTTTTTTCAGTTATCGAATCGGTCTTGAATACCTCCCCCGTGTTCCATATAGATAGCTCCATTGAAACTTGCGATAGATTCTTGCAGTTTTTTATTAATAAGATAGAAAGGCTTCGATCCACGTCTACCCCATCTCTGTATAATGTCTCATTAACATATACCCCCTCAACTGTTTTTGATCAGTTTGAGGCTGTATGTCTTAACCAGGTAGAAGAGCTTTGCAATAGCATAAAGACATCATCCTGCCCCTCAGATGGAGTCCCAAACCATTTTCTAAAAAAGATTATTAAGGTAGTCGGTCCTGACATTTTAACTATTTTTAATAGCAGTCTCAGCTCTGGAGTAGTACCAACTGGATACAAGCACGCTGTAGTGCAGCCAGTACTTAAAAAACCAAATCTTGATTCCTCTGTTCTTGCTAACTTTAGACCTGTCTCCAAGCTACCGTTTCTGTCAAAAATCCTAGAAAGGATTGTATTTGAGCAGCTACAATCCTTTCTAAACAGTCATAATATTTTTGAGAAGTTCCAGTCGGGCTTCAAAACCCACCACAACACAGAAACTGCCCTCTTAAAAATACTTAATGATATTTTATTAATCACTGACTCAGGAGACCCAGCTGTGCTCCTGCTCCTAGACTTAACTGCAGCCTTTGATACTGTCGACCACAGCATTCTGATCTTCCGATTGGAGCAATGTGGTATCAAAGGCATCCCCTTGGAATGGTTTAGGTCGTACCTCTCCAAGAGGACTTTCTCCGTGAGCCTTGATGATTGTATTTCTTCCCCAGCTCCTTTTACTTGTGGTGTCTCTAGTGGTCCACCACAGCCTCATGGGCAGTGTAGCCCAGTTGTAAGAAAGCTATTAAGAATTGACTGTACAGTGTGTTCGTGTTTTCCTCCAAAACCTGTTGGAGCAGCCTTTCAACGGCTCTCTGTCTCTCGCTAGCAAAGTTGACCCAGACAACAAAGTAAAGCTAGTTTTCGGTTATGAGCCCAACACGTAACCCGACGTATTAGCCAGAGGTCCCTTTACTACAGTTCGGAGCCGCGGACCTGTTTTCTATATGCGCCGAATAGTTTTCTATACGAGATCGCTGCAAAAAAATGCAGCCTTAGCTAATGTCCACCCTACTGTTACTCATTTTATATTAAGATTTAAAAATCTAGTTGGTATTGGTATGGTGAGTAGCCTTCAGTAATAGTAATAAATGGAATTTTTTTTTTTTCAGAAGAGCCATGGCTTGAAATGTGAACACTGAATACTGCAGTAATAAAGGCCCCAAAGTTGAAAAGTCACGGAAAAATAAGCTTCACTATGTACTGTAACTTTACCAGTGTTGGCTTAAAAGAAACGATGGTACATATTCAAAGAGGTAAAACATGTTGGTCCCACATCATAACTGGAAAACAGTTCAACGGTACAGTCTGTTCCTGAGAACCTGGGCCTTCTTTGAAAGGCTGTTCCTTTTGAGCTCCATAACCAGTTTCTGTAATACCTCGAAGGTATACTTCAGTTCCAGTGGGTAGGTCAGATTCAAAGTGTACATTAGTCCAAACAGCATTGCAGCTGCTAGGGTATAGTTATCCAAATCCTGCAAGACTCTCTGGCCTTCAAGGACTATCCCAATATCCTCAGTGCTGCCCCTGGCATCTCTTGACTTTATGATGTAGATTCCCATGGTTGTTTCCTTAATAGATCGTTGGATAATGGCTTCATCTGTGGCCTGGAAAATGCAAAATTTCAAAATTTAATTCAACAGAACACTGGTCAAAGAACATTATACCAAATTTTCTTTTAATCCGTGTCTGTTACGACCCCCTCTGCTAGGCGACAGGAGGGGAGTAACATACACAAGCCCCCACACAAAAATTGAGTAAAATAACAGGTTTTACTAAAAACTTTAAACGGAAAACCGACAGGGCTGTTCAACAAACCACTGGGCAAACAATAAATACATAAAGGAAAAAAAACAGTCAAGAGTAAAAACTAAGGGTTAACTAAGGCAAGCCAGCATCACAAAACTCTAATGAAACTAAGTTCAGCTGTATACCAGGTTTAACAGACAAAGTGCAACACAGCGAACAGGTTTGGCAAACAAAGTTCAAACACGAGGCAGACAAGGAGGCCACTGCATGTTCACTTCTGAGCAGCAGTCTCTGTAGTGTGAAGGATCTTCAGCCTTTTATACCCACAGGTGCACACAATCAGCCAGTCATTTCCTCTTGGAGAGTCATGGGATCTCCAGGCAGCCAATCGTCCGCGTGGTCTGGCACACTTTAATCTGCATAAAAGAAGGCTGGCACGGGTCTCCCAGTAACCAATCACCCACGAGTCATGGCACACTTGGATTTGCATGAACGCAAAAAGGCAGTCTCACTCCCTCCAAGGCCCAGGGCCGTAACAGTGTCACTATTCCAAAAAATGTTTACATTAACACATTAGGTGAACAAAAATGGATTCATTACAGCATGTGATTTGAGTCCTCTGAATGCTCAAAAAGGTAATGCATTTCTGAAGTGAAATCTCCAAGCAAAGAAGCAGAATACTGTCAGAGCATGGAGAGGTGTTCAACTATGAACTCATCACATGGTCCTAATGCACCTAAAAGAAAAAAGAAAAAAAAAACGCACCTATGGTAAATTTTGAAAATCCCAGGTGATTTTCAACATCATCCTGGCATAGAGTGACAAGCAGCATTTTGTTAAAATTATTATTTTCCCTAAAGTGTACACACAAATTTAAATTCTTTTTTACCTGGGTCATGGGCTCCAGAATGTTCTGCAGTCTTCTTCCTATCTATCCTCCTCGCTTCTTGAAGACCTTTATTAGTTTGTCAGATAGCACATCTATCTGCGAGAGTAATCTGGACTGCAGTGGCATGGTGAAAATGCGCTTAAACTCTGCATTTTTCTAAAAAGAGAAGTTGTCATATAAAAATGCTGTCAAAATCTCAAATCTCACAAGGTTACATTCACACAAAGTTGTTATTTTTTCTCATATTACTATTTATTAGCTATGGATCCCATGTTGCTGAGCAGTACCACAGTTGCCCTGACTTCCATACCACCCAAAGCCTGTTTGCAACCACAGGAGTTGCCGCCTCCTGGTCATTTTGCAGAAACTACATCTATTATAGTCATATACACATCAGGGTCTTTCATTAATACTTGGTTACATTAGTTAATTTGACCTTTCCAGAAAATGTAATTTACAGAATGTGAGATAACATATGCAAATCTTCACTAATAAATAAAATAATGTTATTAAAACCTTAACTGTAACACCTCGACATAACAGCACCAGAGAATTGCTCTGAAGCAACACCAATCTGCCCTTCATCAGGGATAAGAACCATATATCGATACAGAAAAAATACATTTTACATATTTATGTTGTCATGTTTTTATCTCTTTACCCTCTCAGTCTCTCTATAAATCAGTTAAAATAATTTGTTAGGTTTTTGTGTGTGTTTAACATAGTGTAAGCTGTTGAACTTCTCTGCAAGAAGTTGTCATAATTTATGTTATCAGTACATTACATTCACTGCCCCAGAAAATGAAATAAAGCCCCACGTCAGGCACTTTTTCTCCTAATGAGTACTGCAGGCCCTTCATAGGTGTCATGCACCAAATAAAGCGACTTCAGTATATTCTGTAATCTGTAGTGGAATACATTTTAAAAGTAACCTTCCCAACACTGCTGGGCAAACACTGAAAAAATGTTAACGCACATAATATTGTCCCGCAGCTTAAGCTAGCATTATCGTTAGTTAACTTAAGGAATGACTCGTTTTTTCCATTATATTGCTCAACAGCAGTGCATGAGAAAAACTACCCCAACTAATGGATGTTCTTTTTGTTTCCCCTCAAAAATGTAGTTTTAAGTTTACCTCGACAAAGTAAAGCTCTGAGCCAAACATAAGCCTCCCAAGCGAAGACAAAAAATGGCGGACCGCCACAGTGAATTTTCCCTGGCAGAACACACCCTGGGGAGGGTGGAGTTTCAACAAAAAACACAACTATTTTCTATTATTTTGATATGACTGGTTTTAAAAGACTGAACATGCTTCTAAATCAAGTAAAAGCCGTGAGACTTAATTATGTTTAGACCAAAAATATAAATGATTCATGTAGGATATATGTACTGCATTTTTACTGATTTAACAACCTCACCATTGCATTAGCTTAATGCTATAGCATTATGCTTACATTAGCTTGAAGCTCAAGGTCGTCATTTTATTTAATTTCTTTTTCTGGGCTCACAAACAGGACACACAACATTTAGACAGAACTGTTACACTGAATCTTGGGTCTGTGTTGAGTCTTCCACCTGCTGACTACAGAAGCTAGATTGACTTTTCAGCATGTTTATAGCGGCTGTGGCTATGTGCTGGAAATGTTAGCATGTGTGAGCAGTCACATTGGCAGCAGACATGTTTCAACAAGCTAGTCATATCCCTGCCCTATATTAGCTTGTTTAATGGTTAAGACACTGCAGGTACCACTACTTACTACAGACACCGATGCAAGTTTGTAATAGTCTGTTAATTTAGACTGAAAGAATATACAAACAATATAAACTCACATTATATATGTTAATTACTAATTTGCTTATCATATCATTTCGGTTACCATTAGCTACCTGGAGCCTAACATTGGCCTTTCAGCCCACATACCTGTAAAATAATAACACCCCAGTAAAAGTCCACATATATAAAGGGTCTCTTTCTCACTGGCGTTTTAGCTTTAAAATCTTATTTACCTTCAAGTGTAAAACTCCAGATGGTAGTAGATTTTCCAAAGCGAGAGACAAAAATGGCGGACAGTGCAGCCGATTTTTCCTCCAGAACCTTTCCAGGGGGCGGAGCTTGAGGATAAAACACACTAATTTGTTTCTTTTCAACATGATTTATTCTAAAAGAATGAATATCCTTAAAGAATGTGAAAATTAAAAGACAAAAATATGTTTAGATGTGAAATTTAAATTAGTCATGCTGGATATATGAAGTAATTAAATGCAAATTCAACAACCACCCTATTGCATTTTTTTCAGTGTATGGTAAAAAATAAATAAATTTTTTAAAAAAAGAAAAGTTATAAGCAGAATGGTTCTCATTTAGCACTTTTCTGCTCTACCTCAGCACTCAAAGCCTTTACACTCTGCTCATGATCATCCATTCACACCAACACCACCCCTCTCCCCCTCTTTATAGCTAACATTCACACACACCAATGGATGCATCACAGAGTAACTTGCCAAAGACAGGCATCTACTGGGACACTGACACTAGGATCAAACCACCGACCTTCTGTTCTGAGTAATAGGTAACTGGCTCTACCATCTGAACTACAGCCACCCCAGCTACATATCTATCAGCCTGAAAGCAAGGAACATAGTTTACACAAGTGCACTTACCCTGTGAGTAATCTACTGAAAATGTGTTTGTGATCACTATGTGGACCATTGTTTTAAGTTTTAGTTTAAGCTTCATCTCCAGATCTTGGAGATAATACAGCACATGATCGAAAACAACGGCTCATGATTGCGGTATTCTTAATTCAGGCTATCTTCTTCATGAACTACAGACACGGAAACACAAAGACATTTTATGGCACTCCTGTCAAGTAGTTTTCCGCTATACGCGCCTTAACCAGTCACTGAGACAGACTGCGATTTCTTGCCATCTCTAAAACTACAGGTAATCACTGTTCGCCACTCTTTATTTGAATATTGGTTCATTTGTTTCAGATTTTGCAATATAATAGAATAAATCTCTGAATTTTTCTGGCGGCTGTTACTTTATTTGACCTGTTAGAGAGGGTGAGATCTGTGAGCTAGAGAGAAAACCCAACGCGCAATGACAAGCAAGAAGATCGAAAATATTATTTAATATTGTGAGAAAATTGTTTTTCACGCTAGGTTGCCCTCCGAATAACACCTTTTACATCTTTAATGTTGCTAATAGCGGTAAGATCGTGTTGTAGCCAACAGCACCTTCTGTTGAATTAAAGATAACAGGTAACATGAGCCACACAGCAGTGCGTAATGGCTGCGCGCAGTGGCTCGTCTTTAGTCCCGTCGTTGTTCGCACTTCTATGATAAAAGAAATGATTGAGTGTCACAGGCGACACTGAATATTCCGAGGAGGTATTTTTGCCCAAAAGCAGACAGAAGAAGAAAGGCGTGATTACATCAACTAATGGGCCACGTGGAGTCACAGCTGTGGATATTTGTACAAGATGGAAGAAAATAAAACTGAGCTGGCCAAGGAACCTCCGAGTACAGGGGTGTCAAAAATATTTATGATTCTAAAGAAACGAAACGTGTGAGCATTTCTCTCTTCGTGCATCTACAGAGAGGTTTAAAAGCATGGTTTGTTTCCACCACTGAAGAAGTTGCCATCCTTAGTTCAAAATTTCGTTTTAGTTAAAACAAAGCAAGACCGCTTTATTTATATAGCACTTTTCCCCCTGTGTAATGTGCAGATATCTTAAGATATCGACTTACTCAGACTTCTTCATGGCTGCAGTTTCAATAATTTCCGTATTTCCATAAATTCTATATTTGTGCACTTCGCACCTGTTTCTAAAATTACGCAGTTTTAAGCCGAATTACAAGTAATTTCATATATAGTTTATATTTTTAAATCTCGGGAGATTCGCAGCAGACTTCACGGCTGTTTTAACGCTTAAGTTTTCTATTGGAGCGAGTAGTGTAAAGGAAAGCGGATATATTCGTTGCTTTTGCTTTAAATTGAGCCCCGTCCTGAGCCAATTTTACCTGTGAGCAGGGAGGCTCTTCGGTGAGCCACAACGCGACAACGAATCTTCCTCCTGAAGTGGTAGCCTGTTTTGTTTTTAAATTTTACTTAAGGGGGTCGGCGACTCAAAGGTACGTTATTATTTTTTTCATCTCGGTTCCTTATAGGAAGTTTTTTTTTTCTTCTTTACTTAAACTGAAGAAAAATTTTAGGGCTTTTAGGTCGTTTTAGGTCTCTTCATTTCCCAGTTGGACGTAATATTACCTCTTCTTGCACGTTCACCAGAGTAAATGCCGACATCAGAATGAGTTCAAGAGACGTTTTGGTTTGTTTAATGAAAAATGTAAAAATAGAAATCTTGCAATGAAATTACAGGCCTTGCTTGCTTTTTTTTTTGTTTCATATCATTCATGAGAGAAAACAAACAACCTGCAGCAGTGTCGTAACTGTTCAGGCCGGGACACGTTCAAAGGAATCTTTAAAGTATGCGTAACATCTCACCGGCCACAACACAGGAACTGAACAAACTACATAAATCAACTCCATTGGACTGCTAAACCTACAGACTGGGCCACCTTTACAGGCTGCACGAGAAATTTTGGGATAAACAAGCTACTTTAAAGCACTATCATGAAACACTATGCACTACTACTAATTTCAACACCAGTACACTCCTACAGAAATGTAGCCACGATTATAAAAGTACAAGCGGAAGATATTTTTTTTCTTCTTCTTCCATTAGGTGCATACATAGATGAAAGATTACACTACGCACTAGAAAAGTTGACTGAGTGCAGATTATACCCCACACATTTCCCCTTTTTTTTTTTTTTTTTTTTTTTTTTTTTTTTTTTTTTCCTTCCCCCTGAGTCAAGCTTTTAAAACTACACTTTGTGAACTATCTCCTTTTAGGCGCGAGGGATACTTCCCCTGTGGCTGTTTACGCAACTTTTGTGCTCAGCAAGTCCAGTGTTCAGTTACCTTCTTCTTTATGGGCACAGCATGCGATTAATCTTGAATTTAATATTTAACCACCATGTGTTTAAACACTTTGAGGGAAAATATGTTTGACTATAGTTTGTTTTTCTTTTGCCGGTAAAATATCTTAATCAGCTGACTTTTAGAACAATTTTGACCCAATTAAAAATCTTGTGCACTGGATTCTTGACTTCTTAACAAACACGACTCAAAGATAAATAAAATTCTGTCCCATCAGGTTTTTAACCTAGGATGCTCTCACCCTTATTACTGATCCTTTATACAAGGATGTGTCAAAGCAGGCATAAAAACATTGTTAGTCTGTGCCGGGACAATGAGGGCAGCCACAGTGTAGTCTTTGATGATTCTGCTAAATGGTCTGAGGAGTCCTAGCTTCAATAGTGTTTTCCTTAGTTTTGTTCCACTGGAAGGATAGAATGACACTCCTTTGCATTTGTTGTTTTGATGATGATGGAGAACGGGGTCTACCACGTTGGTCCAAAATTTACCAAAGATGTTGCAGCACAAAAACTCAAAAACTTTGAATTCATGCAGGTTGCCAGCATTGCCTGTAGTTTTCATGCAAGGTGGCAACTTAGAATGGTGCAAGTGAAACTGTGAAAAGTGCAGCACAAAAAAAGATGACACGCTGTAGTGTCTTACCGCAGCAACCAACACATTTTAGAAAGGGGCCCTTTCCGTTTTCATTATCATTCGGTAAGCAGCTGGTGAACCTTTATACTTAGCAACAGAAGTTGCCAGGCGGTTGCCAATGGTCTCTAGGCCTGTGTGACTGAGGCGTTTTGATAAACAAAACCCTGATGCATGCTCATATGAATGATTAATTGCATGGGTGCAAAGTCCTGCAGATTCCTAGGCAAAAGGATGCAGGATCCAGGTGTGATGCTGGTATCTTTGATCTTAAACATTCCAGAGTTCCAAATATGCAAAATGTTGTTTTTTTTGTTTTTTTAAAAAGATTGGTTTCTCATGCTGACGCTGTTCTCCAGGTAATAGTTATAGCAAAGCTTAGGAAAAACGTCAGAGTTGCCAATTCAGCCAAACCCACGCCTTTTTGTCTTTTCTCAGGTTATTTCTCAGTGTTGTCTGGTGAAGTTGAAGCACTGTGAACTATGAGGTATTAAAAACACCCTGGTTACCGTTTGTGTCATCTTTGCCTGTTCAGTAACACTTCTGCCCAGTTACTGAAATTAAAATTGAAATTCAGTCTCAGTATTTATGGTTAATTTTGAACCTTTCACCTGCAGATGCTTCCAGAAGATAAAGTGCACGCTGAAATGTTTGCTCTGGGTTCCGGCTGCACTCTGTGCTCTCTACTTCACATGTCCATCCGTGCAGTGAGTATCTTTAAACAAAAAACACAAAAAACCCTCAGCTGCCAGTTTAATTTGACATTCCTGAAATGGCATTCCTGCAACACAACTACATGGATCTAACAGGGATCGTTTTGGAGATGTAGATTTTGTTATTTTTGAAATATGTGGCTGGCTTTTCTTGTGTCCACTCTGTTTGAATCACTGTTGTAAGGTAAATGACAGAAATACCATTATACATATTACAGCTAAAATGTTCCTTTAAATAAAACAACCTTAATCATGTTTCTTTCTAAATATAGACTAGATTACATTAGTTTAAACAAGGTGCGTACTATAGACAGTCTTTAACTCACCACAGAGTCCTATGTGATCATTGTGATGATGGCATTTAAAAAAACAAACTATAAAATGCTTTTGATATCAGTATTTTCATAGGTTTCCTACCCATGGAAAAATGCTCACTGGAAAATGGAAAGCTGCCAACCCTGGACAACAGCGTTGATGTTAACCTCCACTTTTGGTAAGACCATCAAGACTTTTCATTTTGGCAACCAAGGTGCTACCGTTACTGTTTTACTTAAGTCTCAGTGTTTCTGGCCTCAAACACCGTAAACTTATTCTCATATGTTGTAAAGCTACATGTTAAACCCAAAATACAGCAACAGACAAAACCCCGCCCTGGGTATATACTTTGTTTTAACAGGTTAAACTTTAATCCTTTTAAGATGTGTGCTTACCTGTAACAACACCCCCACGGCAGATCTGGTGCAGCCTACATTTACTGTTGGATTAGGCTGTTCTCATCATACAGGCCTCACCTTTTCCACAGACAGTAGTGCTAATTCAGACTCTGTGTTAATATCATCCATATGAAATAGACACACTGAACTTTTTGTGCCTACACACACATTTTTTTTGTTTTGTTTTTAAATTAAACCTTTTGATAAACTGTGGAGCACAGCAGTGTCTCGGGGAATAAACTGCTCATCCAGCGGTCAGCATTTTGATTGATGAAGTGTGCAAGTGTCCGTGTGCGAGACCAAATTGCTACTGAAACATCCATCAGTGTATGAGGAAGATTCAAGGATGGATGCAATGAAGGTAGATGATGAGGAGACGAGTGTCAGGGTGATTTGTGACAGTTGGATAGAAGCAAAACTGAAAGGAAAGGTTGAAAGACAGCAGTGAGACCTGCTGTGATAAGTGGTTTGGAGACAGTGGCAAAAGTGTGAGCTGAAGATGTTGTGATTTTCACTGGGAGTGAGCAGGATGGAGAAGAATGGAAATGACTACATTGGAGAGCCAGGTCAGATTGAATGGTTTGGTGACAAAGTTAGAGAGGAGATGTGTAAAGGAAAGAGGGTGAAGAAGGTTTGTGACATCCATGATTGAACTGTCTGCATCATAGTTCGAAAAAAAGGTTTAAATGTGTGCCTGAATTCCACACACTTCCACAGCACACGTTTGTTCTGTCTCCCTTCCCTCATCCTTTAATTTAAACTGTAAAACAAGCAGAACTATTGTATGAATGGCCCCCTGTAAATGAGAGCAAAATTTATTTAACAAATAAATATTGGCATAACTTGATTGTAAACATACACTTTGTCTGTGCACTGAAAATACTTTTGTTTCCTCTTCTACATGTGATGAAAAACATTAAGCACTCTAGCTTATGCACTGTTTCTTATTCATTATCGGTGGTCTGTCAGCTCAGGCTCTTCGTAAGCGGTTATGTCCTCTGAGCTTATCAGGCTCTCTTCCACCTCATCTCCTGAAAGCAGTAAGTCTTATTTGTTACTTTGATCAACTCTTGAAGAATATTTCTGGGCTTTTGTATTGGTTATAATAAGGACCTAGTGTATCTGAGTTATGGTTTAAGGGTGCCTTCAGAGATGAGTAACTCTCTCTGGTTTGTGTGCTGCTTTTCTTTCTCTTTTTTCAAAAACCTGGTTGCCTAGCTACTGTCTGATCTCACCAGATCCTCTCGAGACTGTTGTGGCCAACATTGTTTGTTTTCATGGTTCCTGTTTAAAAATTCTTTCAACTGAATTTAAATAGTTTGAAACTGAATTTCTAAAGAAATGAGAGGTACAGTTCAGTGTACTTTTAACACTATATTATTGATTATATAAATAGAGTAAATATGACTTATAGCTGATTATGTATTCCACATTTATTTGTGGTCTCTAATTCTTCTACATATTGTGATTTAACCCCCCCCCCCCCCCCCCCCCCCCACCAAATAAACAAACAAACAAAAACCTTCAAAGTTTTAGCCTACACATTGCTTCTTATGCATAATGGATGGTGGGTGTGGTCACTTTGTCCTTTGCTCAGGCTTCTCGTATGTCCTCTGAGCTCTCACCTTCCTGCTCTAATAACTGGGACTCCTCCACCTCATCCCCTGACACCTACACATCTGATTCCCCCTATCTAATTTGAAGTAAAATCCTGTCTCACCTCTGTTTTTTTTTTTTTTTTTTTTTTTTAAAAGCCCTACTCTCCCTACAAAGGATGCTGAATACAATTTATATTTTGAAATTACATTTCAGAAATTATACCAAATTAAGCATAAGAACATGTATTGAATAACTGCTCAATCATCCAGGTAGAGAAATCCCCAAAACTTGATTTTGTTCATCTGGACGTGGCATTTTAATGCCCATTGAGCAATGGTCATTGATTAATAGCCATGAGTACCATAAATGCTGGGGTACCACAAACGCTGGTTTGAGTGAAACATCAATGTGGCCATTTATGTGAAAAGGAAAAGGTCATCTCTGAATCAAGGGTACATCTTTCACCAGCTTACAGCTTATTATTGCAGCCGTTCCCCAACTCTCTGTGAATGGTTCTCATGGCCAATGACCAAAGGTGGTTGTTGATCAATGGGCATGATAATTTGCACATTATTGACTATAAAACTGACCTTACGGCCCATTGTTCACCAGTGGTGCTAGTTTCAATCATTATGTAAATGTACTCTTTATAAGGTTGGGGAAACCTGAAGTGACCCTGCAGCTGAGACTAAAGTCACTTGGATGAGTGACAAAATGTTTCTCCCACTGAAAAAGCTGCATCCAGATGAACAGAATCAAATTTTTGGGAATCACGCAAATTTTTGGGAATCGCACTTAAGCTTCCTTATTGCCATAAAATGTGGAAGCCGTAATGGATGTCAAGTTGGCATCAATAGAAAGCCCAGGGTGTCCTCTTGGCACTATAGGACTCATATTTATGCCATCATTTAGATAGCATAAATTTTGCTTGATGTAAAAGTCTTAGACTCATGTCCCTCACAAAAGCCAAGAATTAATTGGTGGCGTGGATGGCGTGGACTGCCATTGTGATGGCAATTTGGGGATTTTAAGAATGTTTTGAACTGATTTTCCAGGGTGGAATAATTGTATAGCGCACATCTTTAATGACTTACAAAAAGATTTGGATGAACTAGTTTGAAATTACTTTGGATTTTCTCTAATCTACACTAGTAAAAGGTATGCATACACCCCCACTAACACTGGGTTAAATGTCCCGTAGCAAACGGCACCTCACTAAGACACTTTTGATTCCCATTAGCAGACTTCTGGTATAATTCTGGTTGGATATTTGAGCATTCTTCTTGGCAGAATTAGTTATTTTATTTAAATAAATTATTTTCCTGACACAAATCTGGCTGTTAAGCATAGTACACAAATTTAATACGTTTTGAGGTTGAGGCTTTGGGAAGTACATTGCAGAAAGTTTAATGTTAGCCTGCTTTATCTATTCCAAAATCAGCTTTGATGTGGCTTTAGGATTATTGTCCTGCTGGAACCTAATTATGTCCAAATTTCACTGTACAGTTGTTGATTTAATTTCAGTAGTCCTCTTTCTTTATGATTCCATCTAATTTGTACAATACCCAAATACCACTAGCAGCAAAATGGCCCCAAAGCATGATGCTACCACTACTATGCTTGACAGGATTTCACTTGAGCTTGATTGTGGCAATTTTAGTATTCTCCTCTCAGTCCATGATGATATAAAACTCAATTCACTGTAAACAGTGCCGTTGATGTTCCAGCAGTTTCCAGTTCAGCCATGCTTGAGCCCAAAAGAACATTATGACCAGTTTCCACTCATCTCAGGGTGATTTGGTTTTCTTACAGAACTAGTGACACATCTGTGGTGGTGCGTGGTTTGTGGCGCGGCTGCAGGGGGGAGGCGGACACACCTGAGCTCGATCAGCTCATCACCCTCCCCTATTAAACGTGCCGGGACCTGAGGAGTTGTTGTTGTTGTTGGACATGTTATGTGGCTGGCAGCTGAGAAGCTGCAGCTGAGAGTCGTAAGAGACGACAACCGAAATAAAGAAAAGTGTGAAGAGTGAAATATGTGTTCGGGTCCGTCCTTACTGCCACAACATCTAAATAATGCTTATGTATAATTGTTTGAATTTTCAGTTTTGAAAATTTACAGTTCTCCTTATCTGATCTTCACTGACTTCTTTTACCATCGTTCTGAGGACTGTTCAGTCCTTTCTACACCGGAAAAGAGAAACTAACAGTTGTAGTTGATCATTACCACATCTCTATTTTTGTTTTTTAAGAAACTGATAAAACCACTACAGGAAGTCCTAACTTAAGTGTAATATGTGTTTAACCGATTTCTTTCCACTTCAGGTCTCGAACTGACGTTCAAACATGCACAACTTGGAAAGCTCCTATTATCTGGGAGGGGATGTTTGACCCAAAAATTTACGACCAGAACCACAAGAAGGAAGGATCCTCTGTTGCTCTAACAGTGTTTGCTGTGGGAAGGTTTGTTTTCACATTAGTACGACTGTTTAAAATACATCCTGGTCTTCTAATTGCCATTTAGTCTGTATATTTGTGCTCTATTCTTCTAACTGTTTGAGACTGTGAAATAAAGCATGAACTCTTTTTCTCCACTATCACCAAAGGTACTTGGACGAATACCTTGAGACCTTTCTGAACTCCTCAGAACATCACTTTATGGTGGGTTTGCCTGTGTCCTACTACGTATTTACCGACATGCCAGAGAAGGTCCCACACATCGATCTCGGTCCTCAGCGAACCTTGAAAGTGATCAAAGTGCAACGGCACTCAAGATGGCAGGACATTTCGATGATACGAATGAAGACGATATCAGATGTCATAGAGTCTGATATTCGCCACCACTCCACCCATGTCTTCTGCTTCGATGTAGATCAGGTGTTCACTGGGAGATTTGGCTCAGAGGCTCTGGGAGACTCTGTGGCTCTGCTCCACGCCTACTACTACCACCTTCCAAAGAGTTTCTATACTTATGACCGAAACCCAAAATCCAAGGCTTACATGGAAACCGGGGATTTCTACTATCATGCTGCTGTCTTTGGAGGCTCATGGAAAAGCGTAAAATCTCTGGCTGAGACCTGCTACCAAAACATCATGGAGGATAAACAAAATAATGTGGAGGCTTTGTGGCACGATGAAAGTCACCTAAACAAATACCTGTGGCTGCACAAACCCAGCAGGGTGCTTTCTCCAGAGTACTGCTGGGATACCCAAATCGGCTACAGGAGTGACATTCAAGTCACTCGACTGCTATGGGCACCAAAACAATATGATAAACTGCGCACACATTAGTATTTCTTGGAATTACACACAAAACCATGCAAATTCAGCAACTCTAATAGCATGAAAACTATATGAAAACACATTTTTCTATGTACTCACGAAATATGCAAAAGTTGGCAACCATTTCAAATAACGGTATGAAAACAATATGGCAAACAAGCAAAGCAAACTACATATAATATACAATTTTAGCTAGTCTTTATCCCATTTCTTCAGCTTCACTTTTTTTTTTTTTTTTGTACTGATGTCATAGTCACATTATGTGGTAAAATACATTTCTGGTTTCCAAGTATTAAGCACAGGCGGCTGATCTGTTAAAAATTAAACCCTGTATTTGAATTTCATATAAAGTTATTTTGCATTCCAGGAATTAAGATCAACTGCAGCTCATTATTCTTCCTTGATGAAAACCTGGGTATAAGCCTGTGTTCTGAATATTAGAGTCATAATTTTTAAACATCATTTATAACACAGGAACTTTGAACCAAAGGTTTAGGGTTCATTGTCAGCTCGTGCTGTTTTTACAAGTGTGCTATTAATTGGTGTTATGTTGAAAAATGATGGAACTGTTTTCTATATTTATATTGTTGGGGTATAATGAATGTTGGTGAGTACAGCTGCAAGTTATTTTGTACTGATATGAATAAAATTACATCTGTAGGCCATTACTGAATTCTCTACCAACCTTCGTGGTAGATGTAAGGATTTTAAAGAGCTGTTTTGACAGTTTGAGACACGTCCGTGTGCGCATTAAGTGCCTTTCTGCAATAATAATGGCCGTGTTTGCTTTTCTTTTGATTAAAAGATGTCAAAATAAAATGTTTGTAGGACTTTTTTGAGGAGAAATATATTATGTACAAAAACTGCAATGTTGGGTCTAAGATGTTTTTCAAGTGAAGTAGCATGTGAGGAAAAAGTTTTTGTTGAAAACAAGAAATACTTCCACTGAAAAGCCACGTAATGCGATTCACGGAAATCTGTTGCTTGGCTTTAGGTTAAACTGGTATCCTGCGGTAATATGACCTCAATTGGGCCGTTATTCTTGCTCAATGCAAAAGCGGAACTGGTTTTGTGTAGCAAAGTGTTGATTTTGCAAAGTGCTGATTTTCCAAAGTGCACTTAAGAAACTCCCATCGGGAAGAAGAGAAAAAAAAAAAAAAAAACCAGAAATTTAGAGCATTTGATATGCTCCTGTTTTGTCAGATGCTGTTTATCTGATCACAAGTCCCTAAAATCTTTAAACTGTGCAGTAATTATGTTAGATACATTCATTTTAATTCTAGTGAACTGGAATTTTTTTTTCCGTTTAATAGCAGGAACCATATCATCATTTAGGATTGACAGCACTTATAGGAGATAATGGCAGATGGCATAAGCATGCAACCAGACTGTGGTTTTGGGGGAGGGGCTCAGAAGGGACTGGTGGCGTCTCCTGGGTCAGGCAGATGCGCTAATAAGAGATGAGTGACAAAGAGATGAGGGAAGGTAGGTGGGGAACTAAAAGAAGAACAAACTGCTTGTAGCGCAGGGGGTCAAATATACACAAAGAATTGAAAAGGGAGTGTTATGAGATGTGGGCCTGTTCCTGAAATTCAGATAACTTATTTCCAATGTAAAACTTTGAAGTTTAAGATGGAGAACAAGTGCAAAAATTGTCAATTTTGATGCGAAAGTCCACAAAATTTAGAAACTGATACAAATTCAGGCTGGTTTAATTTGATTGTTTTAATGAAATTCAAACCCAGTTTGTATCTTATTTATTAATTTAACTTACAAATAAAACAGAAAACTTCAGGAAGGCAGATTTTCAATGCTGCTGAGGGCAGCCAGGGGACCTGAGCGGTTCAAGTGGTTTTTCTGCGTGGAGGTCAGGTTCAGGTAGCTCATATCTGCTGATTGACACAAAATCTCAGACGCATGACTGTAACAAGTCCCATCTGTCTGCTTGGAGTGACCTCTAAGTGTACCATCCAACAAGCCCTGAGCTTCAGACTGCTCGGGTGAAATCACACTGTGGATGCAAAGTTAACAGACATTTAATTAGGTTTCATTGTTCCTAACAAATTAATTTGAGGCAAGTTCTGAATCACAGCCGGACCTACCTTGAAGACTGCTGAGGAAGAGACTTGAAAACTTGCTGGTCATCTGGCATTTTCTTAAGTTTCTAATCACACAAAACAAGCAGCAGATTAATATTAAATTCAAAAGATGGGCTTTATCTGTTAAGACCCAGGACACAGTCAGGCTGTAGCAGTGTAGGTAATTCAGTGTCAAAGACTCAACAAATATTAAATTATGTTATGTTAGCATTTAACATGCTACAGACCTCAGTTAGCATGTTAAAGTTCACGACAGCACAATCAGAAAAAAGTCTGAATAAATATGGCTTGTTTGAAGAGGCTCCCAGGAGAAAGCCTCTTGAATCAGAGCAAACCACACAATGGAACAATGTCCTTTGGAAAGACGAGACTAAAGTGATGTTTGACGATAATGCACAGTGCTGTTTGGCAAAAACCAAACACAGCTCATCAGCACAAAAACTTCATACCAACTGCCAAGCACGGTAATGGAGGGGTGAGGATTTGGGCTTGTAGTCACTGAGTCAATCATTAACTCCTCTGTATACCAAGGTTTTTTAGAGTAAAGCGTGTGTGTCTGAAAGCTAAACCTTTGTTAAAACTGGCTTAAGCAACAAGAAAAAGGCCCCAAAGAGCTTCAATGACGCTTTCAAAGTCCACAACCGAACCTAACTGAAATGCTTTGGCTGGACTCCACAATGAAGTGAGGGACCGATAAAGTCGCATAAAAAGCAGTTACTGCTTAAGATGGCTCTACAAGTACTTAGCTTTTCAGACACTGCTTCTGCATTTTGGTTGAGTTTTTGTTAAATGAATAATGCCATGGTCATGTGCTCTTGCTCATTAGAAGTTGTTTTCATCAAAATTTAAGGCCAAAGTTGGCCGAGAGTGAATTTTTCTTTTTTACCAAGGTGTATTTACGCAACACCTTTGAGGCAGAGCCTAATTACAGTTTTAGGAATTTCTATTTTATTAGAAAGGCTCATAGATCATTCTTATGGTAGCCAAATAAATGGAAAACACAAAACAACATGGAGCATGTGTATAAAATAAAAGCATAATTAAGCACGAGTGGTACCTCAGCAAAGTGAAGCAGCTGCGTCTTCTGCAGGCTGAACTCCAGGACAGCGAGCTGGTTGGACATTTGTGATATTTGGTTTCCGAGTTTCTTGTTTTCGAGCTCTAAAAGTTCCACCCTTAGGATCAGAACAAACATACCGTAACATGAAGTCTGGATTGGATGACTTATCATTCAGTAAATTTCAGTAATTTCAGTACCTGCATTTGGATAAAGAAGCTTTTAGACAACTGTCCTTCTTCTTGTGCTCCTCCTCGTTTAGCTGTTGCAGTAGCTTCCTCCTCTCAGAGAGTAGTTTCTCATTTTCCACAGTTATGCTTATGACAAGCTCCTTCTCCTGAGCATGAAAAGGAAAAAAGAAACATTTACCACCTTCAGCTCTATATCTGCTCCTACAGTCCCCCTTGATGAACATTTACAAATTTGGCTTCATCACTGAACCAATAAGACAGCAAACAGAAGGACACAAGTAGCAGTTTTCTGTGTTATTTAGGGGACATAAAATACAGACTAAGCAACTGTAAAAAGACTCAATGTTACTGCTCCACCTCAAACATCCAAGTGCAGACTCACCTTTGCTACTGAATGACAGCACAAGGACAATTCTCTCTGTAGACTTCTTATCTTCTCATCACGCCAGGTGGTTTCATCTTCAAATTTCTGTTTGGCTCGGCAAAGTTTGGCCTTGTGTTTTTGCTTCATCTCGTGGAATTTGCTGAAGGGACATGGTAACAAAATCAAATGCAAAAAGCTAATTTCATGATGGCAAAAGATGCCTACGTGTTACACTGTGCACAGCCAATTTATTTCATTTAATTATAGTTGTCTCCTGTATGGATGGATGGACGTCTAATCATAATTACACGTCAAACCCATTGTATTTGTCACACTGATGTAAGTTAGGTTACCTTCGCTCTTCGTCAATGCATTTCAGGGTTTCGCAGATCTCCTTTTTAAGTGCCTCACACTCCTCTTGGGAGGACAGCAGAGTTTTCATTGCTTGTTGACAATTAATACACTCCTACAGTCCAAAATGAAAACATCAGCACAGACAGAATTTATTTTTATTTTTGGTGTTTACAGTTGGGGGGTTTTTTTTGTTTGTTTTTGTTTGCCCAGAGCATTAAGTATCACCTTCTGCACATGTGAATTATTTATTTGCAGCTTTCTCTTTGAACTGAAAACATGAGCTAGGCAACTGTTATTTTTCCACTTTAGCACTAGTAATGACATGAAAGCAGGTTTAAATGTGTAAGCAGACCTGATGAAATATGGGAAATTACCTTTTGTGGTCTGTTTTCTTCGTACTTTGTCGTCTGTGGCTCTTCATCTGCTGTCACAAAGGAGTCATGTGACTGAGTGTTTACAAAAAGATGAGAATCTGCCTTTTTTTGTTTCAGCAGCCTTCAAACACAGACATGGACACACACTGAATATAAACCTTCATCCATGGGACTGTTTTATAGAAAATCCTGAGAGCTAGAAGGTCCAGGGATTGAATATCGTACTTTTGATCCTGCAGGATGTCTTCACTGGTGTTGATATTTAGCACAAGGTTATCCACACTGGTTTGGGAGCAGTCAACCTGCTGCTGAAGAGAATGTATCTAAACAGATGAGAAAAAAGATATAATGTATAATGTAACAGAAAAGGCTGTTTATTTTATTAAAAAATTATTGAGACTCCTCATCTGAAATCTCTCCATGTTCTTCTAATGTCTCAATTTGTCACCAAAAGCCATCTCGTGAGCACTGACGCTATTTTGAAAAAATCGGCAGGTCTGATTGCTCTTAATCAACTTACTCACCCTGTACTGGACACAAAAAGATTCAGGCCCCCGAGAATAGTTGGCGACCACGTGGCAACCACTGGTTATCAGGGAAAAGAGAGTACTATCTGACCAGTTGCACGTGGTTGCTGGCAATCACTGTGAAATGAACTGCTAAAGCCTCAGTTATGCACACTTAAATACTGGTCAGCAACGGCTTGGCAAAAACAGTTGCTAGTGAAAGATTTGTCGTTGCTGATAAGTTGGCGAGCACTTGCTGGAAGTTGGTTGCTGTTGCCAGCATGAACATTGTTTGTGCTATATGGGATACAGTGCTGCACTGAAAACTTCTTTGTAACTGCAGGTTGTCAGGGTCACCTGTGGTTTCTAAGACAGCCCATAACTACTCATTAAAAAGCAGGCAAACTTTTAAGAGTGCAGCTCAAAACCTGTGACGGATACTGTTCAACTTTTTAAATGTGTTGGTTTGTAAAGCACAACTTTACTGGTTACTGGTTTGTCTTGCAACCAATTGCTTGGTGGTTAGGCAAGTGTTTGTAAACAAATTGATGTCTTTCACAAAAACTATGGGTTACAGACTGGTTGGGAAAAACCAGATGCCTTTAGTAAGTCACAGTCCTGTTAACAGGGGTTCAGAATTCAGGGTTGTCACGTGGGTCATGTGGCTTTCATATAGTTCTCACAAGCACTTAGCAGGTGGTTAAAATATGTGCTGATAACATACAGACGTGTTTTTTACTTGAAGACTTGAAGACCTAGCTAAGGCTTTCAGATCTCTATGAAACTGTATTTATTCTGTCTCAGTTACCTTGGTCTTTCATCCCATTGGATGCATGTATGCGTACCTTTGTCTATAAGAGTTTGCGTGTGTGTGCATGTATTGTCCAGAGCCACGTAATGCATTTTAGAGCTCTGACGGGTAGTTTTTACATTTGTTTACAATACAGACCTCCTGAGGTTGCTTAATCCACCTTGGTAGAGGTGTGTTTTCAGTCCCACCTATTTAGCAAGATTACTCAGCAAGATTACTCAGCAAGGTTACTCAACAACTGTCAGACTGAGAGCAAAGGAAGAAACACATTAAATTTTAGATTTTAGATCTCTCTATTTAAAACTGTGATAAGCAGTTCGTGGACGCACTTTTCACATGTCATTCAAATCATCCTTCTAATTGTAATTTAGTATATATTAAACCTGACAGCGATGAAGGAATTCAGCACTTCTCTGCTGAAACTCTGTATTATAAACAGCAAAGGTTTGCCTGTCAAGGTGTGCTGTGTGGGTTGTAGCACTTAGGTGTGTTGAGGTAACAAACTGCAGAGCGTAGGCAGTACAAATAGTGTAAACAAAAGGCGGCCTTTAATAGCTGATATGCATAAAGTACCAAAAAATATGAAGGTTAAAAAAATCCCAAACTGATGATTTGTAACAAAATCACAAATGGGAACTGGAGCTAAAGAAAGTCCAACACTAGACGGCAAACTATCTTGAAACATACTGCTAAAAATACAGTGAAGCAATAGACTCAACTATATGAAAAGAAATCAAACTCTCTGTTAGAATAATACAAAAGAATCGAATCAGGAATCTAAAACTCAAACTACCAAATACAAGAATAAAGAATTCACTCATTAGATTAAAAAAAAAGAAACCCAAAATTGAAATATAGACCTAAAGCTCAAACACCACATAAACCTTAAAGACCATGAGAAATCTTACTTCCTCCTCACATTCAACATTTTTCTGTCATACTGGACATGATGCAACCACCGGTTTCCCCAGTTAGTCAGCAACAGCTCCGAGAGGTTTTCTGACTCTTGCTGGGTGAAATCAGAATCAAAGAAAGTGTTGTTTTCACAAATACACTACAGCTTGGAGAGCAACTGTTCAGTGTTAATAAACACGTGTGTCACTTCCATGCAAATTACAGGCGACATATATACTTATATACACTACGTATCTGTACTAGAGTGTTTATATACTGAAATTACAATGTTAAGCATTTGACCCATATGCTCAAATTGTTTGTGACCCATATATTTGGGTCAAGCATTATTTACATTTGTAAGAACACCTGTTGATGCACACAGGTTGTTTTCAGATTTAATAACTGGAAATAATGTGTAACCTTGATAGGTTTATGGCCTATTTTGAGAGCTTTGTGACATATGGTTGGTAGAAATAGGCCAATCTTTTTTTTAGTGTAAGGCTGGCATAACAGTCATTATTTTTGACTTCATGAACTGATCTCAGCCTTAAGCCTGTGAAAATGAGCCCTAAAAATGATTGATGATAAGGTCTGGGAAGAAAGCCCAGAAAGTTATACAAAGAGGGTGTTGAATGTCATAAGAAGCAAAGTTGCGTAAATTGATGCACTGATTAAAGTTAGACACATTTATTAGGTAACTGTTGTAAGATAACGATTCAGAGACAATTGGGGAAATAGATAGAGTTTAGTATTGGAATTAAATACCAGGTTTTCTGTCTTTGCCTTTGTGTGTCTCTGTGTGCTGTTTGTGCTTATGTGTTGTCTTCTGTTCATTGTGATGTTCTGTCTTGTTTGCATATGAAGGTTTTAACTTATTAATATATTTACTTACAGTTTCCTCTTTTTCTAAAAGGCTTCTCCTCTCTGCAGTGAGCTTTTCTTGCAAACGTCTGCAGGTCTTGTTGCTCTGTACCAGCTCTGCTGTTGGAGACTGAAAGTGAAAATCAAACTTTACATTTTCTTCAAGTGGATCAATGTGAAGAACGTAAATAATGAAATCTTTTCTTTAGCCAATCTGTACTGACTGTTGTGATGTTGGGCAGACATAATATTCAGGTATTTGTAAGTTTGTGTCACAGTCCTGTGTAGGTGACCCCGTATTTTGAGTTTTGTACTTTTATTTTTTATTTCATCATGGTTTATGACTGCTAGTGTTTTGGTGTCTGTTTTGTATGTCTAGCGCTCTAGTTGTTCTTTGTTCTGTGATTTCTAGTTCTTAGGTTTTGTTCCTGTGCCCCTCATGTGTAGTGTAGGTTTAGTTCTGTCTTCATGTCTATTTTCTTGTTCAGTCGTGTCTCATGACGCAGTTGTTGTTCCTGTCCCTGTGCTCCATACTTTCTCTGCTCAGCGTCAAGTCCATGCCTCTGTGCCTGCCGTGTGTTTCCTGTTTTTATTCTGATAGTCCCTGTCCTGTGTTCTGGTTTTGCGTCCCCTTGTCTCGTTACCTCTGATTACTCCCAGCTGTGCTCTCCTTCTGTGTCTTATTCCCTGATTACTCCGGTGTGTATTAAGCCCTTTGTTTTCCTTGCTCTGTGTTTCACTTGTGCTCCTGTTCAAATTCCAAGTTTGGTTTCTAGTTGAAGTTTCTTCTTTCCACTTTAGTTTTGAAGTCAATGTTAGTTTTTTCAGCAATAAAGCAGCACTTTGAGTTTATTCCTCCATCTCAGCGTCCTGCATTTGGGTCCTACATCCTGCCTGCTACACAGCACTACTGTGACAGTTTGACTTACTTTGGCTAATTCGTTGGCATGGTTGGCCTGAACTTGCACAGTGAGAAGTTGCTGCTGCTGCTCTTTTAGGGCTGACTCCAGTCGCTCCGCCTTCTTCTTTAGAGACACAACCTGAGAAAAACGAATGTAACGTGTCATTAAAAGTGTAAAAACAAAACAGAAAGACAAACAGCATCCTTGATTAAGATTTAAATAAATCATACTGCGAAATGCACACACCTTCCATTATTTTTAGGCACAACTGTTAACAGTTACTTGTTAATACAAATATCAAATTAACCAATGAAATGGCAATAACTCAGAAAATGGTCTGAAAGTTTATCGTTGATATCAGATCAGAGGAGAATCGCTAGACTGCTTCAAGCTGGCAACAGCATCTTTGTATGTATAACAAATCAAACCTCAAAGAATATGGATTAGAGCAGCAGAAGACCACACTGTGTGGTTCTTCTATCAGCCAAGAACAGGAAACTGAGGCTACAATTCACAAGGCTTCGTTTACTGACCTAATGCATCTCAATTTCTGTTGTGACATTTGGATGGTAGAATTATAATTTTGTGTAAAGAACATACAAGTATAAATCCATTCTTCCTTTCATCAAAAGTTCAGGTTGCTGTAGAGCACCTTCGGGATTTGGTGGAACAGGAAATTAGCATCAAATGTGCAGTCGACAAATCTACATGAACTGTGCGATGCCTTAATTAGACAATTATAACCAATTATAACTATTTCTAATTATATTTTATAATTTAACACATACTGAAATAGAATAACACAAACAGTGGGCAGGATTTTAGCACATCCTCTCTTAGAGTGAAAGCAAAAGTGATATTAGTGAATTTTGATTAGCTGTTTTGGCTATTGAAGAAATGAGTTGACAGTTTTACAGCCATGTGTTTAAGTTCATGTTCTGATTTTTGTTATTTCAGGTCCCTAAGTGGTTCTCTATCTGTTCCTCTCCCTGCCTGTGTGTGTGATTCCTGTTGTGTCTCTACTCTTATTTTCTGTGTCGGGCTCCAGTGTGATTGTCCTAATTGTCTTCACCTGTATTAATTACTTTCGGCTGATATATGTTGCCCACCTGTCTCCTACTGACTGACCAGCCATCTGTGCAAAGATAGTTCTGCTTTTCTCTCTGTCAAGCTGTGTTATGTTTGCCCAAGCGCTGCCTAACCTTCCTTTCACGAGCTCATGTTTGCCCTCGCTCCTTTTCCCTGTAGGCTTTTGTTCATTTTAGATTATTCAAACAGCAGTTAAAACTTTCCATGTCATACTCTCACTCCTGCATTGTGCATATGAGTTTCCTGCCAATGTAAACCACAAATTTGCTGTTGCATTCTTAGTTGTGCATTTATGTATGAGCAGTACCAAAAATAGCACAAAACCAGTTTAGCAGGTTTCAAAGCTAACTTCCTCCAAAACGCTCCTGTCACCAAATTATGTATATTTAGCATAAAAATGCAAAACCTTGAGTGAATACATCATGTTTAAACAGACTTACTTCAGTCATCTCTGTTACTTGTTTGACTGGAACCTGTTTAGTTAGGAGCTCCTCCTGTAAGGCTGCCTTCAACTGCTCTGCTTCTTCCTGCAGCGACACGACCTAAGACAAACACACATACAGTAGACAAGTTGTTATTTCACTATTCATTCATATTTGTGTTATTTGAGGCTTAAATAATTAATTAGCCGAGCTACAAAATAAAAGAGCCCACCCACACACACACACGCACACACACACACACAAACCAATCCTCACAGGGGCCTTTATGCTACATATATTTGCGTAATGTCTGTTCTGCACATCCAGTTAACATGTAGGTGCATGTACCTCTCATGTACTTCATATTCAGCCGTGAATTAACAGTAAAGTCGAAATGTGAACTGAGAACTTTGCTATTTTGTTTTAATTTAACTAAATTTTGCTGTACAGAAAGTAACAGCAAATAAATCTAACACAGTTTCACAAAGATACAGTATTGCACAAAAGTCTTGCCCCAACCCTCATTTCATTATATTTTGCTTCAGAGAAGTGAGAGCTCCTTGTATTTATTAAAAAGTGGTCCTGAGCAATAGTTCTCCAGGTTTTCTGAAGGTCTTATAAAGTTTTTCTTTGGACACTGGCTGCTTTTTCACTCATTTTCAGTCCAGTCCTTCAACCTGATCCTTTTTCAGAGGAATGGTTTTTTTTGTTAAGCTGCTTAATGCTGACTTATGAATTAGTCAAGCACAAAAAATGCACCTAACTTACAGGATGAACCACTATTGTGCACACACATAACAGACAACTTGCTACTTTGTTACTAGCAGCCTGCAGGAAAAACACATAATTTATTCCCATTTATTGCCATGTCTTTAGTTGGCGAAAGAAAACATAGTTTGAAGGCATAAAATAGTATTTTTGCATTAACAAGGTGATTGTTGGTCAAATTGTTGGTCAAATCTTGTATAGTACGTATGGAGAAGGTCAGGAGAGAGGTACAACAGTGAGTGTCTACAGCCATCTGTAAAACATGGTGGTGGTAAAAGACTGCTTCATATAAGGCCAAAGAGTGGTCATCCATCCATCCATCCATCCATTCGCTTCCGCTTATCCTTTTCAGGGTTGCGGGGGGCACCGGAGCCTATCCCAGCTGTCTTAGTGCGAGAGTTAGGGTACACCTTGGACAGGCTGCCAGTCTATTGCAGGGCTAACACACAGACAGGAGACAACCAATCGCACTCGCATTCACTCCCGCATTCACACCTATGGGCAATTTAGTGTTTCCAATTAACCTATCCCCACTAACTGCATGTCTTTGGACTGTGGGAGGAAGCCGGAGTACCCAGGGAGAACCCACGCAAACACGGAGAGAACATGCAAACTCCACACAGAAAGACTCTGGCCTGATGGTGGAATTGAACTCGTGTATACTTTTTCTTTATATGTATGTATGTATGTGTGCTTCTGTGACATGCTGCTCCTGGACATTCATAGCTGCTCTGTGTAGTTTGATGCGAGTATATGCTTGTACATAGGGGTACAGTTGTAAAGAGGAAGTATAGGATGTATCACTGCTGATTAAAAATAAATAAAAATTGAGTTTAAAAAAACATGGTGGTGTTTGGTGGTTTAGAGCTGTATTAGAGCCACTGGTGTTGGAGATCTTGTCAAATTTGATGGAATCATTAACGCAGAAAGCTACAGTCCAATTTTGATGCACAATGTAGTGCCATCTGGAAAGAATCTGATTGGCAACACCTTCATTTCTCAGCCTGACAACAATCCCAAACACATTTCCAACGCAATAAACGCACACTAGGATAGAGAAAAAACACAATAAAACACAGTCATCAGTCTTGGATTGAGCTCCCCAGAGACCTCAGCATTATTGAAGCAGTGTGGGATCATCTGGACAGAGAACAGAACAAAAGGTAGCCAACATCCAAAGAAGAGCTTTAAATGTCCTTCAAGAAGCCTGGAAAACTATTTCTGAAGACTACTTAAAGAAATTATAAGATGCCTTGAAGAAGAGGGTATAGGCTACATTGAAGAATAAAGAGGAATTTCACCTTGAATTTCAAGTTTGTTACAATTATTTTTGTCTTTTACACCGTATATACATGTTTGTTTACACATTTCAATAAATTACTGCACCTGTTTTCCATTTTCCTAACAAAATATAAAGAAATGATGGGTGAATTTTGCATAGTACTGTGTGATTTTCCACAGCTTTTAATATATGTGATAACATGCAAATGAAATTAGTGTCGAATGAGAGAAAGAACATTCCACATAATTCCTAATGAACAAACCAAAGCAAAGAAACCAAGTACAGCAAGTTATGTGCTTGATTTGTGTTGAGTACTGTAAATGTAATTTAATGCTCTTCTATCAAAAGATCTTGTCCTCAGCTTATGGACAATAAAAAATCTTCATTGTATGTTTTTGTAAATTACTTTATTCTAGCTGGTCTCTTACCGTCTGCTGCAAAGAGGTTTTCTCAGCATCCAAGGAGCGAACCCTGTTCCTCAAGGCTCTGATCTCGAGGTCCAGGCGATCATTTAGCTCTTTGGTCTTTCGCAGTTCCACCATTTCTTTAAAAAAACAAAAAAGTACTCATTAGATCAGCGGTTCCCAACCTTTTTTGCATCATGGACCGGTTTGTGTCAGACAATATTTTCATAGACCGGCTTTTAAGGTGTCGCGGATAAATACAACTAAATAAAACCAGTACCGGTACCAAATAAAAAGAAGATTTATTCATAACACACAGGAAAAGACCCGGGGAAACCGAGTTAACGATAAAAACAATTTAAAAAATAACGCTAAAAACCCAGAAAACCATGAATTTCACACCCGAGTCTCAACTCTTGCAGCCCAGTACCAAACGACTCACAGACCTGTACCAGTCTGTGGCCCAGGGCTTGGGGACCGCTGCATTAGATGATGATAATGATGATAATACAACATGCTATCACTGTGCTATCACTGTTACCATTTTTATTTTACTTTAAACACTTTAAAGGTCTACTTAATAAATGTGATTAAAAGATTAATTTATATTTTTAAAGACTGTACTACCTGCTGTACTCCACATTTCTGAAGCTAAAATAATGCTCCAACAGTTTCAATTTATTGGTCCAAGTCTATTATACAAAACACTGATGGCCACCAGCGCTACCCCTCAGCATACTAGTAGATGCATCTATGTTGTAAATGTAAAAATCCTAAGTCACTTCCTTCTCGAGTTATCGTGTTCACAAGATTTTCAGAATACTTAAAATCTGAACTTGAACTTATCTGAGATTTTTAGGAGATACACCCGAGGCATGAATCTGAATATCCTATCTCGGGTTTCAATGCCACCTGCCCACCTGGCAGGATGACAACAATACCCCATCAGGCTTTTACAGGTGAGGGGTTAATAAAAGCTGTTTCCTTGCTGATCTGCGGTGGAGGGAAAACTACTTAAAGAAGGGGTTTTATTCCAGTTCATGAATCTGAACTGTATGGGGCGTGTAAACCTGCTTTTGTCTTCGTTTCACAATTAGTTCTTTGAAAACTGTTTTTTAGAATACAATTTCTTGGTAGTGGCGAGGTGTGGTGTTGGCTCAGCTGCAGCGGAAGTGCGGCGCAGTAGTTTCAGGGGAAATGTGTGGAGTAAGCTGGAGCACGGATGAATGCTGAATGACATTTCGCCAAAGAGTCACTATAAAGCTATTATAACAACCAAAGTGAATCACAAACTGTGTCTGGCTATCTGTTGGGAATTCGTAGTGGCAATTTTGTGCTGAAAACATGCAAAACAATTCTCACCATATTTCTTCAGCTTTTCTACCTCCTGCCGGAGCTGCTCCACCTCCTGCTGTGCTGATTGCAGCTCAGGCTCTGAAAAACAACATAAGCTAGAGTAAGCACACACTTCTTTGAACAAAGTTGCTGGTTAAGTTTTGTTACAGGGGTGCAAAACTTCAGTTTTATTTGAAGAGTATGCTTATACAAACAAGGCTAAAAATCGGTTCCAGATTTAGCTAAATGTGGCATTTTCTTTTCAAGCAGTCATGGCTTATTATTTTACGCTAAAAGAAAATAGGACTGAACTTTGAGGTTGCATGCTTTCAACTAGTTTCATTTGACATACATATGTATCCAGAGTCAAATAAAACACATCAATCTTGAACTGTACACTACAGAATAACAAGAGAACAGATCTAACCTGGCCATGAAATAGCCTGTTAGCCAAATGTCTAGTTACTTTTGAGCCTATGAAAATCTTGTAGATAAATTATATCTGCATTTGGAAATGGGTGATTTATTGATTGATGTATTTCTTTCTTTTTTTTTTATGATGATGATGATATTGTGTATTGAATGACCCTCTCCTTGTATGTGTATATTTTCTCTTTTATCCCAGGAGAGGCTCTAATGTGAATGAAATAAAGAATTCTGATGTGTTACTCACAACAACCAGTGTATTACACACTTGTTAATTTTTCTTCAAATAATGCTTTGCCTGTGTATTGTTAGTGCAATTATTTCCCAGAGAGAGTATTTTGTAATAATTTGTTACATTACTTTTACATGAGATGAGCTGTCACATACTGTAATTACCAGTAAACAATCAAGCTTAGACTACACCTCCCCATCGTGACAGAAACCCTATCCTGGTGAGGAACATACAAGATCTTCTTTTTAGTGTTTAATTATTAACACAAAGTCGAGAACAATGCCAGTGAATCTTGTGAATTGTGGCTGCATGGACAGACAGACAAAGGATGATGAACCTATCACCTTGCCATAGATTTACTGGTCATTCAGCAGGATGAGCAAAAATCCAGCCCAAAAAGCATTTCACAAAGAAATGTCTGTGAAGGTTCTCAGTCATCCAGGTCATTGTAGTCTAAGGAGCTTGGAAAGAAAGGCATCTGGACTTCTTTAAGTTTCCTTGAAGACGTTTCACCTCTCATCCAAGAAGCTTCTTCAGTTCAAAGAGCAATTGGTGGAGAGTCCCAGATTAGAGCAGGTGAAGCTGGTTCTGTTTTCCAAGGAGCTTGTAGTCATTTTCATGGTCATGGTTTGAAAGAGGAGTGAAAGAAGCCATCTATGTCCACTGTGAACGACCATCTTTGAACAGAGGCGGTGGTTTATGACACCAACTGTCTGCTATCTATAATCCAGTTTTTAGATCCCTTCCCAGACGCCTTAATGCCCACTCACATCCTGGGACATTTGACCTCAGTAAATCACATGATAGGGTGTGGTTAGACTTCACAATGGGTTCACCCGAAACCTTGGCTGATTGTGAACCACACCTGTTTTCACACCTTGGCTGATGTGATTAGGTAGAGGATGAACCTCTTGGGGACACTCCCATAGGGCTTAAAATCTGGGACTCTCCACCATTTGCTCTTAGAACTGAAGTGAAGACGCTTCTCGGATGAGAGGTGAAACGTCTTCAAGGACATTTTAAAAAGTATGGATGCTTTCTTTCCAAATTCCTTAGACTTCACAAAGAAATGCTCAGCCACAATTTCTCCACTGTAGAAAGAGGCGTGGGTGGAAACAGAGGCTGCAATGCTGCAAGCCTGACCGCTTATCACGCCTTTGTTACCTTAGTATTTTTCCTCTACCTTGCACACAAGCTGAAGCCAGCTAATTATAGTGTAAGTGTGCAAGTAAAGACATGGGTTTTTTTTTGTTTGTTTGTTTCTAATTGCCCGTCTTGCAGATGACTAAGGATGACATGTAATGCAACTAACAAGATAGCTGCTTGATTTGCAATTTAGTACGGTAATTCTGAAGATTACATGTGATTAAATTAACTATACTTAGGCGTGTGCTATACCAAATAAGGTGGTACTGCAAGGCCAACATAATCACCTCAGGATTAAGTCAAAGTGAACGTCTATTCCAAATTCGAAGAAATTCCCTCAGGGCATTATTGCAAAATTTCCAAGAATGGGAGGGACAAAATGCCTCCAGGAAAAGCTGCATTTAGCGTATCCATATAAACACAGAGACCATTGTGATTGCAAGCCACCATGAGAAATCAGTTTAAGAATGACAGCCTCTTTATAAATTGCTGATTAATATCTCTCACCATACGCTCTCTGGGTCAAATGAGCAGACTCCAGCTCATCAGTCAAACGCCGGATCTCATTGTGCGCCATTGCCAGCCGGCGGGAGCCCTCCTCCAGGTCCCGCTCCAGCCGGGAGCACTCTCTTCCCAAACTGCTTTCCTGGCCAGCCAAAAATCTGGCCTCAGCCTGCGAATACAACACGCATCAACTTACCGCATGTCCAATACAGCAATAACTGACAAGCTCTAAAAGGAAGTAAGCAGGAGCAGGAACATATAGCGTAAATGTTTAGAGGTCCATGCAAGAACTGTACACCTTGAGAAGTGCAGTGGGTCAAGATGCATCAGTCAGGTAGTATCTTGAAATTCTTCTGCCATGCAAATTCCCTAACCTGTGCTCAGAACAGAGCTAAATAACACTGGAACAGAAAATAAGAGTTTGTAGTTAATGTGGTGAATGGCTAACATGCAAGATCTTTATGTTTACACATTATACAAAAACTAAAGTCAGCATCAGTTCCTGAGAGCAATCTTAGTGTTTGTTAGTATTTAAAGGAGATGAGCAAACTAACAACATACATACAGGAATAAAAGTATGTTTGTTCTGTGAAGACTTGAGTCCAAAGAGTTTTTTCCATGCGCTCTGCCCATGACGTGGTGCCCCCTTGTGGGCAGCCTGTAGAATAACATTTGAAGACAGCGTCACAGACTAGGAAAACAATATGCATGTTGGCCATATGAGACTGAATTTGTGATATTCTTCCTCTAACCTGGGATACGCCGGTGCTCTTTACTTGTGCTCCTGTCCCCATATGGTTGGCTGTGTTTCCATCACCCGTCAACTTGTCTGTAAGCTCACTTGTCTCAAGCAGGGAAGCCCTCTCCACCAGGAGG
The DNA here is from genome assembly GCF_036321145.2 of Pelmatolapia mariae. Taxonomy (NCBI): domain Eukaryota; kingdom Metazoa; phylum Chordata; class Actinopteri; order Cichliformes; family Cichlidae; genus Pelmatolapia; species Pelmatolapia mariae. The sequence continues at coordinate 17,153,999 of NC_086231.1, read as the reverse complement.
TACGCCACCTGCTCACTGGGGCTGCTGTGAATCAACTCTGTGAGACCCTGCTGGTACAGCATTTTAGCCACCTCGCTTATCTGGGCATCTGACAGAGGAAATCGGTGAGGGGAGTTGATTACTCACGAAATTTGTGGGTAATCAAGTAAATAGAGCATGTTTAGGATGGTAAAAGAATAAGAATGCAGAGTGCTTTAGTGTATGAGACTAAAACATCTCTGTCTTTAAAAATTTATGGGTAAATACCATCCAATAATGAGGAAACACTACATTAATTCTGCTCTTGGGTTACTGTAATCTGTATATTGTGTAGGTAAGAATTTTTCACACCTTGAAGTGATATTAGGCGCCGCAGCTGCTCCTTAAGGTGATCATTCTCATCTTGTATCTCCTGAGCCAAAACATTTTTGTGCTCCGTGAAGAATCTGATCTGCTCCAGCGACTTGCGTACCTTACGCACAGAAAGGACAGATAACAGACTTTCTCTCTTATCGTCACATTCTGATATCTTCAGAGGGGATACCTTACCTCCGCCATTTCTGCTAAGTGCTGAGAGCGGTGGGTTTCCAGGTCTCTGGTCACTTTGCTGAGGCGGCTCGTCGTGTGCTGAAGGGCGCGCCATAGCAAACACAGCTGAGCTTCCTTTGAGGAGTCAGGAGGAAGACCTTCCTCTTTACACCAAGCAGAGATCTCCTCCAGCTGCTTTTAGTGACAGTGAAGGCAACATGTGGCTGAAAACTCAAAACCAATAACACCACGTTCTGGGAGATTTTTACTGTTTCCTGCTTCTTGAATTACTGAAAGATAAATTAAGTATATGATAAGTTATTTTTTTAAAAAGTCATTTTTCAGCCTGAGGATTGATGCTACAAGCTGCAGAGCAAAAACACTGCAACAAAAGAATGAAGTTTGGAAGCAGACAGTTATGCTCCAGCACAAGACCGACTTCATTGTGCATCACTAAGGCCTGATTTAGACTTCAACACAACATAACCCCTGCGAGTGTCCAACTTCACTGCCTGCATTTATGCTTGTTATGGACACATTGTACGTTATGACACAGATTTCCCACTGAAGCATACACTGGGCATAAGTTGGGTCTAGCTAAGGGCACAGCTCAGCCCAAAAACGCAGAGTGTCTTGCCTTTTTCTTTTAGTTCAATTGGTGAAAAAAAGCAGCGCAGAAAACACAACTCCTGTTTTTAAGGTAGGATTAGGAGGGCAGCCCACAGCCCAAAGCCTGTTAAATCTCCTGGAGATGTCCTTTTATTGGCATTCTGACTGGCTGCAGTGCACTCAGAGTTCTAATTTTTCAATAAGATCAGTGTTATGGTATTGAATTGTTTTTGTATTATTCTACAAATGCACTCAAATGGAAAGTATTTTATATTTCTTCTAAAGAGATGAAGCGATTACATTCACATGAAAACTAGAAGGTGAGGCACTTTGTGATGATGTGGCATTTTGTTTGGGTAAAAGAGTCCCGTGAAAAAATAAATCTTTCCAGGAATCTAAACTAAATAAAATCTGAATACACACCCCCATGGTTCAGTAGCTTGTGATCCATTAATCTCAACAACATTGCTTCAGTTCTGTGAGGTCTGCAGGTATTTGTTTATGCTTAAGTCCTACCACACACAGCATTTCAATCAGGCTGAGGTGCAGACTTGCTGCTGTGCTTGAGATTGTTGTCCTGTTTTATGATCCAACTGAATTCAAACTTTAATGGACAGATGCCCTCTGTCAAGTCTCTGCTGTGTGGCAGGTAGGAATTGAACCAAAAGTGCATGTACTGTAAGATAAGGTGTAAAACTCAAAACAGCTTTATTTTCAACGCCTTGCAAAAATGACAAACTAAACAAATTCATGAGCTAATTATCCGACAAGCAGTAACTTACAGGTAAAGCACACAGTTAAGCGAACAGGCAACAGGTGGAAGGGCAGCTGACACTAATCACGGCTAAATGAGACAAGGGAAGCAAAACTGAACATAACGCGCACAGGGTACCAAAACAAAACAGGAAGTAACAGAACATGGGAACAAAAACACAGACTTGACTCTGAGACAGAAAGGTAAACGAATATAGAGACCCAGACAAAGACATGAGAACTGACAGGAACAGCAGATAAACATGGAGACATGACTGACACTGAGACCCCCACAAAGACACAACAGCTTGATGCAGAAAGAAGACAAAACAGAAAATACAGAAGTCGTGCAGAAGATGAAACATAGATGAGACTGGGACAGAGTGGACACAGAAGGGAACTAACATCATAACGAGCAACCAGGACTAGAGACACAGAAACTCAGAAAGACAAATAATTAAACTAAATATCATATAGAGACTAGAAGATAAATAACATCACGTCCAAAAGAATATGATTTTTTTTTTTTTAAATCAGACACAGGGGCCGTGACAGCCTCACACTTGACTTCAGAATACACTGGTATACATGCTGACTGGTCCTGTGGCTGCAAAACAAGCAAAATCATCAACCGTCCACCACTGTTTGACAGCTGTTATGAGGTATCTGTGCTGATATCCTGTATTTGGTTTTTGCCATGTAAAGGTCATTTTTGTGGTTTGTTTAGATGGATGGGTACCTTTCTTTTGGGAGACATAGTTATAACAGTGTTATAACAGTGTTTCTAAGTGTCAAGAACCGGAATGATAAGTATATCCATGACACATTAAAGAAGGAGAAAGAGAAAGACGTTTCAAAGACGTTGAAAACTAATGAGAGATGTGTCTACAGACCTCAGAATAACTGCCAAGACACTCATAAATGACTTAGCCATGTCAGGAATTACTGTTCAAAAGAAGACAATCAATTTAACCCTGCACAGGAATAATCCACCAGGTCACTGATTAAGAAAAACTCCACTTCTGCAGGAGGGACACCTTCAAATCAGACTAAAATAAGTAAGGACAACCTGGAGAAAGATTATGCAAGCATGTCCTTTGGGCAGATGGGACAAACCTACAGCTCTCTGGGCACCGTGACACTGCTTATGTTTAGAGAAAGAAGGGAGTCAGAAGGAAGCAATACCATCTTCATGGTGAAACACGGTGGTGGGACTATTATGCTGTGATGCTGGAATTTTTTCTGTATTTTTTCTGTATTTTATTCATCTTTAGGCATGAAAAGATTAATAAAAATACTTGAGAAAAAAAATTCTGAATCCTGATTCTTTTTTCTTCATGATGTTTTTGTCATAATTTATGCATGATAGGATTAAATAACAATAATTACAGTTACACACTACATACATCTATAGTAACATTAAACGACCAGTGGGTGGCGGGGTATGGAGTGACACGTCAGTGTCCAATGTAGTGGTTTATGTGCAAGTATATCATCAACACTGACACAAATACATATCCTTTGAATACCTCTCCACTGTAGTGACCACTATCCGTGAAAGGGTTAAGTATCCATAATGTATCCATGTAAAGATTAACTTTGAGATTAAAAATCTCTTATTCAAGAGAGTTATAACATAAAAGTTCTATAACTAAAAAAAGTTCTATAGTCTAATTGTAGAAAAAACATACAACTAATTCGTAAAGCGCGTTGATTTACCAACATTAACAAGGATATTAGACCTAAAACAAAAATTTAGCCCTTACTGTCGTTCATACTTTCATTTAAAAAAAACACTGATAACACAAACGGCTAAGCGGAAACACACAAGCATAAGCACAAAGTTTTGAAGCAATGAGACACATTTTTTTTTATCAGTAATCGTTGTAGCTGTGAGCTCTCTGTGCTGTGGTTACAGCTGTTACATAAACATCTGTTTCATCCTGTGCAGACAACTGGCATTAAACGGAGTGTTTAGGCTGAACCGCATTTTCTTCCTCGCTGTTTCTGTAGTTCAAAAACCTGACATAACTTAACATTACCACAAAAAATAACTAACGTAGAATGCATGCGCGTTAGTAACTCAGTCTAAACCTCTTTCAGACACTCATGTTGAGTATTTTCTGAAAGGAAGCTGTTTTAAAAGATTGATAAAGTATGTACGACTTCTAAATTTGGTGTCTGCAGTTATATGAAAACGTCCTAATAAGTTGGTGATATTTTATTTTCTGTTGTAATGTAAAGTCGCAGGTTTTCGCTAGCTAGCCATGTAGTGTAGTCGCTGCGAAGAAAAGTTAACGATACCTCTGCTTGATCCATTTGTCCTTGGATGAAGGAAAATAATTTTTTTTAAAAATCCCAGTCTCACGTTTTAGCCCTCATTTCACCGCGGCCAAGCGAGCCGTCATTTATGAGCCACGGTCTAGCCAGCCGCCACTTATCCGCTGCATAAATTTTGTGCGCTTCTACACTAAACTTTACGGCAGCGCCTGTTCTCCTTCATTCCTGGTCGCAAACATAGAACCGCGCACACATACACGTGCGCGTGCGTTCACAAATACACACGCGCGCACACACATTGCATCGGGACATTAAAAATCATCCGTGATAGTTGAAGTCAAACTTTCAACACAATCCTCCTCGGGGCCACGTCTGGGCCAAGTTTAATCTCTATCAGCTGCAATATTCCACAAAAATTAAAGGACAGTTATGCTCAAATTCAGTACAGTCAATGCAAAACAGTCACATCATATTCAAAATCATCCTTGATGGCTGATGTCAGACTTTCAAAACATATTCCTCCTGTGTGCCACCTACTGTACCTCTGGGCCAAGTTTCATCTGAAACCGTTTTCATACTCCCAAGAAATTAAAGTACAAGTCTGCTCAAATTTAAAAACTTTAAAGGAATGTGATAACGTAATGTAAAAATGTATCAGTGATAGTTGACATGAATTTCTCAACTATTGTGCTTTAGTTTGGCTTTTTGTATATTAGAATGATTGATACACACTAAAAAAAATGCTGGGTTATTTTCTTAACTCAACTTCTGGGTAAAAGCCGTTCTTAAGTTGGGTTAGTGTGACCAAATATTGGTTCAAAAGTCATGACTCAGGAGTTGGGTTGGTGATGTGCCGAGTTCTTCAATTCACTCCACAGCTTGACTCTGTTGGGTCATAGGTTTGGTGGCTTTGATCAAATACTGGGTCAAAATTTTACCCAATTGTTTGGGTTGAAGACAAGCCTCAGAAGAAGCCACATAAGTTTTCACAAACTGCCATTTTCAACTAGACTGTAACCTGATCACATATCACTGGATTTCTCCACTACTATGAAATAAAACATGGTAAGTAAAAAGTGAATTCTACGCATTTGAAAGTTATAAGGTCATTTTTAACATTACAATTAACTGGTTTATTCTAGAACTTTACCTACTCGCTAAAGGCCTTTTAGCAGATAACACCACCTAGCTTGTGATGAAGAAAGCAATTTTACTTAAAAATGCTTGATATAGTCTTTTAAAGTTAGTTTTGAAATTAGGCTGAGGTTGCTCTGTTTGACAAACAATTTACAGATCACTGTGTCTAGAACAAATAAAATATGAGATTTGGTGTTGCATTTGCGGGAAAAAGGTAAAAAGAAAAAGAAAAAAAAGAAAGAGGAACAGTCTATCTAAACTATTTAATTTAATTTAATTATTTAATGTATCCTAAATGATCTATGTTGATAACATCATCTTTTCATTTTAAAATTTAAAGGCAATGATAATTCATCCCATTTAGATTAAAAAATAAAGATAGATTGCGCCAATACTTTGACCCACTTTTTCTAGACCCCTTAAAGGGGTCTAGAAATCTGCACTTAGCTGGCTTGCTACTAAAGAAAACGTGATGGCAACAGCAACATACGTGAGTATTTATACTGCCACCACCAATATTTAGCCACCATCTTCAATCCTCACTCTGAGACCTCAGTAGCATTAAGGTCCGCCACTCCGAAGTTTACGTTTAGTCAAAGTAAAATAAAAAAACACCAATTTACTGCCTTCTAAATATCATTTTTATTAAGCCTTTTGGTTCTTAGTCAACATACAAGGCTAAGTTGTTAAAGGGTTAACCTGGCAGGGCTGAGAATGTTGGCTGCATTCAGACCCTGCTCAATATACAGGTAATCTGCTCTTCACTTAGATGGAAGCAGTGCTAGCTACTCTGTGACACTGGGTGATCTACCTCTGAGATACGGAAGGTGACCTGGCGCTGGCGGAGGAGCTGAATAACTTTTTCGCCCGCTTTGTGGCCATGGTACCCGAGGTATTGGAGCCACAGCTGCAACACGCGGCTCACAGCAGCACCACCCTCACCCTGGAAGAACACGAGGTGAGGCGCACTCTGCGGGCCGTCAACCCGAGGAAGGCGGCTGGTCCTGAAGGAGTGCCAGGTCAAATATTGAGGGATTGTGCAGAACAGCTGGCTGGGATCTTCACCAGGATCTTCAACAAATCCCTCGCACATTACCAGTGGCACTCACCCCACTGGTAATGATATGCTTTGAGAAGTTGGTCCACAGACACATCACAGTAGCCCTGCCTCGGAGCCTGGATCCACACCAGTTTGCCTACGGAGCTAACCGATCCACGGAAGACACCGTAGCCATAGCACTCCATGCTGCCGTAACACACCTGGAGGGGCATGGGAGCTATGTGAGGATGCTTTTCGGGGATTACTGCTCTGCTTTTAATACCATCCTTGCACACAAACTGGTGGTCAAGCTACAGGACCTGGGGCTTCCATACACCACCTGCTTGTGGATCAACAGCTTCCTCTCGGACCGTAGACAGAGAGTGAGAGTTGGCCATCGCACATCCTCAGCCCTGAGTCTCAGCACAGGGCTGTGTGCTCAGTCCACTGCTCTACACACACGACTGTACTCCTGTCCACCAGAGCAACACCTTTGTGAAGTTTGCAGACGACACCACAGTGGTGGGGCTCATCTCCAGGGGTGACGAGTCTGCTTACAGAGATGAGGTGGAGCAGCTGTCGTCATGGTGTAAGGCCAATAACCTCCTCCTCAACACTTCAAAGACCAAAGAACTCATAATAGACTTCAGAAGGAAAAAGGCAGAGATCCCACCACTAATCATTAAAGGCGACTGTGTGGCAAACTTTCGCTTCCTGGGAGTCAACATAGAGGAGAACCTTTCCTCGAGTATGAACACCTCTGAGCTGCTGAAAAAGGCCCAACAGAGACTGTACTTCCTGAGAATTCTCAGGAGGAAAAATATTACACAGAGACTGCTGGTGTCCTTCTGCAGAGCCACCATCGAGAGTGTACTAACCTATTGCATATGCATCCGGTACACTAGCAGCACAGTGGCTCAGAGGAAACCACTCCAAGGGGTCATTAACACCGCCCAAAGGATCACTGGCTGCCCTCTCCCCACGCTGGAAGATCTACACAATACCTGCTTAAAAAAGCTCAGAACATTATAAAAGATACTTCACACCCTGGCCCCTCCCTGTTTGAACTGTTGCCCTCAGGAAGACGGTACAGAGCAATTAGAGTGAGGACAAATAGACTCAAACACAACTTTTACCCAACCGCAATAATATGTCTAAATGTAATAGTGATTGCTATATCACCTGTTTGCGGCCCGAGGGAATTTTTCTGAATGAGTTGGTGATGGGGGAAGTTGACTTGCTGACCGCTCAAGCCTGGAATGTTTTGATCACTGTTTTTGGATGCATTTCAAGGATTTTGATAACAAAAAAAGGAGGTTTTTAAATTGGAAATTTGACTTACGTTTTGAACAGGGGGCGCATCAGCATTATTCCCGTATTCAGCTGCTCGGTGACTCAAAGGTTTGACAGTCGCCAATACCACTCTTGAAATGATCTATGCACTGACTGAAGCATGTGTGTGGGAATATATGTGAATGTTTGCTCATACTATTCTTATTAGCACTTGATATTAAGTATTTCATTGATTGATTTTATTACATTTTATTGTTTTTATTTATATTTTTATATTTCTATCGATGATGCAACTGACCGGAGACCACTTTTAATTTCGTTGTACCTGCGACAATGACAATAAAGACATTTTGATTCTGATTAATCTAAAAATAAGAAATGTTATCTTTGCTTTAACTTTTGAGTATTGTGATGGACCGAGCAGTGAAGGAACGTCAGGCACAGGTTAAAGTGCAAAAAAGTTTTTATTTTTAATTTGACCCTAAAAAAAACTTGGTTAAATTTTACAGAAAAATCAAAATCTTGGGCCCATAAAAGAGGTCAAAGTAACAGAACTCTTGTCAAAAGCTGCCAACAAACAATACTACTAACTCAAACAAAGTGACCTACCTAAATGAGACAAAGGGGAATCTTAAATAGTGGCTGATCAGCCCACAAAAACTCAAAAAGGCGTAGAACACACACACACAAATATGATCAAATTAACGAGGGCTCATTTAGCTATGATGGAAGCGCAAAATCTTGCTTATAAAGGTGCATAAAATGATCTGAGAGGGATATTCCCTCTTGCCACTTTTCCAAAGTGTTGATGTATGTTAAGTACTGAAAAAATCATCAATTCACCTGTCTTTTCAAGTTAAGAGTTTTTACATGTAATTTGTTCTAAAACAGAGCTGGCTTTACATAGCATGCCTTCGTGTTTATTAACATGTACATGTGCATGTGCTGTAAACAAAAACTGATTTGAAGTAATGGATACAATATAATGAATTATATAGTTTTATTTACTTGCATTTTACTTTCATTGACATATTTTGTATGAATTTTTCTGTCTATGTTCTATGTATCATATGGCAATAAAAATAGTTGAGAATAGTTTGAGAAAATCTGTTTTGAATCTAGTTTTTATATGCTGAATTTTATAGTAAGTAGAAATCTTAACCCAAATGCTAATGGTAATATAACTCTTGTGATGGGTTTGAGTTTCGACCCAATTTTTAATAACCTCAACTTTAAACATTGGTCAATTTAACCCAATTTTTACTAACCTCAGCTTTAAACATTGGCCAATTTAACCTAATTTTTGGATAGTTATCCTAACCCAGTGTGCTGGGTCAAACCAATAACCCAACCCTGTTAAGTTGAAACAACCCAGGGTTGGCTCGGTCCACATTTGACCCAGCACTGGGTTACACATTTTTTGTATGTAGAGAAGGTAACCGAGAGGAGTATTCAACTGACAATTTCATGTCAACAATCACAGATGATTTTTAATCAATTTTTTAATGTGATGTTATAATCAATTGAGAATGTTGAATTTGTCCAGAAAACCCATTTAATTTCTGCAGAATTATGCAGTGGATTGAGACGAAACTATGCACACATATAGTGTGAGTGTCCAAGAAGAGGAGAAATTCGTGTCAATTATAACAGATGATTTTGAATACATTTTTACATTACGTTATCGCATTCCTTTAAAGCTTTTGCATTTGAGCAGACTTGTCCTTTTATTTCTTGGGAGTATAAAAGCAGTTTCAGATGAAACTTGGTCCAGAGATACAGTAGGTGATCCAGAGGAGGAATGTGTTTAAAGTTTGACATCAACTATCAAGAATGATGTTTAATGAATTTTTGAGTGTGATGTGATTGTTTTGCATTGACTGTATTGAACATTAGCATAACTGTCCTTTAATTTTTGTGGAATATTGCAGTTGATAGAGATTAAACTTGGCCCAGAGGTACAGTGAGGGAACCAGGCCATCCCAATGCAATATGTGTGCGCGCGTGTATGTGTGCGAAAGAAGGCGAACAGTCGCTGCCGTAAAGGCAAGTGTAGAAGCGCAAGAAAATTTATGTGGCGGATAAGAGGCGGGTGGCTTGACCGCGGCTGACTTAACTGTGGTCTCATACCACTCTTTCTTTCTGTCTTTTTTTGTCTCAAACTGCCTCTGAAAATCCGCTCTCACTGGTACTGGTACCGAACACCGTGAGCACGCGTTGTTTTCTTCCCGTCGTTGTAACGGTACAGTCCTGCGACGACGGAGGAGGGCCTCGGACAAACTCTGGGATTTAAAAAACAGACGCTAAAAATTGTCATTGTCTTTTACACGGGTAAAACATAACGTGGGTGGATGCTAATGGGATGCGCAGGCCGATATCACCTTCTCAAGCTACCCTAATGTAGTGGGTAATTTTTTGTAGGAGATGTTTAGTTCATGCATGGTGTCTGTGAACGCAGCATGAACATTCACCCCTCCCTTAGCTCTTTAATCAGAGGCTGGTTATAAAGAGCAGCTGTGGCCTACTCCTGACTCCTGACATTTGGCACTTTTTCGTGTTGTAGGTGGCGACGATCACAGGTTGTCTTTAAGCATTGCAGCTCGGATTCATTTCCCCTGGCAATTGTTTAAGCTGTGTAACTGTTAAAGGGTGGTGAGTAAGATCCTCATAGGTCCTCTGCAATTTGGCTTATAGTAGGGTGGACCCCGGCCAACTGTTTTTCTCACTTGTCACACTCTCTGCTGCTGCTCTCTTGTTGTTGCTTTGTTGCTGTCGTGTTGACTGGCATCGATTGGTTATTTGTGTTTTGTGGTTTTTTAGTATTAACTTTTTATATGTTTTAATCGTGCTGTGTGTGCCATTTGCGCACACCTCTGCTACACTGCACTCCTCCCTGTAGGTTGCCTCCCCAATTAGCCTGTCTCCACCATATTTGATTAACTATTTTATTGAGCTGCTATTTTAACTAGGGCAACATAGTGGCAGCGAACCTTGTTGTTTTAAGTAATGTTTGTTAATAAAGTGTGTTAATTAAAGGTTTGGTATTGTACGTCGTGCCTCTTAATTTGCGGTTTTCTTTTCTGCAGCTCTATATTTGCAGTTATTGTTTAATACATCTTGTTTTATGACATTGTTTACCACGCCTCTGCCTTGTTAATAAGGAGCCTGCGTGCCTTTTGTAGCTATTAAAACTTTGGACCGGCTAATGTAATCTCTTCTGGGGTGTAACTCCCTCCCCAGGTGGCGTTGTCAGTACCATTTAGTTACCTTTACCGGATTTCCTCCTTCACGCCGCCACACTAAGAGGCGGTGGGTGGTAATTCATCCCTGTAACAACTGATTGTAATTTGTCCGTGTGACCCTGAAGGCATCGGGAGAGAACTTTACCAACATGAGTAGTTTATTGGAAAACACGGATAATTTTCATTATTTTCCTTTAGTATTTTGAAATTGTGAGATTAACCTAATTCAGTTTAATAAACTCATTGTCAATTACAAGGATACGATTTAATATTTTATTCTGGTCCGGTTTAGTGGTCATGAGCAATAGTTCATTTATATTTTACTAAAGCAATTGCATATCCACATAATTATGTATTATTATAATGATAGTCAAAAAACACACTGTATTTTCAAGAATGCGTTAAGAAACAGATTACATTAGTTTTATATTTCAAATATGACAATGCTTTTTTTTGTTGTTTTTGTCTTTCTGCAGCAAAATTGTATCTCTACAGATTAAACATTTAATAAGCTTTCAGCCTTACACAGAGTGGATGGTCAAACAAATTGAATCATCATAAATAATTTTATATTATAACTTTTTCTTATAACTTTATTATTATAGCATTAGGAATAAATAATAAGGGAAGGATTCTGGATCAGCACCAGGATGCAAACTTGTGGTCATAGCATACAGTATTCTGGAGAAGGTATAAAATGTCAGTGTGTGTTTTGTATTTAGTTTTTTGTTTTGTTTTTTGGGGTTTTTTGTGTGTGTGTGTGTGTGTGTGTGTGTGTGTGTGTGTGTGTGTGAGACATTCATACCTTACCATGACCACCCCTTTCTTTTGCCCTACTAATATTCCAGTTTCAGTTTATTTCCCAGTTTTTAAATCTGTTGCCATATGGTTCCAAGAGCTGTCACCAATCTTTGCGTTGTATTATCTCATAACACTTCTTTAATCAGCTAGCATTTCTCCTCTGGACTTGATGTCTACAGTCTCAGATCAACACAGCTCTGCCCTCCAGCACTATCAGCAGTAGTAACATTGTACCCCATCAGGTAAAATATAGGCTATGTTTGCTTTGCATTGTCCCCACCTGATGAGTGATAGTATGATGCAATTCTATATTATATTACATTCTTGATGAATGTGGGTTGTTGTTATTCAGCCTGGTTCTATGTGCTCCTTTTTAATTTTGAGCACCTGTGCATCTCTGCACAGCCCTGGTTACATGTTACAGCATTGGTCTTTGAAGATGTGGTCAAATACTAACAAAATACAGAACATTTATGAAAATAAATGTTTGCTTTTCTACATTCAAAGCATTCAAAGCACTTTATACTTTATCTCGTCCACCCTTTTGCACACTTTCATAAAGGCACTCTCTCTTCCCCCCCCCCCCCCCCCCCCCCCCCCCCCATGTCCTTTGCACCTAACATTGGTTTCCTTGGAACTTTAAGTCTATCTTAAAGGGGACAATAATTCTTAGTTGGTGTGGTTGGTTTTTAAATATTGCTCTAAATCATTGTTGTATATTTTTCACGTTTGTACAGAATATTGTATTTGGTTTTTAAGTAGTTTTGTAGTTATGTGGTACATGTGTTTAACTCTTGCTGCCATGATACCATGATGTCTCTCTTGGAAATGAGATTAATCTCAATGAGATTTTTACCTGGATAAATAAAGAACTAATAACCCCTATGCCCTAGAAGACTTTGCCATTTTAAATTTTAGTGCTTTCTTTCTGAATAGTCTGACAAAGGAGTACAACATCAATTTCCCAGTAATCTCAGAATTAGGGAGGGAAGATTTCCAATACAACCAATAACAATTCCTGACAATTAAAATGTGCACTGCTGCATTAATGTACAGAGCTATAAGAGCCAAAGACTTCACGCCCCAAGGACCTCAACAGCTACAGGCCGGTGGCTCTGACATCCCACCTGATGAAGACCCTGGAGCGGCTGGTCCTGGCTCAGCTTCGGCGCCTTGTGAGCTCATCACTGGACCCACTTCAGTTTGCCTACCAGCCTGACATTGGAGCGGATGATGCCGTCATTCACCTCCTACATCGCTCCCTCGCTCACCTGGAGACCGCTGGGAGCACTGTGAGAATCATGTTCTTTGATTTCTCCAGTGCCTTCAACACTATTCTTCCCTTGGTTCTGAAGGACAAGCTGGAGAACTCTGGAGTGGACCATCACCTCACTACCTGGATTTTGGACTACCTCACCGACCGACCACAGTATGTGAGGACTCAGGGCTGTGTGTCGGACAGGGTCGTCTGCAGTACGGGGGCCCCACAGGGAACGGTTCTGGCTCCGTTCCTCTTCACCATCTACACTGCAGACTTCTCCCACAACTCCACCCAGTGCTTCCTGCAGAAGTTCTCTGATGACTCTGCCATAGTCGGCCTCATCACTGATGGGGACGACAAGGAGTACAGAGGACTGACTCAGGACTTTGTGGACTGGTGCCAGCTGAACTACCTCCAGATCAATGCCAGTAAAACCAAGGAGCTGGTGGTAGACTTCCGCAGGCACAAACATCCTCCACTGCAACCACTGAACATCCAAGGTATGGACATTGAGACTGTGGACAGCTACAGGTACCTTGGTGTTCATCTGAACAACAAACTGGACTGGACTCATAACTCAGACGCCCTCTACAGGAAAGGGCAGAGCAGGCTGTACCTGCTGCGGAGACTCAGGTCGTTTGGAGTGGAGGGCCCACTCCTGAAGACCTTCTATGACTCTGTGGTGGCCTCAGCCATCTTTTATGGTGTGGTCTGCTGGGGCGGCAGCATCTCTGCTGGGGACAGGAAGAGACTGAACAGGCTGATCCGAAGGGCCAGCTCTGTTCTAGGATGCCCTCTGGACCCAGTGGAGGTGGTGAGTGACAGGAGAATGGTGGCTAAGCTGTCATCCCTGCTGGACAACATCTCCCACCCCATGCATGAGACTGTGACAGCACTGAGCAGCTCCTTCAGTGAGAGACTGCGGCACCCACGGTGTGGGACGGAGAGATTTCGCAGGTCTTTCCTCCCCACTGCTGTCAGACTCCACAACAAAGACTTTAACTGATCATACACACACATCCACAAATGTGCAATAACACAAATGTGCAATAATCTTTCTGGCACCGTTGTATTTTTCACTCTGTTGTATATAGCATTTGTATTCTATTTTTATCCTATTGTATATTTTATTCTATTTTATTCTACTGTATATAGTATTCTATTTTTATTCTATTCTGTACAGTTGTGTACTGTATTTATTCTTATTTTATTTTATTCTAATTGTCCTTCATAACTTTTGCACTGTCCACTTCCTGCTGTGACAAAACAAATTTCCCACGTGTGGGACTAATAAAGGTTATCTTATCTTTGGTTCCAATCATTGTAAGTATATACAGAGTTGAGGAGAGGGGTGCAACAGTGAGCGTCAACAGCCATCCGTGAAACACAGTGGAGGCTCTGTCATGGTTTGGGTCTGTATTTCCACCAGTGGTGATGGAGATCTTGATAAAAATATGAGTTTGGTTTTCGAGCATGACAATGATCCCAAACAACCTGTCAATTCAGTAAAAGCATACCTGGACAGAGGAAAAACCACAATCAAGGAATAACCTCCCCAGTGCCTGGACCTCAGCTCACTGAAGCAGTGCAGGATCATCTTGATATGGAACAAAAGGTAAATGTCCTTTAAAATGTTTGGAGAACTATTCCTGACGATGACTTAAATAACAAGAAAAGTTGCCTCAGTGAACTCAGTTCAGTGCAGGTTTAGTTAGGTAGTGCCAAATCACACCTAAAGTTGCCTCAAAGCAATTTACACTGTATGTTAAAGACCTTACAGTATTTGCGAAGAAAATCAAATGATCCTCTATGAGCAAACACTCAGCAACAGTGGGAAGGAAAAACCCCTTTAAATAGGAAGAAACCTCTGGCAGAACCAAGCTCAGGGAGGGGCAGCCATCTGCTGTGACCGATTGGGGGTGAAGGGGAAAGAGAAGAATAGAAAAGAGAACACAAGGATTTAATAACATGCTGCAGTGGGATATAAACACCTGAGGAGTGAAAAGAGGTGAATGGACAAGAAGTGCTCAGTACCTTCCATGAAATCTGAGCCTATAGCACCATAACTAAGTCATCCATCCACCCATCTACTTCTCCTTTTCCTTTTCAGGGTCGCAGGGGGGCACTGGAGCCTATCCCAGCTGTCTTAGGGCTTAGGCTAACCTTAAATTTAGTGAGGGTGTCTGTCTCCAGGATGCAAACTGGGATTTGGCTCCATAGTAGAGGGGTCTGAGAGCTGAAGGATCTGCCTCAAATTCTACTTCTAGAGATCCTAGGAACCACAACCAAGCCTGCTGCGTGAGAGCATAAAGGTGGTCATAGCAAACATTGTCTATGAAACTTGTTAGAATTGTATAAACTCTGTTTTTGTTTTATATGCTGTACTTCTATATATGTGTGCACATATTCCAATAAATGCTGGTACCTATATCCCATTTTCCTAGCAAAAGGCAAAGAAAAAAAGGGTGTCTCAAGCCCAGTACTGTACTTTTAAAACTACAATTTTACTTTCACGGGCTATGATGTCTTTAATAAGTTCATGTGTATTAAGGAGGAGCTGTAATGAAACAGCATAATAAGCAGCACCTCAATGAACCAAAGTGATTCCTAAACATGAATACAACAGTAAAAATAATCCAGCCTCTTCCTGTTTTCTGTATTTGATATTTTTTAATCTTGACACTACTTCAGGTACACAGAAGAAAGTCTCTCATTAGTGAGACAAAGTCTACTACCTGGTAGGACAATTAAGTAAACCTTTACCGTGAATGACGTCACTTGATGAAGCTGAGTTTAAAGAGAAATCATTATCGTCTCTGGGGATTTAATTTAGGATGAAACGGTGTGTGTTTTATTCTGGGTGGTCTGAGATTTCCTCTACGTTTACAATCAAAAGTGGGCAGCAATCAGTCCTTATTTCCTGTCCTTCAGTCGCCTCACGTAGGAAGTGATGTAGTGGTGTTCATACCAAGCTGCAAGGCTCAATGAACAGCACGAGCAGGAATGCAGCATTGGCACATAAATCTGTCTGTAGCAATTTAATTGTGTGCCGCCCACACATCTAGCAGTATCATGACAAATGCTGTGGGATCCTTTTCATTTTTCAACACACCCCCTAATGAGCACAGTATTGTTGTTATTATGACCCATATTTTCGGTACAGATGGGATGTGTGCAGGAAACTGCAAAGAATATGTTCTGTATTCACGCAGGTCCACAGGAATGTTATTTTTTGGTGTCGGGCTGGTCCCGACCACAGATTTGGGGGGAGGGCAGGGAAAGTTTGGAGGAAATGGCTGTAGAGAACTCCTCCTATGTCTAACTCTGCATTCCTCCTCGGTGCCCTTCTCTCCAAGTTTTCAAGCGAAAACCTCTGCAAGGAACGAAAAAGCAGAGATAGTGGATAGGAGCCACTAGGGAAAAGTATCTGAGGATCTCTCTCGAGCTCTCGACTCCAACCCTTTGAAACGGGTAAGAAGTTTACTCACAGAAACACTTGTTAGGGAGGATTATAAAGAGACTAACAAAATACTTCTCTGAGCTTTTATGAAGTTACGCTTTCTGTTTTAATCTTGAGATATGCTGGAGTTTTGTACAGTATACCTTAGCGCTGTCTTTCTGGATCATCTGAGATTTAAGAGCAACATTTCTCTGTAATGCCAGACCAATGCAAACCCCTGGCAGGGTAACGACACAGTGAAGTGTGCTAATGTAAACAGACGTGCAATTTACAGACTCATAAGGTGACAAATCAAATTCAAAATTAAATTTTATCCATTTCTAATTTGAAAAAGTAGAAAAAAAACATCACTTAAAAGGAGAATTTCTAATGTAGTGTGCAGACTTTATAAAAAAAATAATTTAATAATTTTATCCAGATGTGTTAGTGAACTGAAACTGAAGAGTGTTACTTAACTATGAAATTTCCCCTTTGAGCTTCCCAAATGTTCAGGAAAGTGTTTATTTTCCTCTCTTCTGTTACCGCAGTGACAGTTATTAGTCACACAGAGGAAAGACTTGATTTAAGTTTTAGTAAATTTGCTGACTTATCAAAAGATTTAAATAGTTTTACTTGTTTTGTGCTTTTAATTTTTGACTCAGAGGCCTGTTTACAAAAAAAGGCTTCAGCATCATTGATCATTTGACAAAGTGTTAAAAACTTTATATACGTTAATATGATTTTCATGCTTTGTGCATTTAAACGCTGGAGGTTTATATCCAGATTTTAAAAAGTAGAAGCCACAGTATTCGATCAAGAGCATAAGGGTTTCATACTACATGTTTGTTTACAGATGTTACAGGGTGCAGATGTTTTCATGTGCTCCTCAGAGACTGGATAGAGTCTAAAGAGATGGAGCAACTCCCCTGCATCCACTTCCTTCTGTGTGGCGTGCCTGTGCCTTGATAAATGAGCAGAGATTGTCAGTGAAACTGCCCAGAAGCAGACAAAGAGTCCAGTGTGTCAGGCCATGGAAATCTGCTGGCCACTTTAAATAGCATAAAAGAAGAAAACAAAGAGGAGTGTTCACTGACTAATTATAAAATCTTTTTAATAATTAATCATTTTACTTTCTCACATACTTCACAGGGTCAGTTGCACACCCGATTCTAGGCTCGTCCTCAAATCTCAGAATAGCCATGGTCTTCCTACTCATCTCCTTAGTGGTGCTGCATTTGCTCTCCTTGGCCATGCTTGTCATTGCCACCCTTGAGAAGGTGAGATGTGGAAAATTGTGTTAAATAATTTAGCCTCTTCTATCAACAGATGCCGCTGTTACTCTGTATGTCACATGAAGAGAGCTGAGCAAAAAAATGGTGCTTCTCAACATACCAGCTGTAGATTTGTGCCATGTGCCTTTCTGCATATTTGTCTTAATATGTGACCGAGCATACTTTTAATTTCTTTCTTTCTTTAGACCTGGTGGGTTTGGACAGAATCAGAAGTCTCCAACCTCTGGCATTACTGCATGTATGACAATGCCACTGAAGCCTGGTTGTGTTCTGCTACCAATGAAAGTGGTAAGAAAGTATTTCTAACTTCATACTTCATATCTCTAATTTAATTTCTGCATCATTGGCTATTGCATAACAGTTCAAAGCTCCATAGTGAGCCATGCTCTTCCTTTAACTTGTTCTTCCAGACTGGCTGCAGTCTATCCAGGCCCTCATGGTCCTCTCTGTGGTCTTCTCCTCAATCTCCTTCCTGGTTTTTCTGGGTCAGCTGTTCACCATGTCCAGAGGAAGCCTGTTCTACATCACGGGCCTCTGTCAGGCCTTTGCAGGTATTTAAAGACTTCTTCTTTCTTTGCAAAGAGTAACCTGTGAGAATTTTACATTTTCACTCTTATGGCCTTAACAGCTTAGCTAATTTTGTATTAATTGGACTGGACACTTGCGTTACATTGATTTAATTATAAAAAACAGTATTTTTCCAAACTTTTTGAATCATGCTTTTCTTCCTCTATATGGTAGAAGTTTGACAAAGATGTTAATTTTCTTGTCATCAAACAGTTTTCTTTTCTCATCTGCACTTCAAAACATCAATAAAATGGTCTGACCACAGTTTGTGTAGCCTGATGGTTGTGATTATAATCAAAGCATACATTGGTTCATGCTTAAGACCTACGTTTCAGATAATGAGGCAAAAGTATGTACAAGTAATTCCTGTAAGCTTCGGTTAGCAGATGTTCAGATAATCGCTCAGCGAGAGCATATATTCCAAAGATGGTCATCTGAGGCACAGAAGCCCCTCCCACCTGCAGTTAGAACTTTCGGTTTGGGACAGGCAGCCAATCAGAACAGACCAACCGACAATCTTTTTGTTTTTTAGGGATATATATGCTGCATCTTTAGAAACCAGTGAGGTAGAGCATAACAGACAGCTCTTGGAGGTTGGAAAGCACTGATATGTCAAATGACATGGCTCCTCTTCTCTTAATAAAAGAGAAAACTGTATATGGCCAATGATATTTAAAACCTTAAAATGATTGTACTTATATTTTGGGGAGTCATCATAGATGTGCATTAAAGTGACAATAAATGCTCCTCTTTCTTCTGACTGCCTCACCCCCCACCACCCTCGCTGAGCATTTAGGGCTCATGATCCTGAGGAATTCTGCTCACAGTACTGTAAATAAACGTAAAGAACAAAACGCATAAGTGTAGCAATAACAGAAAGGTGTTAGTGTGAACCAATGTATCAGGTTCATCATCTCACCTGATGACTGTAAAATTAGGCAATGTCACTCACTCTCTAATGTGGTTTTAAAATACGATTATTATTATTATGATTATTATTTATTTATTTATTTATTTATTTATTTTGTATATTTATTTTAAAACTTTTGCAGGTTTCACGGACTTTGCCGCTTGCCTCATCTTCACCTTCCACAGAAAGGAGATTTTTGATGACTCAAGAGTCTTGAACAAAGGACACTTTGGCTACTGTTTCATCCTGGCGTGGCTGTGCGTCCCCTTGCTTCTCGTGAGTGGAGTCCTGTACATCCACCTGCGCAAGAAGCAGTGAGCCAAGAAGAAGCTGAAGCGAAGGCACCTTATTCAGAGCCCAATAACCTTATCTGTCTCTCTCTCTTTCTCTTTCTGTCCCTCTGCTCCCCAGTTAAGAGTAAGCACACATGATGAGGAAATAAGATGACTGAGAATGAAGTGCATCTTTAAATGCCACAGCTCAGTCTTCTTATTCCTGCTTCCAGTGAATTCAAAGTTACTACAGAATAATTGAGTGATCGTGTTAATATGGAAGTATTTTTTTTAACACGAGCAAATATATGTATAAATTGCTGTGTTTAATGTTTATATATATATTTTTATGCAATGAGAAAATGTACTCATTAAAAGGACATGCACTCAGAGCTGGGCTAAAGAGGATTCCTGTGTTTTAAAGGGTTCAGTCTGTGTGGGCTTTCCTTTGTTTCTCAGTAAGTGCTTTGCGTGTAAAACAGAGGAGGTTTAATCTAACGACATGACGCTGTGGCTGCAACAATGTTGCTTCCTCTTTGTCATTTAATCGCTCACCAATTTGTGGCATTCGCTGTTTATCTTTTCAAAGCAACCTCAGGACATTTTCAACTGAACAGCAGAACAGAAGAAGAAAAAAAAATCAATGATAACTCCTTCCCGCGCTATCGTGCTTTAGAAACACAAACAACTTCGTTAAAGCACTTCCAAAGAAATCAAAATGAAACAGCTTAAAGATTACACCTATCACCGTTTGATGCAGAGCTAGATACAGTATTACACGTTACCCGTAAACTTACCCGTCAGGCTGGACCGGTCCCCAAAAAGAAAACACTGCGTGGCTCACGATAGCTTCTCAAATAAAGAATGCATGGCACTATAATCCACTACACGCCTCACACACAGGTATATGCATCTTCTTTACAATCGGAAACGGGCAAAATCAGCTGTGAAGACAGAGGGGATAAAGTAGAGTCATGCCAGGGCGTCTGTGATCTGAAGCGATCCGTCAGCTGCACAGTATGTCTGGAATCTGGGAATTGTGTCAGCAACAAGGAGTGGAAGCCTTTAATGAAATTAGATAACAGGTAGGTGAAGTGACACACACAGAAGAATCACAGCTGCTCTCAGCTTACGTATCACACTTGAGCCCAAGAGATCAAACTGCCCAGGAGGTGAGTTTCATAAAGTGCTGATTTATTCATCAAACATTTCAACCTATTTTATTTTTGGTTGTTTTAGGGGACACAATCATAAAGTTTACTCGAGCTTTTTCTGACTGCAAGCGACGACAAGGTATCTCTGAACTGCCATAAATGGAAATAGTGTGCCTTTTTTTTTTCTTTTCTGGAGGAGTGAATGAACATCTCAGTTTTTCTTGATTGGAGAGCGACATGAGTTGAGTCTCATTACTTTAAAAAAAAAAAAAAGAAACGCTTATTGCCGGGAAAGACTACAGTCATGTCAAACAACGAGGAGAGTCTGGATGAGGATACATTTTTCCTGCCGGTGGATGAGTCCTCCCCGGAGTTCATCTATAGTGAGAAGGAGAGAGAAGCAGTGGAGAAGCTGCTGAGCGCTGGGCCAGAGGCTTTCTACTCAGTCGTCAAAGAGCTCCCCGACTGCTTCTTATCCTCTGAAGAGGTCAGCCAGTTGAAAAGCTGGGTTCAGAGCTACTCTTTCAACGATCCGCGGCTACAACATGAGAATGGAGCAGAGAGCATGGCAGAAATGGAGGACCTCTGTTCCAATTACTTTCCCTGCCACTCAGACGTGCCAGTCCCGGGCCTGGAGTTGGGCTGGCCTCATAAAACCCCCTGGTCGGTAACGGCAAGTGTCACAGTCCACACCAGCCCTCCTGCAGAAGGGGAACCTTCAGTCAGAGAGGTGATCAGACGGCAGTTACAAAGAGCCAGACAAGTACGCAAATTTCTGCTGGATTCATTATTTTCACGGATAAAAACAGCTTATGTTTTCATATGGAGTACATAAATTCAGGATATCTAAAAGGAAATTAGTTATATGCTTAGACCCTGATGAAGACGCTTGTGTTTGTTTTGCTTGCTAAATTTCTCCTAGAGTTAAATATTTTTATGTTGTTGTTTTTTGGGTTTTTTTTGCACTCCTGAAGATTTCCCGTAGAGAAAGCCTTAGAGGCAGCACTTCCTCTAAAGAACTCTTTTTTTGTTAGGCATTTCTCTGATAATTAACCATCAAATTTTAACTTTCAGCCATTATGATTTCATCATTTCTTTTTGTTATGATTGTATTCTTATGATAGGCCTGAACACTGAAAGAAGTGGGCTTTAGTTAAAAATGCAGGCTAAATTATATACATGCATATTTTCATGTCATTCAGGTAATTGCCATCGTGATAGACAGACTGACAGATAGTGCAATAATTGGAGATTTACACAGTGCTGCCTCTCGGGGCGTCCCTGTCTACATCATCCTGAACCAAAGGTCCATTCAGGAGAAGTTCTCGTCCAACAGGCTCTGGCATCCAGTGAGTCAACACATACAAATCAGCACACACCTAGCAGCCATCCTTCACACATGGCAGTAAATAAAACAAAGATTTTAGTTGGACACAGCAGCGCATTGTGGAATGGGATATTTTCATTTGCTATCCTGGTCTTAACATGTGGAACAAAGCCTCGTTGTGCTCAGTGTGGTGGCAAATTTGTTTAAGCTGACAAAGAATGAAACTAAAAACACTTCCCATATGTCCCATGCTACTGTAGTGACATCTATAAGCACGCATTTGTTCCCAAAGTCTAGTTTTTGTATTTATTTTAGTTAAAAATGTTTTTCACATCTAGTTTTATTGTTTTAGTTCAGTTTGAGTTACTTGACTCTGTGCACACATGCTGGAACTCAAACTGCAAGTCTTGTCTTTTTGCTTTGACAAGCTGATGGCAGGAATGTAGCAGAGAATCGGCCACACAGCTAAACTGGTTGCACAGCATTCAATGGAGTTTGTATTGCTTTCAAGCAAAGACAGCATTCTCATTAGAGCTGCTGATGAAATAAATGAACAGAAGGTAAAATTCAAGGCAGAATTCAGCCATACTTGGATAGAATCAATGTTCCCTCTAAGCTGCGCGCGTGCGCAATTGTGCACTGCTGGCACAGTCTCTGCGCACAGAAAATCTGCGTTGCGCACAAAAAAAAAATCTAACCTGAATTGAAATTAAAATTAAAACTTTAACAATTCTGTTCTGCAGTGTTAGTCAGTAAGTGACTGGCTGCTCCCGTATGGGATTAGAATGATGCCACCTTATCCCATAGTCCAGCCAATAATGCGATTCACATTCGTATATACGCAGCTAATCAACGTCGTTGACAGGCTATGACAGCGTCCTTATGTGCCGACACCGGTGTTTTAGCTAGCAAAGCGGCGTGGCTGATGTGGAGTGAAGCCACGTTAATGACAACGTGTACAACCATTAGAGATGTGAGCAGGACAGGCGGAAAAAATGACGGAAAAAGTGTGGACTTTATACCAGTTTTTAAATTGTGTTGATAGGCCACGTAAAACCAGAGTTACGATAAAAAAATATGCAATGTTTGGTTTTCTTCCTGAATACTATCGTTGTTTATATTTACTGCGGGAAGAAACGGTAAAAACTGCGTTTTATAAGGAAAACGCTCGAAAGCACTCTCCGCCTATGAGCAAAAACAACACCAAAAAAACCCCACCCTTTCCTATTGGTCGAAAAATGTACCATGTCGACCAATCAAAAAACGATAAGGCAACATGGCATTTATTGTTTAGGAAGGGGGAAGTTTTAGGAGTGATGGCGGGTGTTTTGAGATGTGAGAGATTTGCAACGTTTAGCGCAAATCTTGTGTAGTTAGTGTGTAGTGTAGTCAATAGTTTTGTTGTGTGTGTCAGAACAATGAGGCGACTGCTGAATGTTACAGGTGTTACAGGAGTGATACATCTCCTGTTGTCAGGCCTGCAGGTATCAGGCTGTTGTTCTCCTTTATCTCATAGTGGACAGAAATTATTTTTGGAGTGGCACAAATAATTTGTGTGGCATCAAATTTGATGCAGAACAGCTGATTGTTCTGTAAATAGTTTGAAATGTTTATTTAAAAAAACGCCTTGGCTGCATTTTTAGGTAAACAGCTGCAAAAAACTCTGTTACTATATATTTAATTGCCCAACATTGACAATGACAATAAATAAATACTTGATACTTGAACATTGGTCATTATATACTGTATTTGGCAGACAGAGTTACAGGACTCTCTCCCAGACCACAGACTCATACTCATAATACAAGTCAGAGCTTTATTTAAAAAAAAAAAAAAAAGGAAAGAAAGTTGTGTTTTCAAAATTGGAGTTCAACTTATTTTTACTTCCAATAGTGTTAACATACTACACAGGTCATGAACAAGATTTTTTTTTTAATTTTCATTGTAAGTGGGCTAAAGCAGTTAATTAAAAGTAGTCTAACATAAATGTAAATGCTGTAATTTGATTATTTTAATAAACCGTGTAACTTGAATGGATTCGATGACCACAGTGCACACGTCTGCTGTTGCTCACAGTGGTCCAAGGGACCGCTCAGGGAGTTTGTGTGCGCTCAGACACATGAAAAATTAGAGGGAACATTGGATAGAATGCTGAATTAAAACCCTGTTTACACTTCTATCCAATCCTTTCCACAAGATCAATTTAAATCCAAGTGTAAACACAGTCGTAGCTGTTCCTGTTACATGCACTTTTAGACATTCTTTCTTGTGTCCTCAGGGGATCAAGCCTACACTCCTTTGCATTGATTATATCACCTCGAAACCTAAAGTACCAATTAATCATATCAAGATCATGGTCTTGTTTGTACCTACAGTACTTACAGTATTACACATCGGTTCACACCAATGTGACGATTCAGCTTTTGGCACTGTCACAGGTTTTAGTGTAATGCAATGCCGAGTTTAAACCTTGTGTTTTGACAGAACATACGGGTCCGAGCTCTTGGTGGGAGAAGTTTTGGTTTAAGGGATGGAAGAAAGCTGGTTGGGGAAATGAATGAGAAATTCCTTCTGGTGGATTTAGACACAGTGATTCACGGCAGCTACAGGTAAACAGATTTGGCTTCCACCTGCTTTTCTTTACATGTAAGGCGTAAATGCTTAAAAGTGACTCAAAACATTGTTGCTGAATTCTGCAGCTTCACCTGGACGGATACCCACCTGCACCGGCAGCTGATCACCGTCCTGAGGGGACCGGCTGTTGACGCATTTGACCGGGAGTTCAGGACTTTGTATGCTAGTTCACTCCCGGTTCTTTCCACTGCAACCCATGTGAACCAAAACCATCAGCTTAAAGACATTTCAGCTGTCAGACTCCTGAAAAGGATCTCTGTTGATCCCGATATCACCGACCCTCCCTCCCCACGTGCTGTTTCTCCTCTGGACTGGGATAAGATGGGAGTTTTTTCAGAAGAAAGCAGCTTGCCAACCAGTCCTCTGTATCTTCATGGGGAAGTAGTGAAGCTGGAGATGTCACTACAGAACAGCATGCAGTTTGACAAAAACACCCCTTTAATGGATGGATTTACTGACAACCAAAACCATCTTGAGGATAAAAGAAGGTAGTATATCTGAATTAGTCTCCACATCATCATCAGTCCTTGAATAAATATGTCAGAGTACAGCAGACATATTTAAAATTCTCATGGCCAGAATTTATTCTGTCCTTTAACCAAACCTGTAGCTGATCTTCTTGCTTTTTTTCTTTAACCTGCCATCCCTTTTGTATTATTATTATTATAGTAATTTCCAGAATGGCAAACTGGATATTTTCAATATTTTGTGCTACAGGATGTTTTTTTCAGATTTTTGTATCTGACAGATTCAAAGAAAACATTTCTCCAGTGGCAACTGAAGTTGTTAAAAACTCAACAACCTTCAAGTGAGTCTTATTAAAAGCTATGTTACGATTCGAACTACTAGCTGTCTATGTTTTTTCCATGTCGATGATTTTCACAAACATTAGGAGTCTTGATTATGCTCATAGGAACAGAGAACCTTGGACAGCAGAGCCAGCTACTTCAGAGAGAACGAAAAGGTGAAATCAATAAGACACCAAAAAAAAAAGAATTATTTTTAGACTGTCATTTTCAAATATATGTATATTTTCAGCATGTTATAAAAAAAAAATTTAATTCGACAGGATCACAGACAGCCTTTCTCCAGTGGCAACTGACATGGAGAAATCAACTTTCAAGTGAGTCTTAGTAAACACTTATGATTCAAACTATTAGATGTTTTTTCCATGTCGATGTTTTACACAAACATTTGGGATCTTGACTATTTTCATAGGCGCAGAGAGTCCTTATCAACCCAGCCGGATACTTCAGACAGAACAAAAAAGTAAGATTAACAAGATACAACTTAGTTTTTTTTTAATTGATTGTCCAAATTTATCTATTTGTAAATATTTTAGGATGTTTTTACAGATTTTTGTGTTTGACAGGGTCAAAGACAAAATCTCTCCGGTGGCAACTGATGTCATAGAAAAATCAACTTTCAAGTGAGTCTTGTTATTAGCTGTGGTATGACTGAGATTATTAGGGGTCTGTTTTTTCCAGGCTGAGGATATTTGGGATCTTATTTGTTTTCACAGGAACAGAGAGCCCTTATCAACTCAGCCAGCTACTTCAGACAGAGTAAAAAAGTAAGATCAACATGATATAAGGAAAAATAATTATTAATTTTAAAATTTCACGTCTAAATATATCTATATTTTGAGGATGTTCTTACAGATTTATGTATTTGACAGGTTATCTGAAAGCGTGTCTCCTGTTGCAACTGACATGGAAAAATCAACAGTTTTCAAGTGAGTGTTATTATGAGCTATGCTATTATTAAGACTATTAGCTCTTTTGCACAAATATTTAAGATCTTGATTATTTAATAGGAGCAGAGAGTCCTTATCAACACAGCCGGATACTTCAGACAGAAGAAAAAGGTAAGATCAACAAGATACAAGTTTTTTCTTTGGCAATTTCTTGTCCAAATATATCTATTTGTATATGTTTGTAGGATGTTTTTTACAGATATTTGTATTTGACAGGGTCAAAGACAATCTGCCTCCAGAGTCAACTGATGTCATAGAAAAATTACTTTTCAAGTAAGTCCTATTATTAGCTATGCTATGATTAAGACAATTAGTGTCTCTTTTTTTTCCACGATCTTGATCTTGGTCTTGATTTAGGAGCAGGGAGTTCTTATCAACGCAGCCAGCTCCTTTAGAAAGAACAAAAAGGTAAGATATCATGTCCAAATATCTGGCACCAAAATAAGTTATTAAAATAATTGTATAAATAATAATTTAATGTCCAAATTGTGTATTTTGTAGATTATATTGGACTCTATTGTATCCAGCACATTTGTCATTTGTGGTTTATTGAGAAAAGCTGGTCATAAGCATTTTAACTGTACCTACTTTAAAATAATGCCAGATTTTTCTTCTGTGTGTGTGTGTGTGTGTGTATGTGTTGGTATGATTGTTTTTTTTTTTAATTACTTTTCTATCCTTTTATATTCAAATGACATGTTCACACAAAGAAAACTTCTTTTTTTTTTTAAAGGATAAAGCCCAGCGGTTATAATTTAGCTTTCCTTAGCTTTCCTTTTGCGCATTTATTCAGAGTTGTTTGATTTTCAAATGGTCTAAAATGTCTAAAATAAAGTTTGTCACTTTTTATTCCTACTGGATGGAGTGCAGCATGGAGAGAGACACTTCCAGGCACCACCCCACAGAGAGGAACATGACTTTATATACCAGAAATACATCTAGATATGATGACAAAGCAAACGAGGAAACGTACAGGCGTTACTCTTTTCAGGCAAGGAGGTACTCTATTGCAGAAGAGGAGAGTAAAACAGATGATATTGCAAAAAAAATGGTGAACAAGCCATCTTCTAGAGTAAGTAACCTGCTTTTGCTTTCAAAACACTCAATGTCATCTTGATATGGAGCTCCTAGCAAAGCTAAGATGTATTTCTCTCCTGT
This sequence comes from Pelmatolapia mariae, assembly GCF_036321145.2. NCBI lineage: Eukaryota > Metazoa > Chordata > Actinopteri > Cichliformes > Cichlidae > Pelmatolapia > Pelmatolapia mariae. Next base: position 17,126,568 of record NC_086231.1, on the reverse strand, counting down.
CAGAAGCCGATAATCTTGAGCGTGCACAGGGACGAGAACTTCAGCGCTCTGAGCGACATCATGAGGAAAATACCACAGACCAGTTCAGGACTGCTTAAGAGAGAATCAAAGAGTATACATACCCAGTCCATGTGGGATCTGAGCAAGGAAGATGCAGCTACAAATCATGAAAAGAAAGGAGTCTCAGTGCCGAGATATACCAGGCCCACTGTAAGTGTGCAGATTCAACTAACTAACTGAAGGGCTTAGAGAGATATTTATTGCAGCTCTCCCTTTTCTGTCTGTGCTCTCCTTTTTTCTTTCCCCTTAATCCCCGTGAGCGGTTATGTCACATAGCTGCCTCTCCCTGCTCCTGGATTGGCCAGGAGTTACTTCCTGTTAAAAGGAAGAATCCTCCTAGTGCTGCTCATCGGAGATAAATTGAAAGTTTGGGGTTTTACTTACACTGCAGTGCATTTACCTTAGAATATAAAGAACCTTGTTATTGTGATTTGGCACTATAGAAATAAACCTGAAATTAAGTCAATTGTCACTCCACAAAAACATAACAGTGGCCTTTTGCAAATATCTCTTCTCCTCAGTATTAAAAGTTATCATCTTAGAACTCTGAAGTAAGTAATAAGAAGCCAAAAAAAGGAAAACAATTATTTTTAGTGAAATTTCCTTTTAGTAAAATCCATGTGTTTGAATCATTGCAAATAAAAGATAAATATACATGTAGATAGTACAAATTAGCAAAGGGTTTTCAGCCTTTTTGGCTGGTGACCCCTAAAAACTACAATCAAATTTTAAAAAAAAAGTTATTGTCTGTATGAGTGAAATCACATGTAATTTATTTTCAAATATTTTAGAAGCGACAAGAATTATTTCTACTGTTTTAGAGTGAAAAAAAAGAAACTAAGTAGTCTGTTTTATCTCTGTAATTACCCTCAGGTTGAAAAACAAAGGTAGCATTAACTTTTAATTCACTGATCTGTAAGAAGTAGATAACTATAGTGCCATAGTGCCAATATCTGATACTCTTTTTCTGTTTCCCTGACAGTATGAGCCATCTTACATAACACCTGGCCTTGCCCTGATGGAAAAGAGGAACGACAAAGTGAGGTCCACATTAATGCCCACAGAGAGGCCTCGCAGTTACACTTTTCTCGGTGTGGACTCGGGAAGGAAGAAAGGAGGAGCGGGAGAAAACCATGAGTGATATACTGTGAACACGTTCTGTCACAAAGCAAAGAAACCGGCTGGCAGTGGATATTTTACGACATCTGCAGTGTTAATTACTGAAAGTATAAGCCAAAGCAGGCAGAGACTGTAATGAAAAGCATTAGTAACAGGCATATGGATAACAGGCATTATGGATACGACGTTTTACATGTACGGTGACTTACATGTAAAATAGTCATATTGTTGCTGCTCACCAGGAAAAATATCAACTCTGTTATTTGTTAAACATCTTTTTTGATTAAAATGTTCATAGAAGTGACTTCACTGAGCCCCTTCAAGTGGGTTTAGATCTTTGATGATGAACTGATAATGACTTCATTAGTTACACTTTGCTGGTACCTTTGCCTCCAGAACTGCCTCAATTCTTCAAGACACAGATTCAACAAGGTGCTGGAAAAATTCCTCAGAGATTTTGGTCCATATTGACATGACATCATCACATGGCTGCTGATATTTGGTGACTGTGGAGGCTGTTTGAACACAGTGAACTCACTGTCATGTTCATGAAAGAAGTTTGAGAAACACAAGAAGTTTGAAAGGCAAGTGTTGCAGCAGAAATCGAGACTTATCAATTGTCCCGTTCTTACCTGACAGGAGTGTCACCCTGTGTGGTCTTCTGCTGCTATAGCTCATGTTCAGAGTCACTTAAATCTCCCTTTTTCTCGATTTTGATCCTCAGTATGAATTTAAGCATGTCATTGTGACAACGTTTACATGCCTAAAGCAGGTGTAGCTAATGAAATGTGCAAATGAAAGTGGACGTAAAGAAGGTTTGGTGGTAATTTAGACATACTGATTGATTGTTAAGTGACAAAATCACAAAGCCAGAAATGTGGGGTAAGTTTTGGGGTAAGTTTTTTCAGTTCAGTGTAGAAAAACACAGAAGGATTTTTTATTTATTTTATTTTATTTTAATTTATTTATTTTTTGGTTCTTTTTCTTTTTCATGGATCACAGTACTTGATCCAAAAATTATTTTTTTTTTAAATCAAACAACAAAATGTTTAAGAAGTACAGGCTTTAAGGGTAGCACCGAAAATGAAAATAAAATATCTGAAAATACACAAATCAAAATTCCTGGAGACTAAAATACTGTGAAATATGTATAATGTAACACAGAAAACGTGTTTAAAGATTGAATATTTTTATTTGCCTTTCAAAAAAATATCGTGAAATATATTGTAATCTTATACCTTAAAGTAGAGTAATAAATATAATTTGTAGATGTTGGGTGAGAACAATGAGAAATTTATATTTGAATATTTGATAATCTTTGTGAAAAAAGTAGATGAACAAATCACTACTTTAGATCTGGACATCATCAGATAGATTAAAGTTTTCCTGTTTTTAACAAGAATACTTTTATCTCTGTTCATAATCTTGTTATTTTTTTTTTATTTTTTATTTTTTTTTTATTTTTATTTTTTTTGGGGGGGGGGGCTTGCTCCCTGTAAATGTGTATTTTTGCAATAGGTTTCCATAGACTTATATGAATTAGTTAACTTTACTTGAAAATTAAGAATGTATGTGTTTTACTATTAGAAGTTACTGTTAATCCTATGGTGAAAATCACAGTTAGAATGTGAAATTAAATTCTGTTTTATCACTTTTCATATTTTAACAATGCCAACTAAAGACTAAACATGTTTTGTGTAATCTGGGCCTCCTCATCTACAAATGATGTTACCAAAAAATATCCAGTTTAACTGTCATACTGCTTATACTGGCCTTCGACTTCTACCTCTACTGTTGTAAAGTACATTTTCAGATCTTTCAGTTATTCTAGCAAGGACAGAAAATAAACATCCATCCATCCATTATTTTTTTTTTTTTTTTTTTTTTTTTGCTCTTATCCAATTTAGTGTCCCATGTAAGCTGGAGTGTATCTCAGTTCTGTTAGGTGAAGATTTATTTTGTGTGTGTGTGTGTGTGTGTGTGTGTGTATCTATCTGTATGTACATATATGTAGCGGTTTTTGATAGGGGCGACATGGGCGGTTGCCCAGGGCGCCATCGTGGTGGGGGCGGCATCACGGGCATCTCCAAAATAAAAGTTGCCGATCGGTTTTCTATCGCACATTTGCTGGGAGTAAGGGCGCCCTCCGTTTGCGAGGTGCGCCTGCTGCTTGTGGCACAGGGAGGAGAGGCGGCGGGGGATTCTCTGGATGGCTGGAGCAGCATCTAATAACCAACTCGCAAATTAAAACAAAATAAAAACAAACCAACAAACACGAAAACACCAGACATTATGATGCATTATAATTCGCACCGATTTTTTTTCGAAATTCTATAAAGTGATCGCGACAGCCCTCGGTGCGCCTGCTTGTTGCTGTGTTGAAGTCAAAGTAAACTTTATTGTCATCTCCGCTATATACAGTACGACGAGGCTCCGGTTACAGCAGTCCAAGTAAACAAACAATAAATATAACAAGAGTAAGAAAATAAATATACACTTTAGAACTAGGGGTAAAGGGATCAATAACAATTTAAAATTTATAATTTACAGTTTGATAATTTAAAGTCTCACACACAACCTGTCGACAGGGGAGGGGGGCCGGCTGCTTCCAAATAGAGCACATTTCATTCATAATGTTGTAAATCCAAGCCCATTATGTATTCCTGATTTGAATCCGGGGTTGTGCGAAATCCCACAAATAAACCCTAGACAAAGCCAATCTGTGAACTAAGGTGTAGGTCTATTCGGTTATGTTGTGGTGATCCTCGGGTTGGGGGATGGGTGTTATGGAGTGCAAAATTAAAACCAATGGAAGATAGACAAGAAAAGTTCACAGCCATCAGGTGCTCAGTTTAGAAAAAAGAGAAAAGAAGAGGAGGAGAAACGAGCAAAAGATACAGGTAAGCAGATGTGTCATTGGACAATGGAAGGTCATGTATGCTGAAGCAATCAGAATCAGAATCAGAATACTTTATTAATCCCTAAGGAAATTATGTGGGTTACAGTTGGTCCAAGAAGAAATTCTAAAAATAGTAACAGTAACAGACTAAACTCCAAACAATACATCATGTTACAGATTTTACACATTTAGGAAATAGCACTAATATATACAGATCACTAAATTATAAATATCAAGAATTAACAGAGGTGATTGTAAATAAATATCAAAAAATTGGCAAGAATATTACAGAGTAGAAAAGAGTGTGCGTAAAAAGGGTGTAACTACTGCAGTGTTTACAGTGTATTAGATGGAGGAGTTGTACGGGGAGATGGCCACGGGCAGGAATGACTTCCTGTGTCGTTCCGTGCTGCTTTTTGGTAATCTCAGTCTCTCACTGAACGTGCTCCTGTGACTAGCCAGTACGTCATGGAGTGGGTGGGAGGTATTATCCATGATTGTCCTTATCTTGGACAACATCTGCCTCTCAGACACCACCCTAATGGAGTCCAGCTCCATCCCCACATTACTGGCCTTGTGGATCAGTTTATTTAGTCTGTTGGCGTCTGTGACCCTCAACCTGCTGCCCCAGCAGGTGGAGGGTACCGGGGGTGGGGTGGGGGGGCGCCAGAGGGGGTGTTTGCCCAGGGCACCAAACAGGCTAGGACTGCCACTGTATGCACATATATATATATATATATATATATATATATATATATATATATATATATATATATACACCATACCTCTGGATCTTATGTTCAGAGCTTGTTCTTGTGCTGCCATAATGAATGCCTCTCTCTCTCTCTCTCTCTCTCTCTCTCTCTCTCTCTCTCTCTCTCTCTATATATATATATATATATATATATATATATATATATATATATATATATATATATAGTAAACGAGTTTCCGGTAAACTGAGAAATCATATGTTGCAGGAACTTTCAGACTTACAAACTGAGCATAAGTAAAGTTCACAACAAAATTCTTTGTTAGTATAGCACACATTCCCATTTTATTTGTTTTTATAAGCAATTTATTTGTGTGTTTTTTCTTAGTAAGGTTAACTAATCACAACTTACAATGTATAGAGATTTTAGACATTTTCTTAAATTTTTTCTTAAACTTTTAATTTAATTAATTTTTTTCTTTTTCAAAATTATTTAGATGTCATCAGTATTCTCTTCCACTCATTCAGCTGTACTGTACTTAAAATATATGTAACTTTTGTACTTTCTATACTGAGTATTATGAATTTATGCAGGTATTTATGTGCAGGAGAGACTACTGTACAATTCAAGAGTTCAGTGCATGGGCAAACATTGAGAACAATCACAAGGAATAATATTGGAATGATATTGTGTTCTTGAAAGTATATTTTAATTTTCAGAGAACAAATAAGCCGCATATAAATCATATCACTTCATTTTTCTTCACACACATTACTGTAAGATTAACAGAAAGTGGCTCTAAGTATAAAAATACATGCTCTGTTACTTAATCTTAATTCATAAAGCTTGTAAAATTTAAAAAAAAAAAAAAGCTTGTAAAATATAACAGCTAAAATTAATAGCTAAAATTATTTTATTATGCGATGTTGGGGGGCCAATTTTTTAAGAATAAATACACACATGTCAGAATGATCAGATAACTCTCCACACAGTTTGTAGAAATCCTCCAGGACAGCAGGGGGCGGTAGGTTTCCTCTCTGATTGCCGTTTGAGCTAAAGAGGAAAAGGACGTTTCTTGTGGCACATGGTATCCAGTGAGTAAAATATATGTGTGCAGTTAACTGAAGTGAATATATTCAGTTTTAATCTGCATTTATACGCACACAGACGTGGTTTATTGTCCGTTGTGTGTGAAGCTGGTTCATCATGGTTCGAGCAAAACGGTCAGTTTGGCTAAGATGTATCTACGTGTTAGCTTGTCTTTATAGCGTCTCTGCTCTGTTTTTCGTGTGGTCACAATTGGCGTGTAGTATTGTAGAAACCCCGATAAGTTGTTAGTCTTAATTTATAAGCATACGGGTGCATGATTTACACTCCACTGCTGTGATGGGAGCTGGCGCTAGTGAAGTTTGGAGTGATCCGGGAAAAATAAATCTGGTATTTAACCAGAAATTTGAGTTTTTATTTGTTATCTGTCTTTTGCTGTTCAGGGGAAAACACGCACAGAGGCCAAATAAAGATGAGGTCTATGATGAAGACGACCCTGAAGCCTACAACGACATGCCTGTCCCTGATAAGGTAAGACACGCAGTGTTTTATACAGCTGTGGTCAGAAGTTTACATGCATCTTGGGCATGGATGTGGGGGTTTTAATGATTTCTTTGGAGTTTAACATGATTTCACATTATGTTACATTATGTTACAGTTACTCAGTGTGTGGCCCTTTGCTTACTTTACCCAAGTTGTTATTGTCCTCTGATTTCTAAACTAGAGGGTAGTTGGTGTGACTTTAAGGGGGACAAAGTATTATTTTGAAAAGAAGAGAGGTCAAATTATAGCTGTCAAATAATAAAAACAAGATCTGAAATCTTGCCTGATTGTATGATTAAACTGTTGCTTTCTGTAACCAACAAAGCGGTAATATCTACGTTGAGCCAAACACTTGTGACCTGTGAAGAATAAACTAAATAAAGACCAGCATGATCTCATATGGTGACTTTGATAGAACTGTTTTCTTTCTCAATGGTGTTTTCTCTTTTCTCTTTCAGAAATCCTCAACATACACAAAAGACAAGATCGATGAGTTTCATGATGAGAAGATTGCAGTAAGTTCCCCTCTTTATTTGTTCTACGGTAAGTGTGCAGTTCAACAGTTGTGTTCTGTAACCTTTCTTCGTGCTCCGGTGTCTTTGCCGCAGAAACTTCTCGCCCGAGGTGTTCAAATGGAGAGCGACCAGGAGGAAGTGGACGATGAGGTAATGTCATAAGTGTTTGTTTAAAAGTAACTGCAGGTTAAAAATATAGAGGAACAGCCGAGAAGAAACCCGAGATTATCGAAATTTCACAGGAGGAGGTGATGCCCCTTGATCTTTCTGAGTCGGAAGATGATGAAGGGGAGGAAGAAGAAAATGAGGAAGAGGGGACAGATATGGAGAGTGATTTAGAAGGGAGAAATGAGGACGGTAAATTGACCTTTTTTTTTTTTTTCTTTTTTGTTTTTTATGCTTTTCATTTTGAGCCTGTCTCACTGTGTTTACATTGTCTGCTGCAGAGCTCCCTAATGAAATGGCCTGGGGCAGAAAGAAAAAAATGTTCTACGATTCAGATTATGTGACCTCAAGTAAGAACCTTTTATCTCAAGCCGTATAATTGCATTGTGTGATGATTGCATTATCTTTTATTATGCAACATTTCGATCACTGTTATTACAGAAGGGAAATCACAAGAAGAGTTGGAGGCTGAGGAACAAGAAGAAGAAGAAGAGGCTAAAAACATCCAAAAACGTTTAGCTGCAAATCTGAGCGAGGAGGATTATGATTTGAACTTTTTTCAGGTATTTAACACTCTCTTGTAGGCCTAATGACATGCTGACAGAAGCGTCTAATTCTAATTGTATGTCTTTGCCTAAATGAAGGAATTTGCTGTGGAGGAGGATGAAAGCAAGCCTGTGGAAAAAGAAGAGAGGATTGTGAAAGACCTGAAGCAGATGTCTCAGAAGGAAAAAATGAAGCTTTTGAAGAAAGAGTCACCAGAGCTGCTTGAGCTTATTCAGGACTTCAAGGCAAAGGTAAGAGACAAATAGGAAGGACACAACTTCAGACTTGAAGAGCCTTTAAATTTTCAAGTGACGTGCAATCGATGTGACTTATTCCTGTTTCTTTGTACAGCTTAACGAGCTCAAGAATGAGCTTCAGCCTCTCATGCAAATGGTTAAGGAGGGAAAGATCCCTGCAGGAAAGGTGAGCACACTTGGCTACAAATTTTCACATGCTGTTGCTTTCAGCCACTGCACACAGGCTGTGATAAAACACACAAAAAAGCACACACACAGGTCAACACCATCATGCCTGTGTCTTTCTTGTATCTGCACCATTATCTAGGGAAACAAATTGTGATTGCATTGTAAGTTCCTCTGTATTTCCCACCTTTAATCACGATGAAAAGAGAAGATACTCATACTTGTGGTGCACTACTTACAGCCTTATTCGTAAGTAAGCTACTTTCAGCTGCTCAGATTTTTACACCGGATACACGTCCACATGCAAATATCTCTGGCTGGAATCAAACCACCAACTTTTTGCTTGTGACCCAAATGTGGTAACCACTACACCAATGGAGGCTTGTAGCCTAACCAAGCCAAGGTTCATAAATATGGACAGTGTTTGAGATATTCTGATTATGTTTTCTGGTAGTTCAGAGATTTACTTTATTCATTATTTTTCAAAACACATAAGGACATTTGGTGTTTTTTTTTTTTTATGGTTATACCATGTACCATATACTATGGTATAACCTGTATGTAATCAGCTAGACTATGGTCACGAAAACAGTCTTAATTCTAAAACCACTAAACCCCTTGTCGTGAACCGGCTTAAAGTTCAGACAACATTGGGAGACCACATTTATGTGTTTGTGTATATGCAAAACAGTTGGTGTAGACGTGTTTGAGTATACAGGAACATGTCATCAATATCATGAAAATCAACGACGTGAATCTGAACATCTTTCATCCTATTCTTTTTCTTTGTTTGCTTTGTTTTTTTACCTAAAGGGTGCCAATTACCTGAAGACAAAGCAGCAACTTTATCTCAAGTAAGTTGTGATTGGATTGTAAACTCACACGACAAACTGTCACGCTCTGTCACTGAATGATGTTTCTCTCCTGCCACAGTTACTGCACAAACATCAGCTTCTACTTGGTGCTGAAAGCAAAGCGGATACCTGCTCACAACCACCCTGTGATTGAAAGACTGCTCACCTACAGAAATGTAAGTCCACACACTGATGTTTAGACCATGCTCAAAAAAAGGTGAGCAGTTTCTCCTAGATTTGGTACTTTAAAAAAAAAAAAAAAAAAAAGCACGCGAAAGCACAATTTTCAACATTTGTAGGCTCTGTTATGAGTCCAAGAGGATTGTCGCAGGATTTGTAATGTGTGATTATGAGCCCTAGAGCTTAACCCAAAAGGCAGGTTTAGCAAACTCAGAACAAACCCTGAACTTTGAATTAATTAACTTTGAAATGCTAAACTCAGTTCAGTCAGTCTAAGTGTTGGGAATCATCAGTGGAGCTCTCGTCATGTAAATATGTGCAGGTAATCCACGCTTATATGCACTTTGATCTGAATTAAATAAACAGCATCAGAGAGATACTTCAGGCTCAGCAGGTCAGGTTCACAGGGGTTAAAATAATTGCTGTTTGTTGCAACTAAAAACCAAAATCTTTTACTGTGTGTTTGTTACTTTGGTCAGCATCTTTTATTTGTGATTTCACTGTATTAACACTCCAAACCAGCACCATGAGCAGCACGATTATGAAATATCTTCTGACACACATCCTACAAAGCTGATCACAAAAATCCACAAAATGCAAAATGTCTTACTGAGTCTCTGATGCCTGACTGCAGCTCATCAATGAACTAGGCACAGTAGATGCTCGGCTCGCTCCAGAGTTTCGCCAGCTACTAGCTGGTGGAGAGAAAAATAAGGCAGGAAGCAAGCAAGCAGAAGGCAAGAAGTCTAAAGTTTCAAACAGGAAGGAAAAGGTAAGAAAACAACATTAATATACTACTATATTACGTCTGCACCAGGGGTTATCTGAGGACACTCTTCGACAACATTGATATACATGAAGAGCATCCTCAGATGACCCCTAGTGCCGACGTTTAACTTTTATATTGATTGCTAATGTGTGTGTATGTGTGCACGCACCCACTGGATACAGGAGTCTGGAGAAGCTGTGCCTGAGGCTGAGGAGGAGTCAGACTCTGACCTGGATGAGGAAGAAGCTCTACGCTTCTACAAAGAGGCAGAGGAACGGTTAAAATTAAAGAGGAAGGGCAATAATCCAGAAGATGAAATGTAAGTATGCACTTTTTAACTTACAGAAAAAGTACAGGAAGTGTACTCATGGGATGTGTCTTTGATATGCAGAGGATTTGGGGTCAGAATAACAGGAATCCGTGCTGACTTGCATGTTGCAATAGATGTCACGATGTAGCACATTTGATATACTATACTGTATTGGGAAATACACTGAAATTTTTCAGAAGCCGGAAACACTGCCAACTGCTCTGCTCGCTCTAAAGTCTTACATCCCTCTGAGTGGTTCAGTTCTATTTAAACACCAGTATTATTGGGGAGCTGAAATATGTGTGGTTTGGCTCTAAACATGTAGAGAGCAGTTACAGGACAGACTGGTGTTCAGTTGCCAAAATGAGACTGTGCCTCTGGTAGAGTATTATCACCAAAAGAGCCATATTGGATGTTTTGGTAGTACTGAATCAAATTTATATAAGGTAAAATCAACCAGGAGAGTAAAACATTAAGAAAATCTTTGTGTTACAGGATGGAGGGGAATGAAGAAGAGGAAGAATTGGATCCAAATGCAAAGAGAGGAATCACTTACCAGGTACTGAGTGATACACACTCATGTATTTGCACGAAATATGAGTACTTACGACAGAAATTGAATGGATGGAGCCCACTGATAACTGTAGCATATGCCACAGCTTGTTTAATAATTATTCAAGCATTACATTTTATAACTATGGATAGATTTATTTTTAGTGTTACACAAGCATATGTCTTTGTATGCTGACTCATTTTGACCTCTTGGTATTTAAAAAATAAATAAATAAAAATAAATCATGTCTATATTGTATATGTAATTGATAAATATACAAGGAATTGTAGTTGGATAACAGATTAATAATTTCGACCCAATTAAATAAATGAAAATGTTAAAAATGAACAACTTAACTTCTTGAAGTAGTCATTTATTTGCCATTACTGTTGTTGGAGAATGGAGTCTAAACTACACTTTTGGTATTTTGGTGTTAATAAACGTGATTGAGTTCCATCTGCTGGGCACTCGCAGGAGTACACTAAAGATTTTATCTAGCTCTAGTTCAAGAAAATGGATTGTAGTGTGCATATCGAGTTGTTTTGCTACAGCTTCAGAGAGCGTGTTTGCAAAATTCAGCTTAATTATCCTTTAAAAGTACGTAAGTGCAAGCTTTAAAGTGTTCTCCACAGCATTGCTTGTTTACATCTCTGGATTCTCCTCCAAGTTTTCTAGACCCAGTGTGTGACACTGATTTCTGAATTGTATTAATTATGTTTGTCTAACAATTCCACAGATGGCCAAGAACAAGGGGCTCACGCCGAAAAGGAAGAAAATTGACCGTAATCCCAGAGTCAAGCACAGAGAGAAGTTCAGACGGGCTAAAATCCGCAGAAAGGGACAGGTCTGTATTCAACATGTTTTATTACATCGTTGAGCAAGGATTTCAGGGATTGTCTGAAGACTTTTAAAGAGGATGTGCTGGATTGTGACACACATTTCTGTGATGCGTTTAAAAATTGCTGCTTATCGTTTTGCCAGGTCCGAGAGGTTCGTCACGAAGAGACGAGATACAGCGGAGAGCTGTCTGGTATTCGTGCTGGTGTCAAGAAGAGTGTCAAACTCAAGTAACCGAGTCCAGAATATGCTGCCAAGTGCGGCAATGAGATTGAACCAGTACCAGTGGACTGTGATTTTAAATGTTTATTATTGGGGAACCTTGCAGGAAAGAAAATATTGTCATTGTTTTAAAACTTGAAACTACTTTTCTGATTACTAGAAAGTGTGAATAAACATTTTAAAACCTGGATATTGTCCCTCTACAGAGACTGTGTTTAATGCTTCAAGGTTCATTCTTAGAACACACACAACAAACAAGGAAGATGTGACTTACAGTCATCACTAAGGTTTTGCAACAGTAGAGCATACTGAATATACAGTAACTTGCCAGCAGAACAGGCAGGTATGAATTGCAGCCAAATGTGGATCACGTAAGAATACAGACACAACTTAAAGCTGCTCAGACATGCATATACGTTCTATCAAGCCACTTGTTGAGTTATGAAGTTGTCGTGCGCCGACGTCAAGTTGCTGACTATCCTCTCCTCTATCTCCACCTCATTCTTCACATCCTCCTCAGTAAGGATTAGCTCAGCCTGAGTCTCAGGGGTCACCACCACCACATAACCCCGCCTAGAGTCCAGTACGTTGGCCACCACTGCTTGGTGACTGTAGATATCCAGAGCTCGTCGAGCCTTGTCCAGCAGGATCGACGCGTCCGTCTCGAGTTTGAAGGATATGACAAATGCCTGAGGTGCCCATTCTTTCACCAGTGGGGACAATATCTTGGGGACCATTTTCATGCTCAGCTGAAGGGCAGAAGAAATATTGTCATTACTGGCAAGACTAAAGAGGCATACACACAGGAAGATGTAATTCAGCAACTGAGAGGAGCAACAATAACTGCTGAATTGAAAGTATGTGCAGCTTTTTAATGCAGCAGTTCCCAACCTTTTTTGCTCCACGGACCGGTTTAATGTCAGACCATGTTTTCACAGACCGGCCTTTAAGGTGTCGCGGATAAATACAACAAAATAAAATTATATGACCAAGACAAAAACGGTGGTATTTTCTAAATATAATAATAAACGCAAATTAACTGTGTAATTGTGGAACTTTATTAGCAGCGTCCTCCTGAAATGCTCCAACAACATTAAGAGTAATATCTTCCTGTCTGCCCCTTAATGCTCTCTGGTCGCTATGGTAATGTATAAATATTTCTTTCAAAATAAGACGCACAACTACAACACGGGGAAAAAACCCAGCGAAACTACAAATTTCACACCCAAGCCTCAACTCTCGGGGCCCGGAACCAAACGACTCACGGACCGTGCCCTCGGGGGGTTGGGGACCGCTAGCTTAAGGGTCCACAGTTATACCTGGAGTTTATTCCCTAGCTGTAAGTACAAATTAGTGCTCTGTTTTAGGACCATATATTGATGCTTATATAACAATAAAAGTAAAATTATTTGCAACCAACGGGAAAAAAATAAAGCTTCATCCAAGAATCTGTATTTCTTACTGATGCTCATCAGACACAAAGACACTGTGGTATCCGTGCACAGAGGTCTGGGGATCTTCCAGGAACGGTGACTCTCTAATTATAATTAAGTTAGCAGCATATGTTACCATGGCAATATTCCCCCGTAAGAAGTGAACCACCTTCGTACTCACATCTCATGCTTCCTTTTACAGACCTCCGAACTGAAGTGGTGAATAAAAAGCAGACCAATAACACCATTTCCCCCCACCCTCACCTGAAGAGGTCCGTTGGAAGACTGGATTTTGTGTTCAGGCATCTCAGATGCTGGGATGTAGAAATCAGACACTGCTGCAGCCAAGTAAAACATAGCCTTTGATCCTAAGAGCAGAACAAACACTTGTGAAGATGTTTTGAACGTATGTTAGACAAAGCCACAGCTCAGGCCTGTAACCTGTTGTTACCTATTTTGCTGAGAGCCTGCGCTGCTGCTTTGAGTAGGTGCAGATACTCTGACAGAGTGCTGAACTCGATAGGCAGAAGAAGTCTACTTTTTTTCACCTCCTCGTATCTCTTCAGTACTTTGGCAATGTTCGGCAGCACCTGCTGATTAACCACCACTTCACCAGTATTACCAGGCGCTCCTCCACCTTGAAACTCCAGAGCGTCCAGCATGTTGATGGTTAAAAACATGCGCGTGTAGGGGTAGAGTGAGCGATGCCTGTGTAGGAAAATGACTGCATAACCAGAGTCTATGAAATACTCAGCAGAGGAGGCTCCTCGCCTGCCGCTGCTGAAGTTATCGAGGAAGCGAACAGTGCGGGACTCCAGGGGAACCTTGGTGCCTCCTGAAGTGATGAGAACCACCTTTCGGCCTGCTTCTGCATGAAAGCTGGCAAAAGCAGCCATCTTCTCTTTGACCTCCTCCACATGGGAGGGAACAGCAAATTCTTCTGCTAACTTCCCATCAATAGATGATATTCTGGGTTCAGCCATCACCTGACAAGAGAGAAGAAGGAGGCATCTTTAAGTGATGCCTAATGTGATTCAACAGTCTCCAGTGACAGGTCTGTTTTCAAAGTGGGACATTTCAGTATCAGATTACCTCGCTGTTTGTTTCTGCAGGTCACAAATTTATGGATGTACAGTTATAAATCACACTGGGCCTACTTTAATAAAGCTGACTGGAACAATATTAACATAATGCTAATAATTTTACACCCAAAGCGTGACATTTAACCACAAAAACTACATTTTTCCATTCAGTATTTAGAAAATGACAGTTAATGAAGACTGTTAATTCTGTGCTTCACTATTTTTTTCTCTTTTTTGTAAAACAGCGCATTTGAAAATTCATGGATAAAAATAATAATTGTATTTTAGTATTATAAATATCATTTTGATTAAAGAGCTTGTGCATAATGGTGGGTTAATCATTACAGAAAGATAAAAAATAATTGTGGTAATTGCCAACACTTTAAATTTAGGCCAGTGTAGCATAAGCATTACTCTGGGTGATGATCTGCTGAATTTATTAAGCACTGTAAATGTACGTGCAGCCATCCTCCTGTAATGTCTACCTGACGGTAACAAGAATTAATGGTGTGCTGGATGGCTATGATCGTTGTACATTTACATAAAATTTAAGAAAAAAAACAAAACGTGCAATACATAAGCATAAAGTAAACTGAATTCACACTTTATTAGGTACAGTTTACTTGGACTAATCCAACAAATTCTGCATTTATGAGGATTTAAGTAGTCCCCCCCCATGCATCCATCCACCCACCCACTTCTGCTTATCAAATTCAAGGTCACCAGGGGGGCTAGATCTTAAAATGTTGTCGTCATTTAACATTTATACAGGTTCAACGAACACTAATCATCTACTTCTCCTGACTGCGTAGGCCTCTGTCCCTCAAAGAGCTCTGCTTAGTTTCTCTAGCAAAGTGCCAAAAGTGTTTAAACATATAGGTGCAATAACTTAAACTGTCCACTTTTTACAGTCTGTTTTTATATTGTGGTATTTCTGATATTATGTCTTACCTATGTTTGTACCTATAGCGGTTTGTCCCATAGCCTGTGGTTTCCAAATGTCACAGCTGACTAATGAGAAGAAGAATATGAAGAAATAAACCCACAACTCCCTGAAACTCCTCGCTTTGTTCACTGATCCGTTTATAGGTCGAATAACAGGCTAAGTTTACATTAATGCATATTCTCGCATCATCATTACGTATGGGTGAACTTCACAGCACAACACTGACGTGTTACACGCCTGTTTGCGGTTAAATGACACGCGACAGTAAACACGCTGTCAAAGTGGAAGGTGGACACTTTCTTTGGCTACTTAATGTTCAGTAATAAGAAAGGCGACACGACATAGCGCTACATGCTCTCTGTAGGTTACTTGCAACTGCGGTAATACCTTATATAAAACGTAAACGACGTCTCAGACTCACAGACAAAACTTCAAAACACCCCACTTTGGTATTCGGATACCTCCAAACAACTTGTGCACTTCCTGAAGGCCAACTCTTTGGTTTTTATAAATACAGCACAACGCCTCCAGCTCCCCTAGCGGCCATTTGCGGTATTAAACAAAGAAATGGTAGTCTGCTTTTGAGTCAGCAGTGCGTCAATTATTTTTCCCTCCTGCTTGAAGTGTCAAACTTTATAAAACCCGAGCATCAACGGAGAGGACAAGGGGAATTTCTCTCAAAAAGGGGATCTTTTTGCACTGGACTGTCCCACTGAATCAGCAGATACAGTCGACGAGCAAAGACAAAATATTGAATTGAACTTTGTGTGCGACTAGTTTGACAAGGAACAGCATCATTGAAAGCTCCTTTTCTTTGGATGTTGTTGCGCGTTTGTACATCTAATTTCTGGTAAGTTTTGAAAAAGATTTAAATACAAGCTTTTCGGGGAAGAGAAAAATACGTTTATTTGAAATTCAATATATATATATATATGTTTTATTTTGCTTATGTGTCCTACAAAGTCCTTCATATGTGTGTCTTGTACATGTCATTTGTGTTTAAATCTGAGATTAAGATGAATATTAATAATAATCCAAACCAAAAACAAGTGGATATGACAATCTGAACATTTTTATTGTTATTTTTAATTTTAGGCAAAAGTTATGTTTTTATAGTTTAAGGGAAAAGTCTGCTTTTGTGAACGCGTTTTTGTTTTTAATTGCTTTTCTTTCTTTCTTTCTTTCTGTTTTTTTTTTTTAATAAATAAAGCACTTACTGAGCAGCTAGTAAAACTAGAACAGACCTATAGAAATGTAAGTAAGATCTTGTGTCCTCTAAACTCTACTCCTTAAGTGCGTCCTGTTTCACTGTTTCAAAGACTCGACAGTCTGTCTCTGTGGGAATTGGGGCAAATGTGATGGGAACACAGACAGTATTTCAATATTTTTGTGGTTTAGTGTTTGTGACACTTTCATTTCAAATTTTTATTTTTACTGCTATCCAAATTTGACCTGAACAGTATGTAAGGGTTAAAGGTGTAATGCACAGCTTTTATGTAATATTTTATGTAAACGTGACAGGAGAGTTGTATAAATTCTTATTTTTAATTAAGTTAACAATTTTGTTATTATCTGATCTCCTTTTTTCTTTGTTGTTGTTGTTACTGTTATGACACCATCTCATAGTGTAAGGCCCTTACCAGGTGCCTGGTCATTTTTTTTTCTTTATCATGCTGCTGTAACACAACAATTTCAGTTGAAGTTTCAATAAAGTCTCTCTCTCTCTCTCTCTCTCTCTCTCGCTCTCTCTCTCTCTCTCTCTCTCTCTCTCTCTATATATATATATATATATATATATATATATACACACATACACACAAAATATATACAAAATATATACATATATACAAAAAGATGTAGCTAAGGATAGTCCATTTTCAGGATTTGTTATTTTCAAAAACTAAAGAAATCATCTGAGAAACTAACCAATAACAGATTCTTTAACAAAACAACTCACAAAAATCAACTGCTTGGTCAGTGTGAAAACTATTTTTGGATATATACGTTTTATTCACCATAAACTTTTTATTTCAGCCTAAAGTGGCACATCATAAGCTAGAGGAGGGCAGGCTGAGTCAGTATACCTACAAACCTTTTATTTTAAGACTTTAATCGTTTATCAATTGTCTTGTTCCATAGTTTTAGGATTTATGGGCGGCAGTTCTGCAATCGACCGGCAGGTGACGCTGCTGCACCGTTGGAAGGACAGTTACACCACTTCGGCTGCTACCTTCACGTGCGTACTTAATTGCATTGTTTTCCCTTCCAGTTTAAGCGCATGCGATGCACATTTGTAAAAGCTAAATAACTTTTTTTTTACTAGATATCAGAACAATATGATATCTGTTTGCATAACTAATAAAATAAATATTAATTATAATAATGATAATAACTAAGTAATAAAAATATATGTTGTAGTTTAGGTGAAAATAAGTGACATGGAAAATTCTAAATAAATTATTAATAATAAAAATAGCTGGAAAAAACATAAATCGATGTAGTGATTGCTTGTATTTTTTCAAGATCACTGTTTTGCACTAAAGATGCCATGCTGATATTTCTCTTTTCATTGCCTCTGTATGCCTCCACGTTGAAGGTCGAGCTTTATGAGTGGAGTTAAAGGACAGCCAGATATTAGTGAGCATAAAACCTTCACACTAATTAAATTATTGGCAGAAGAACTGACAGAACAATTCAAAAAGGCAACCAAATTCCTCACATACAACAACCACACCTCTATCACACACTTCCAGTTTCTTAAATTATCCCATATAAAAAGCCCAGAAGAAGCATGAATGAAAATTAAGGCGATGCCACGGTAAACGTTTCCTTCCGTTGTTATAATACTGCTTACAACTGCTTTGAAGTGATTGAAGGCATTGAGGTCACTGAGCCCATTAGTGTCATGTTATTGCTGGCATTTTTTTGCTCTGTGAATTTATGGTGCAGTTTACATTGTGCAATGGACATTTTAAATAGTTTTTAAGCTCGCTATATTTACATAGGCTCGGACCACTTACATGTGTGCACATGCTCCTGCAGTAAAGGTTGATTCAGTACAGGGTTAAGTTTAGAAACACCAGCCCGTTATTTTTAGGTCTTTTTTTCCCCAACTGTGGTCCTGAGCTAAAACTGTGCACCTTTGTATGGAGATGATCCTGTCTCGTGCTGATTCAAAACACTAATGCTTCTCTTTTATCACTGTCTATTTCATTTCTCTGAAACACCTACTCCTGAAAGATGCACATTTTAATTAAACTCTTTCATCCGATCTTTGATCTACATTTCCTGTGGGTATCACTTCCTAAAAAGGCATGCTTCATACAGGTTTTTGCAAGTAGTAACATATTGCAGTTTCAGCAGTTAATAATCAATAATCAGAGCAACTTAAAGAAAAAAAAATGCATGCTGATTTAGAGATATTTTTTAATTATCTTCTAGGGATTTTACCCTTTATTAACATCTTATTAACGTGTGAGCTATCTGCAGACTTGATGGCTGCCACAATTTATAACCCATTTATTACAATGAAAGCAGCATACACCCATTTAATAGACCTGGAAACCTGTTAGAGCTTGTAAGTAGGCTACAGTTTTACTAAATGATTTAACCTTTGAATAAGTATAAATAGAGCCACTGGTTAAAACTTACACACCTTTTATAAAAAAAAGGTGACTTATCAGACCATGTGGACTGTATTCAACTACCCCCCCGCGCCTCCTGCTTTTATTCTGTGATGTTGCCTCTCTTTTTCTGCGCACTTTGAGCTACATTTACACCCAGTGCGCAATAAATAAAGCAGATATCACGGATCATTTTTATTGATTGAAGTGCTTTCGTGTGTGCGGGTGCTTTTTCCACTGCGGGCGTGTGCATTTAACCGCGCGCTAGTTTCTGTGGCGGCAGGGGTGGTGAAAGACAGAGAGAGAGAGAAAAAAGAAACCTTCATGTGAGCTGTCTATGTGAAAGTAGTTCCGGGCACTTAACCCAAAGAGGGGAGAGTCCCGGATGTTGGCTCGGCCGCCGAAAGAAAGGCGAACGGGTGAAGGCGGAGAGAAGCTGAAGAGGGACGCCACGGCACCGCAGGCACACCGGCGAAGCCACGGTCACAGCGGCTCTTCACACAGGACGATAGCGTCAGGAGCGCAGGACATCCCCGAGGGGGGAGGGCAACCCGCTATCCGAAGAAGAGGAGGTGAAGGAAGGGGGGAGACAGTTACTCTGAAAACTACCGTGAGGATTACAGAGAGCCACCGTCACAGCAGCTTTCACCCTGAGTAAGTGAGCTACACGGGCATGGAAGTTGAACTAAGGCCCACGAAATGGACGACTTTAACGGGGAAGTGAGCTGCACTGAAGTTGTGGGGATTGCGCCCAGTGAACAGGCCCTGACACACGGTTCTCCACTCGCTGTGTCGAGGCGTGAGGGGGGACTCCTGTTTTTTTTCCCTTCTTCTTCTTCTTCTGCTCAGGGAGCCAGCCAGTGTTTCCCCCGTGGTCAGTGTTAGTACACCCCGGCCGTGCTGCTGCAACTCTCCAAGTTGACAGCTCTTGCGTTAGCCTGCTAACACCGCCGTGCAACCGGTGACAACTGACAGGGCAACTTTGACAGCTAGCTAGCCAGTTTTGGTAGCCAGCTAACTTTAGCAGAGTGTTGTGGGCGCTTTCTCCGGGGCCAGGGCTAGGTGTGTTTGTGTGTATGCTTGTGCTTTTCCTCGCTTTAGGTGGCTGTATAATGACCTACCCCAGCCCTCCACAGCTATCGTTAAGCTAGCTGTTTGGTATGTGAGACGATGTGTGTCCAGCATGGAGTGAGTGTGTGCATGAGCCCAGTGTCATTTGGCTTTCCTGCGTGCTCTGACGGTATTTGACTCACAGCTGTTGCAGTGTGTTTTCTCGTCTGTCAATCGTCTGCTTCTCGGGCGAGGTTATAAATTCCTGCAGGAAAATTAATGATCCTAGCATGAAAAAGATGGGGGGGGACCCCCTCAAAAATCTAGTCGACCTGTGCGAGAAGGGCGAAGGATTGTCATGAGGCTGGGCAATCAACAAGTGCAAAGCGTGTTTCAGGTGCATTTTACGCCGCTGATTTTGATCTCCAGTCTGCCTCTGTGTCGCTGTGCATTGTCCTGAGACGGCACAGGCGGGTGTTGCGGTTAACTCTTTGGTCATTTGTGCAAGATTTCTCGGGGCATGCTTTTTCTTATCTCTTGTGTTTTTTTTCAGTAGTGAGTTTGTGATCGTTCAGAATAAGGCATACACACACACACACACACACACACACACACACACACACACACACACACACAAAACCAAAACAAAACAGCTGCGACATTTGCGTGCAGTTGTGTACAAAAACGGCGCTCTTCCCTTTTTATCCCGACTTCCTTTATTAAAAGATGGATGACTGAACTCTTAATTTGCCCTGCTGTCAACTCATGCAGGCTTTATCAACGGATTCAGTGTGCTATTGTAGAGATGGGCTTGCAACGAGCTAATCATCATATTCTCAATTAAATTTGCCATAAAGCCAGCGAAAAAAGGTTACATTTATGACTAAATCCAAGCGTAATAAATCCCCCCCTAAAATCCCAACCATGCCAGACCTTATGCTTCAACTAACAAAATGCCCATAGCGTTAGTCAGCACCCACAATCAAAGGTCAGACCTGGTTTGCTTCTTAATCACCCATCCTTTAAATAGTAGGCCCACAGAGCTGTCTGGATCGAGGCTATCTGTGCGTGCAGCTGTAGAAGACACATGGTGTTTAAGTGTGCATGGTGTTTGAAGTTGTTCCATCCAGGTCACTAGAGCCACAGTGGTTCCATTAGGCGTATTGTGGGGAAATGAGCATGCACGCTTACCCTGTCATTTTTATCATTCGAGTTTCAAGAAATGACACCAAACAAGATGTGTGAAAAGTCTTAAGTTTGCTATGTTTTTTTTGGTGCTTGATGCAATTCACTAAAGTCGCCTTTTTATAAACACTGCTGTTTTTATAAGCAAGATCTGTCACCGGGCTGTGTGACACTGGTAGTATTTGTAGTTTTTATCGGACTTGAAGTACGGCTAATGCATGCTTTTTAAAGGCTGTTGCAAAAGTATACATTACAACACACACACACACCCCTAAAAGTCTCTCCCTAAAGCACTGCTGTAACATCCATTTAATTCCTTTTAGTCTGTAAGCAATGCTCTTGTTCATTTCTGTTTAAAGCTGAAAATGCTGGGCAGGCTCAGACTTGGAGGTTCCTTCATGTGTATTATGGCTTAGTGAGTGGACTTAGTTTACAATTTGATATCAAACGGAGCCTGGTTTGGGATTTTATTTATCATAGTAAAAAGAAAGAAAATAGTTGTTCATCTTTGATAAATTGATTGACTATTTGAGAAGAAAGTGCAAAGCACATTACACACGTAACCATTTTTAAATGTGCATGGGAGGATGAGATTCAGGTTCATCTGTAGTTTTGACCTACTGTGGTTTTTGAAGTATCCTGCTTAATGGTTTAAAAAAAACAAACAAACACCTACATCATCAAGGTGTTCTAATGTTCTGTGTGTGTGTATGTGAGAGAGAGTGATGACAATAACATTTATCTACCATCTCTGAAGAAAAATTAATTTGTTGGCATGTGCAGAAGACAAGGAACATAAATGTAAAATATTGCATCACAGGTACTGTTATGCTTGGAGGTGTATAATTTAATAGACTAAATAGAATAATGACATGATATTGGGATAATTTTGATGTATGTCAGGGGTCAGAAAGCCAGTATTGTACTGTGAATTCAGAACAGCTTTTTACTTTTTTGAATATGAGCTCATTTGGTATTCAGTATGTGGCCCTGTGCCTAGCCGGTCTCACTGAGAGGCTTTTTAATTTCTCCCCTTGTTGAAGTGATTATTCAAATGGCCATCCGTGAGGTGCAGTTATCAGACTCCTGGTGCTAGTTGAGCCTGTGGCAACATGAAGGCCCATCCACCGCCCTGTGTAGTTGGACAGCACCCAACAGGTACCCTCTGTTGCAACCCCTATTAGACGGTCACATCTTCCCCCTCAGGCTGAAAACCTTTTGTGTTATGCGATTGGCAGATGGCAATTTATTCATGAGGACTGCTGATGCTTTGGGTCAGAGGGCTCTGTTTAGTATTTTTTACAATGACTTAGTTTTGGTCTGAATCCAAAGTGGGCTTGTTTCAGTCTTTCTCTCTCTGCTCTGGAATGTGAAGTTATTTTAGGTCTTTTTTTTTTCTTTTTCTTCCCTCCTCACTTCATCGCCCATCATCTTGTCCTTCAGCGTGTTTTTCTCCTTGGATGAGCGAAAAAACAGGATCTTCCTTCTCGTTTCAACAGCTGTTTGCTCTGCATGGAGGCCAGGCTCAGGCACACTGACTGGACAGTTTTTGGTTTTTTTTTTTTTTTGAAAAATTCTCCCTGTACCCTGCTTATATCCGGCGTTGGAAGTTTCGCTCTCATGGAAGCCGTGTTTGGTGAGAAGAGACTGGCTCAGTCTTCATTAGCAAAGCCGTGCATCACTAGAATGCAGATGAGCTATGAAGCCATTCATCTGCTGGAAATGCCTCCCTGATTCCAATTTGAATCTTGTTTGCAGTCACATTGTGTGAGCCCACTTCTCCATGTTAAAGAAGTCTCTTTATGTGAGAGATCAGAGGGGGATAATTGCACTTAAGTGAACCTCATTTAGTGCTGGCCAGAGCAATTACAGTAACTGCAGTTCTAGGCATTTTTGGGGCCTGGAGCAGCTGTCATTGAGTCTCTGTAGCTGAGATATCAAATGGTGAATAGAATGGCATTGCCATGCCATCATGGGAATGGCATATCCTTGGATGGATTTTAATTAGTTTTTGCAGGTTTTTGCTCAGCGCTTTTCTTTCTTTTCTTTTTTTTCCCTCCATTTGAAGAAAAGCATAATTAAAAATGACAATTAGAAATGCATTATTTTAGTAATGATTGAAAATAAATTATTCTCAAGGTGCTGTAAGGTGAAAAAAGCCAGCAATGTTTCTTCAGGCAAAACCCCCTGGGCTTGAGGGAAATGTTTTATCATTAATGTTATTCAGGAGCCAAATTTTGGGTTTTGCTCAGCTGGGTGCTTTAATCTATTTTTGCTGTAAATTAATGAATTTTTAAAGAGCCCCTCGCTGGATACGGGTGGATGTGGGAATGCAGCGCTGGTTCGGTTTTCAAACGAGCCTCTCCTCCTCCTCCGTCACCCCCACCCTCCTCACGGGATGGAGAGAATGAATTTGCTGAAGCACTACACTTTTCATTTTTTATTCATCCAGCAATCCACTGTCTAGTTCTCCTCATCCTACCTCCTCCTCATCTATTGAGGTGAATTTGTCAGTGAACTAGTCTTGTATGCGCCAATTCACGTCCTGGATTTGAGTTGGGCGTAGATGTGAATTGGTGAAGGAGTCATGGGATATTTAATTCAGCTGGCTCTTTGGCTCATATTATCAGTACATTTGCTCAGATGCATGTTTTATCTAAAAGTGTTTATTGATTTATGTCTGTCTGACTAATCAGGGACGGTCTCTTTGCAAGGGGAACTACAGTAACTACCCACACTAGAGCTTGCCGGGTAAGTTTAGAAAGTGGAGAAGAAATGGGTGGGGTAGGGGCGGAGGGGAGAGCAGGGGGGTTTGGCGGCTCTTGTATTGCATGGCGGTTTCGGTGAGTCATTACAGCCTTGTGGTAGCAAGAAGGATATATATTTTTTTTAAATTTTGTGGCAATTTTACTATAAATGTGTAGCTTGATCTTATCTTTGCATTGGGTTTAAGCAGAGGTGCATGACCAAAAGTGTTACGAAAATGATGGTTAGATGGTTTTACTGTAGTAGATGTGCAAAGGAAATCGGGCCCTGCAAGTCATAATGACGTGAAAACAAAAGTGTTTCTGAGTAAATGCACGTTGTGTGTGTGCAGTAGCTGTGTCGTGCAAGATTTTACTTACATGAGTGCTAATGAAGACCCAAATCCTAAATGAATAAGATGGGCCTCAGTTTTCAGTTCCTTGACGGATTTAATAATTCATCATATTGTTTGCTTTGTCCTTGAGTTTTAATAGGCCCTCGGTATCAGTGTAGGCTTTTTTTTTTTTTTTCCTTTTGGCTGGTTGCTTAGTAGAAGGAGTTGATATATGATTCACACTCTTAGGAGACCTTCGCGCTTTGTGCAGGAAGGAGAGCTCGCTAAGCCGACGCAGCTTAAGTAATAAGAGTGGAGCTTTCATCCTAGTATTTGGTATCTGTTTTAATCATTACTTTGGCTCGCGTGGCAGAAATAAAATCCAATTTTTAGGCAGCATTCCTAGAGAACAGGGAAATTTTTAAACTTAATACGGTAGCACTTACAGCTGACTAAACAATGCAGCTTTTCCTGCATACCAGTCGCCACAGAACTTTCATTTATGACATATCATACAAATGGCGGCAATAACTGCTGCACTAAGGTCTCTTCCTGAAATGACACTTTAATAACACGATATTCCCAGATGTTACGTCCAGCTCCCACCTGTGGACTGCATGCATGACATGGCAATTTATAGGTGATAGCATAGCAATAATACATGGAGAGCGTAACATAAACCAGACTTGATTGAATATGATAATCTCTGTGCTGTGAGATGCAGCAGCTGGTTCACAGGTACAAGCATACATAAACCACTTAAGATGTACAAATTTACAGCCAAGGTGAATTCACTTGCTAAAAAAAAAAAGGTCAGCAGTGTGCGGTTGGATAATCTCTCGTGTGCATGCCACTTGCTTGTCTACTACAGCGGAATTAGTGTCTGAAAAGGAAGCATGCACTGCAAGTTGCAATTCTGTCTGCCCTCCTAGGTTTATTGTCTTTATAGCATGATTGTGTTAATGCTGTTGCAATGTAGTTACGGTAGGGGAAAAAAAGAATTGTCATTTGGTTGAACATCAGTCTGCAGACTCCAAAAGGCAAAGTCGGAGAAGGTCACTTTTAATTTTGGTCCACAATCCTAAGGCAGATTGGTGAAGTTGAATGGTGAGGGCTTGCCACATCACTTTGGTTCATACTCTGCCAACAGTAAGCTGGTGGCTGATAGACCATTCATCATGATATCACAAGATAGAACCTGTTTGAGCATTTTTTTTTTTTTTTTTGATCACAACTGAAGGTTGTGTTTAGCTGCTTCTTTTCTCTATGTTGTGATTTCTGACAATGTTAAAGTGAGCCTGTCCAGAAGTAGCTTAATGCAGAAGTTAGAGTCTGTGTGTGATGTGGTGTGTGAGGCTCATGATCTGTAAGGACCAGTGCCAAGTTCTGCAGATGTGGTGTTAGTTGGGAAGGAACTGCAGTGGATCTCTTAGACTCGATTTGACTCGATTGATTTAACACTTCTTTTTCATACCCCTTGCTTGTGCCTCATTATCATCTGTAGTGCTCAGAAGAAGCGCCTGTCAAAAACCTCTCTGCTATCGTCATTTGTTGCTCTTTTTTTTTTTTTTTTTCTGTGTGAAACCTGATGGATTAGCCTTAGTACTTGGAGCCTCCATCTGTGATTCAGAAAACCCCTAACAGAAGCCAAGGATTCTCTCTGTGGAGTTGGAGGAAATGTTGATCTGTGTGTGGACCAGGAAACCCACACGTGGTGACTTGCTCTTGCCCCATCGTTCCCTCCTTCTTGCTCTCACACGTAGCCAGTGTCTTGATTATGGTTTCACATTGTCTCTTCCCTTCTTTTTCTCTCTCTGCGCCATACTCTCCTGTGCTCTTCACTTAGCAAACAACACGTCTGCAGAGAATTCAGAAGAATGCATCTTGTTACTAGATGAGTCATACTTCCTCTGGTTTGCATGCCTCTCCCTCAGGGTGGATGAATGAGAGGGCGGAGAGGTTAGCTGGAGGAGGGGCTCGGTGGCTGAAGCAACATGGTCTGTGCCAGTTGCCCAATGTAATTAAGAAGTTATCAGTGCATTGGTCACAGGCCATGAGCTGCCTAGATCAGCGCTGCCTCACAGATGTGGTTGTCCCAAGGTGGCTACGTGACTGACAGCTTTGACCAGGGTGAGTCACTGCCTTCAAAAAGTAACTGTTTGGAAATCTCAGGCTCTGACCCCGTAAGTCAGCCTCTCTGCCAAGGTGCTGTGGCCCTGGGAGGGGAGCCCAGAGCCTCAGCTCTAGGGAGAAACAAGACAGCACCTGCAATTTGAGAAATTTCTCTGGTCTACTGAAGGAAACTTATATGGCAGAATGAGAAGACTGTAGATGAGTTTGCATGCAGTTACTATGCTTCAGTGTTTCTCAGGAGGCCTTGCTCTGTGATAAATATTTAAAAAATAGATGAAATTTTTTTTATTTATTTTTTGGTGTGAATTTCACATGCAGTTAAGTGTCTAACACTGGTTTACTGGTTTTAATTTCCTAAACGTATGGTTTCAATTTGGCTTAATTTCACTTTGCGTCACAAAATGCACAGAACTGAAAACAATTTTGATTATCTGTATAAAGCTGATGAAACAGTATCAGGCCTCTCCTGGCTCTTGCTCTGTCTTTCCCCATACCTGCTCTGCTTGGTCCCCTGCCAGAACCTATGACTCACAGGAGACTGAGTGACCTACTTTTTTTTTTTTTTTTTTTTGTCTTCTAGGAGTGCCAGAAGATCTTTCTTATTTGCAAGACGATACACTGGGTAAATATAAGTCAATTAAAATGCACTTAATGCACCCATTTTTGGATTTAAGCACCTAAAGGCTGTGTCAGCATGGCGGCCACCTCAGAGAATTCCTTTCATTATTACAAGCAAAAAAGAAACGTAGTAAACAGGCGAGCTTTGATATCTCATTAGACGCAAACTGAGTTTAAGGCCACACTGGCTCTCATCAAGCCAATTTAAAAATATAACTCATTTAAGCAATCTCATAATCCTGCTATATCTCTGTACTTTTATATTGCTCATTCCCAGTTTATCCAGGTTGTCAGAGATTATGGTTTGAAAGCATTTAAACAGAATCAGTGAAAGCTGCCTAGTCGGCTTTTGCTGATTCTCAAGGCCTAGTCGGCTTTTTTTTCTCCAATGATGGAGTTCTGGCTGTACTGTTAAGGTGAAGTTTGAACAGTTGCTTTTATGTATGCCACTGATTAGTCAGGAGATAAAAAGTTTGGGTATACATGCAATCTTTCAAATGCCTGGTTTATAGTTTGCCCACCTCTGAAAAGAAAACAGGGATGGGATCAAAAGCCATAGGATCACTGAGATGGCTTGAGCTGGTTTTTGATTGGAAAAATATGCCGCTTTGCACCAGATGGAATTTCCACTTTAATCGCTAATTGCCGTTTTTTGGTCGTGTTGTCTCTCATTGATGCAGAAACAAGCTGTGCAGTTGAATGTGCTGTCTTGGCTGCTCTTTTTCCCTTCTACAAGGCTTGGCTTCTTTGATATGTCAGTTTTGTGTTAGTCTGCCGCCTTCGTCTTGACACGATTGGCCCCGCTTGCTCCGACCTCCTGGAAACCCCCCAGCATGCCCGCCCCAGGGTGTGTGTTCAGTCATTTATTCGGCTTCCTCTAAAAGACTGCCATGCCTTCACTTCCCTTCTAGTTTCCCTCCTCTTATTAAGATGCAGAAGGCAGAGTTTTGGTCTGAAAGGCTTAGTGCTGGGGCGTTACTGGTGTGTACAGTGGGGGGTCAGGGAGGGACTGTAGGCATGGGGACTTCAATGACTTAATGTGTGCTGTGTGGCCCCGGCCACACTTGTGCTAAGTTTTGCAGGCAGCTCACATTGCTCTGATTTATGCCTTTTTGTGCGAGTCCATTCACAGAAAGTCAAAATGATGCTCTGACAAAAGTGACTATAATTGGAGGGGAACAAATTATGAAGTCTTTGGTTAATGCAGATTGCTGCTTGAGTTTATGCCTGATAATCCCTATTTAGTCATCTGAAATGACTGCCTTTTTGAAACCTCTTTTATTTTTATCATTTCTTTTCTCCAATGAATTTTGTCACGTGTTTTCTTTCTTTGAGGTCCCAGTGGTGAACCACTTTGACCATCAGTCGAGCATTGTGATTCTCTTCTTTGCTTTATCAAACATTTTGCTCTCAGTGAAATCCTCCAGGCGCCTTTTATAAAGCTCAAGCCTAGAATTTCTCAGTCCAGTGGCACACCTACATTGTTACCCATTTACTCCAGTATGTAATCAGCCTGCTATAAAAGCGTGACCTTGAATTTGCTGGTTGTGTGGTTCGCTAGAATATTGCTAACAAACCAATAAGCATGGCTTCGAATCTACACTAGTGGTACTGGTTAGGGGTGGGTGTAACCCACAATGTGAAAATATTACAATACATTGGCCTCTAACAACAGTATCATAACTCTTTGTGTAACTAAAGTACAAAATAAAAAAACCCTAACAAAAAAAGCATAAAGCAGGTATTCATTTACTGGTATTTGTATATGCCCATGGCCACTTGCTTGTATTGGGTTGGACCCCCATTTGCCTTCTTCATGGCATAGATTCAACAAGGTGCTGGAAACATTCCTCAGTGATATGGTGATATGGTCCATATTGAAATGTATGAATCTCCCTTTGCACGACATTCCAAAGGTGCAGAGGTCATTTGAGTAGAGTGAACTCGCTGTGGTGTTGGGGAGGTGGGAAAAACACTTTGAAATTATTTGAGCTTTGTAGAAGGTACACTGTGGTCATAAAGGGAGGTAGGTGATCAGTAAGGAAGGCTGTGGTGGTTAAACCATGCTCGCATGGTATTAAGGGCCAAAAGTCTTAACCAGTAGCAACCTGAACTATTGCTACAAAGTGGGATGGACCCAAGCTTTTATATTTTTTACGCTAAATGCTGTCTTCCATTGTCAAATATTGGTGAGCATGTGCAAGTTGTATGCTGGCTTTCCTGTTCTTAGCTAACAGAAGTGCGACCTGGTGTGGTCTGCTCCTGTAGCCCATCTGCTTCAAGTTTCGATGTGCTGTGCGTTCACAGATGCTCTTCTGCAGACCTTCCTTGTAACAAGTGGTAATTTGAGCTACTATTGCCTTCCTATCAGTTCCTATCTCTGTTCTGATGTTTTGTGTGAACTTCAGCAGATCATCATCATTATGTCTTCATGCCCAAATTCATTGAGTTGGTGCCTTGTGATTGACTGATTAGATGTTTGCACGAACAAACTGTTGAACAGATGTACCTAACAAAGTGATGTGTGTGTGTGTGTGTTAATAAGTTATAATGGCAGAGTTTTAGCTCTGTAATTAGCTCAACCTCTGTGTCTGCCATTTTCCCCCCGTTAGTTTCTTCCCTTCTTCCCTTAAAGATGGTAGTAGTAACTGGTAAGTCAAATTAGTGGGAGAATCAGAGCGGCTGCACGTTTTGGGTCAATATTTGGCACCAGCCTGCCGATAATTGCATTGCAATATCAATATTTTTGTCTCACCCCTGGCACTGGTGCCAGCTAGTTTTGTTTTTTCTTCTGTTACCATCTTCTACATAAAATCTCATCATGACCTACAAAATCTAGATGACACAATGCTGACCAATTAATCATATTTTTGCTGTCACAGTGATATGAACATAGAAGATAGATGAAACAACTTTCTACAGACTAAGGAAGATTTCTTTATTCATATTTTGGGGGGTTGATGTTCAGGGTTTTTCCTCCACACAAAAATTCCTCAAAGAGTATCAGACTAAGGAATATATAAATCTTAAAGTTTTCAAAACCGGGCATCAAGCATAAAATACATTTATTTTTTATTTTTTATTTATCAAATGCCCAGAAATAACATGAGACTTCTAAGTAATGCAGCCTCGTTGCCTTTAACTATATGTAGATCAATCATGCATATGTGCATTAAATGCATTGTCACCAGCCAGGTTGTCAGGTGACAGGATGAATTCACGAGTGTTTAGCAGGCTATCATTTCTGCAGAATGAAGGCCAATAGCAACCTTAGGTGACCAGTGTTTCCTCTCAAAGAAAAAATAAAATAAAATAAAATAAAACTACTGTAACTTGAAATAACACATTTTTGGCTTTGGCTAATTTTATCACTTCTTCACTTTGGTCATTTAGTTTCTAAGTAAACAACAGGTTTATTTCAGGCTTCAGAGACGTATTCAGAGAGGATGTTTTAGAACTTAAATATCAGTTAGATAAAAATAAAGTGTACAATAGAAACTATCTCTGACTACTGAGATAACATGATAGTGGTAAATGAGCAGCATAGCGGATGTGGTAATACAGAGAGTGTCACATGTGGCAGAGAAGTCATCAAATGTCATACTAGAAGGGACCATTGAACATTTTTTGGTGCAACTTTGCCTGCTCAATGTGCATGACAGCAGTTAACAGTTTGGCCTAATCAGCCACAAGCAAACCCATGTTTAATAATTTAGAGACTTGAAGGGACCTAACGTGCATTTTCTTATTTTGGTTCTGCCACGTTTTGGACAACTTTTTTCCCCCTAGTCTTTTTTTTTTTTTTTTCTTTCAAACCTCATGTATACAGTTCTGGCTTATTAAAAAGCCCAGTACAAGATAAATAAGGATTATTGTACTGTGAGTCATACAGAAATAGTCTAGCATAGCCCAAAGATTGAAAATATGAAGTTGAATGTTAGCATGAAAGGTCTGCTTAACTATGTATATTATACTGATTATCTTGTTATAAAGGTTGATACATATGTGTAGCTAATAAGGATTTTTAACGTTCTTTTCTTTTCTTCTTTTTTTCTCTCTTTTTAAAATTGATTTATTTTTTAATTCAATTTTAGGTTGTTGAGATATTCTGTTGCTTATTTTTTGTTGTTGCCCTGGTTACATCGGGGCGCTTATGACGCCACCATTGTCGCCCTGGGACAGTACAAACATTGCAGTAAACGCTCTCAAAGTGAAACACTGATTTGTCTTGTGTGATCTGTCATTTATTTTCTGCTCGACAGATTGTGGTTACACAGTCAAATCACCCTGCTGTTAAAAAGCGTCACTTCTGTTAATTCATATATTAAATATTGTAATAAGTGCACCCTTCTTTATTCTTTTGCACAACTGTGTGTCGTAAGACTCGGTTAAAACTAATAAAAATTAATTGAATATAGAGGGATTTGGTAATACTTTTTTATGTTAGGGCCGCCAATCAGTGCTTTTAATCCATATTTAGCCAACATTTCACACATTTAACTACTGGCAGTTTATATTGTTGTATTTTCAAAGGGCATCTATTTTCGCCCAAATAAGAAAATGGATATGAAAGTCTTGAAACACAAAATAATTTCCAAGTTCTCATTTTTAATTCTCCTTATTTTATTTATATGCTTAGTAAGCCATCATATACCTATGAGTCAGAGCAGACTGAGTAGGATTTTCCTTCACCCTGTCACTCGAAACTACAAAATTAGACAGTTTGTTAGCTTTAGTTAAATGCGTTTCAAGTGAAACATGAAAATGAGCTTGACAACCCAAAACCGTTTTTTTTTTTGTTTTTTTTTTTTTCTTCATGGATTTTGCATTTCCACCAAGGCTAAACATTTTTTTTCTTTTTTCTTTTAGAACACTAACTTCTTGGGTTGGTGGGGAACCGTGCAGGTCAGATCTGGAGCTTGCATGGTATAGGACTGTCTGCCCTTGTTTCACACTGACTCACGTTGCATGGCACATGATTCACCACTTTCGCCAATGAGTCATCCTGAACAAAAGCGCCTAATTTTAAGGGGACCAGAAACAAAAGACGGACCTTTCTTTGCTACATACTTGGCTTTTCTTTTTTATTTGTTTTAAAGCAAAGTATGTAAAATTTGCTCACTTTGCATACTTTATGTGATACTGCATAATTTGTAGCAATAATCACTGTGCGGTAGTATCACAGTGGGTTTTCTGCCATTGCTCCATTGAAATGTTCTTTGCCAACATCAAAGAAGACAAATGGCTAATCAGAAGTGTTCCAGTTTTGCAGTTTTAGAGTCTAAAACTTAGAAATGTATTAGCAAGAAAAATGTTGTAGCCCTTTTAAGGCCTAACAGTTCAACAAGGAGCACATGGACACAATCAGTATTCCAATAATTATTTTATTTTCCAGATATTGGAAAATATTCAAACCTGCACCAATTGAGGTATGAAACAATATATATATATATATATATATATATATATATATATATATATATATATATATATATATATATATATATATATATATATATATATATATATATATATATATATATATATATATATAATATGTTTTTTTTTTTTTGTTTTTTTTTTACTTATGATGATTAAAATCCATTTGTAAGGGTAATCTAATATTAGATTAGATTACATCATGCTCCTCTTCAGGTACTTTAACTACAAGTAACAGATTATTAGAAGTGGCTGTCTCTCCAGTGAGATTTTCATCCCATGGATGGACTTCATTTCCAGAGTGTTGGATTGCTGCTGGCGATGGTAGGTCCCTGTTGTGCTCTGCAGCCTCAGTGAGCACAACCATTTCTGTTTAGAGTGGCCCTCCAGCTTGGAGAGCAGAGCAGGACAAAGACTCCTGTCACCAGCTGCAGCCCAAAATGCTACAGGCCGTCCGACTACGGGACGAGACGCTCACCGGAGAGGCAGTTATGTTATTCTAGCGGCCAAGATAGTGTGCCAAGCATGAGACTGGAAGGAGCAGGGATAGGTTTTTTTTTAATTATTATTATGAATAATATTTTTAATTTTTATTTATTTATTTTTTTAAGGACAGAGGGTGTTTTTTCTCTGAGGGGATTAAATTTAAAATACTACAATGACTTGCCAGATGTATAGCAGTTAATATACCTGGTAGGCCTGCCCCAGTAAAGTCTGTGTGGGGAAACACTCCATCGTTCTTAGATGTGTGATCTCTCAGTGGGAATCGAGACTGGCTGCACAATAACGCAACTCTTCCTTCCAAGTTTTAGCAGCCTTGAGGTAGATTTATTTAATTTTTTTCAAATTCTGTCAATATATCCTGCATGCAGATATATTTAAACTGAATACTGTGCAATGTAAATTCTTTCTGGGGGAGTATCTCTGAGTTTGTTTGCGTATATGCGTGCGTATTGCCCCTATAAGAAGCCTGCATTTGTTTGCTGACTGTGTCTGGGGCCCAAACTGGAGCTCTTTCTGTCAGATGAGTGAAGCACTGCAGAGGCAGCCACTGGGAGTTCTGTTTCATCTCTTCTCATACTGCTCTGGAGCAGACATGCAAATCCGCTGTAATGAGCGCAGCCTGTGTGGTGGTGGTAGTAGTGGGGGGCAAGGAAAAGGGGGATGAACTCAGGAATTTAAGCTGGAGAAAGGGAAGGTGGAGGGAAAAAGGGAAAAAGGTGAACCGCAGACAGCTCTGCCAGCTAGGAGAACATGAGAATTTAGCGGGGGGGGTCGAACAGAGTAATGTCTGGAGTGTTGGAAGTGACAGAGAGTCTTCCCGCTCAAATCAAACATTCATTAGCCTGCTGTGGCTGCACTCTTCCCTTTGGTGTTGAAACACAGAGGTAAAGATGCAAATGGTGCCATGTTAATTAGCCTTATCTTTTACACCAGCAAGACATGGTGTGAAATAAAAAAACAAAACTCTGCTTCATCATCACCACCATTAGCAAATGTAATGAGGCTTTTGTATAGACTCTGCTTAAAGTTTAGCATCCTACAGTGCTTGTTGTAGATGCGATCTTCTGGTTTCCAAATTTCTGGGGATTTACAGTTTACTAAAAAATAGATAAACATTTAACAAAACACAACAGCCATTTCGAGTGAGGAGTATCTTGTGATTAGAAGAATAGCTTCAAGATAAAATCACATGATTGGACAAAGCACTTTACCCTCTGTAGATTCTTTAAACATCCACAAACTGGATGCTTCATCTAATGATTTATTAAGTAAAATACAATGCTGTTGACTGATGTGCATTAGGAATATTTCAGCTGCCGTCCTCACTGCAGTCTGTAAAGTGCATCATAAACCTCATTAGTCGGTCCAATAGCTCCTTGAATGTAATTTTATTCAATCATAAAGAAGTAAATCTCTGGTCAGTGTTGGGGTGCTTTGGCCTGTCTCCATCCAGTAATGTAAAGCACTCAAGACTTTTGATGAGCTCTGCAGATCAATCAGAGGTTAACAGGCACTTCACATAAGCTGAGGCCTACTGTATGCCATAGAGTCCTTAAATCTATACGACTCCTTCTGGCTTTTGGATCCAAATAGACCTAGGAACTACAAATTCCAGGATCTTAAAGTTAGAAACTAACCTAGGAAATAAAAGACTCCATGTTTGAAGAAACATGAAGATTAGGCAAATTAGACAGATAGTGGATTAAGACTTTGTCTGAGACGACAGTGTGGCGGTGGTGTTCCTTGTAATGCATGACTGTATGACATGTTGGAAAGAGGATGTGCACGCTCTGGAAGAGAGAGCCAAGAAAAACAAGGCTATTTTTTCCCTTTCCTTTCGTTTTTTTTTTTTGTTTTGTTTTGTTGTTGTTGTTTTTTTTGAAAAGTATAGTTTGATTATTATATTGTGTTGAGACATGTTGCCAGTATGCATGGTTTCCTACAGAACTGGATTATATTTGTGTCACACTCTTGCACTCGTGCTCTTTGTGACCGAAAACGCAATAATCAGCTGCCTGACCAATAATTTCTTCCTCCTGTCAGTGAACTCAAACTCCACTGTCTTGGACTGCAGCTCCTCCTTCTGCTCTGCAGTCGTCATGAGGTTAGAGTAGCTGAACCAGGTCTCCACCTGCTTCAAGTTAAGCTCAGAGTAGGGGTGGGCGATATGGCCTAAAATCCATATCACGGTATAATTTGAAGCACGTGCGGTAACGATATGTATCGCGATATATTCTTTTCTTCTGTATAATGTATTTTACACACTAGAAAGCACACTTAAAATCCTTTAATTTTCTCAAAAATTGACAGTGTGCCTTAGGTATGAATTCTGGTTGTTCTTACTGACCTCGAACCGATTTTATGTAGTACATGGCGCATAGAAATCTGTCAAAAAATGTTTTAGTACGACTTTGGTAAGCTATGAAGGCGCACCGCTTGATGGATTGCCGGAGCATTACGGCTGCCATAGTCAGGAGCCTTGCGGAGTAATCTGGGTTCAAAACTCCGTCCACTTCAGGTCCCAAAGTCAAACGAACACTGTGGCATCACTGAGAGTTAAAAACTGTCTAAATTCTTTCATCTTTAATAAAATGATCAGCGTTGCTGCTTTACCAGGTGTAACAATTAAGTTTAACATCCAGGCATCCATGAAAACAGAATTTATTAAATTTAACGGAGCAGGAAGTTAGCAGGAAGTTAGCTCGCTAGTTTTCACCTAAACACAATATAGCATGTTCTGACTGAGATATTTCTGAAAAAATTAAAACATACAGCTCTGCTATCACTTCCAACATAAATGAAGACAGAAAACTAAACAGCAGTGACTTTTGTACGGTTACTGAAGTCAGACTAGCTGGTATATAATGATGTGCTACGTGATCATTAGCAAAACAGCTACGTTAGTATAACATTAGCACAGTGAAGCTGAAGGATGAACGCTAACTTTTTTCCACTCGATAAAAGTTAATGTGCAGGTTTCTGGTGGTTGGGGACAAATGCAATTGCATGGCAGGATGCTATAAACGGACCAAACTTCAGTTAGGAGAACAACTGAGATAATCCATCCACAATATGAGGTTAGTCATTAATATACTGGAACAACATGGGAATAGAGCAACTGCGAGAGAATTCAGCATTAATGAATCAATGGTACGGAAGTGGAGGAAGCACAGTTTTTGGCTTTCCCCATATTCCAAAAGGGCTTTGTCTCTTTGCTATTACTGTCGCCCGGCATAATTTGCAGATGTTGTTGTTTGCAGCCACTGCAATGCTTTCAACCAAAACAGGCGCAGCTTGATGACACCATCAACATGCGCTAGAGCGGTATAGTCAAAATCTCTACCGTTGGCCAAATTTATATCGTTTCTACCGTATACCATTTATACCGCCCACCCCTAGCTCAGAGCAGGTAGCAGGACCAAAACAAGCACTGCTATCACAAGATACAGTCCAAGATGGTGGAGTTTTGTGGGCTGCCAAGCAGCAGCCTGCCTGTAGGGGAACAGTGGACCAGGAAAGTTTGAAGTTAGCGGGTTAACAGCGAGTGGCCTTTCAAAACAAACAACAAGGGAATTGATCACAATGCAGTCAGTATCTCTTGATGGCCCACCCAAGTATAGTCAGTGTGTGGAAACAATGAGTAAGTGTAAGTTTCAGTTGTATTTCTCTCACTTACTCTCTTTGGCTCATCTTTTTTAAAACTGTGGTCAAAAGTCAGTCCCATGCAAATAACTGTTGTTTAAAAATTACGAACACATTGACTATCTAGTAATCGTACAGATTCAGCCAGAAAATTCTGATTCTAGTCAGAATTACTATATTTTTCTGAGGCTTTTGTTTTACTACTACCAAGCATTTGCTGATCTGTCAGTGCTGCTTCTGAACTCCAGGTGTTAAGTTGTTTGCCTGCTGGAAAACAGCGCTTTGGTAAAACAGATTCTGTGGGAACATCACTGTTTACTGCAGTTAATTTGCACCTCGGTTCTTCAAGAAATGCTGCAGCTCGAAGGCCTTGCATCTGTGGGATTAAGTGTTTTTTATTGTATGTTAAAAATGACACACAGAATCAATAGACAGACTGGGCAGTTCGCTGATCAGTAGTGCTGATGAACTCTTGTTTCTGAGGTATTTGATGTATTATATTGGTGTGGAGAGAAGCCCCCCACCCCCCCTACACCTTCCTCCTCTAAAATGAAGAGTTTCTCATTGGAAACACCACAGTCAATTTCACAATAGTAGAAGAGCAACTCCTTCTGCTCGTGGCTCTCCTGTCTGACAACACTCTCAAATTGCCGTCTGACGGCTTCTTCACACTGGAGGGAGTTCCTGTGTTGCAGGGGGTTGGGCTGTCTGCGGGAGTGTTGGGTGGGGACACAATTGGAGTTCCTAAGGGTGTTTGAGGCAGCTGTGGCCTGTGTTTGTGTCGCTGGATGATTTACCAGGAGCACCTTTGCTGCTTCTGTAGTTTAACTGGTTAAGTGAAAAAAATGTAGCAACATGGGTATTTGGGCTCAGGCTGATGTGTGACGCAGAGTTGCAACTTGTGTAATGATATTCAGGGGCTTCAATAGTGTCTTGTATGTTGCAACCAGGCGCACTGGATCTCAAAAGTCTGATGATATGGGGCATTCATCTGCCTGTGAGAAGTGTCCTTGTGTTCATACTGCAGCGTTGAGTCAGCTGCTTAACAACATCCGGTCTGAGTAGTTACTTTATGATGGCTATGTTAATCAGTGGATGAATAGAACTATTTAAGTTTCGTGCCATCTTATGGACTGTTACTCAGGGGACCAAAACATACCTTTGAAGAGTAAATGTCAGCAGAGTTTACAGTGGACCACTTTCCTTAATGCAAACACAACTTCTACTCATACAACAGTCTAAGTGCTTATACAGCTTCCTGGCTGAATCCTGCAAGAGTGGGATAAGTGTTAAAATTTGTCATTTAGATTGATCCTCTGTTAAACTGTTCAACTCGGTTATGTCGTGGTCTTATTTTTCCTTTTCCAGTTGCTCCTAGAGCACTTTTCCCGCAACCGCAATCTCTTAACTATATTAAATTATGGCGATTAGTTTTGATTGCCTTTCATCTATATATAGAAGAAATGTTTAAGTAAATTTAAACAAACCACATAATAGAGGTCTATTTTAAGGCTATCAATTGTCATAATGTACACACGTCAACCTTGGATGAGTCACATCTTTATTTTGGTTTCTGTGTTGTATCAGACTGCCAAGATGTGCTGTTAGCTTAGTTGTGCCCAAACAATGCAAGTAGCAAATCCAGTATTTGCGTAAAAGCTTTTATTCAAAAGCACCAGAGGCTGAGTGCCAATATATCTGAGTTACCATCAAATCTCCTCTTGTCAGGTTAGAAGTGGAAGCCAAGAAGTTTTGACTTTAGGCCTAACTCACGTGTCTGCTGTTTATTATGGTAAATCCACTCCTTTTGTGATGACCTATTGTGCCTCTCGTAAGGCAGTAACCTCACATCCATTTCTTTGCCAGTAGGTGTTTTGACTGCAGAGCTTAAACCAACAACGATTGCTGTTACCTTCCCCACGTTATCCACACCCATATAAATAGCAACATTGTCTCCAGGAAACCAAATTAATTGAAATTATCTGGAACGTAGCGGCGTGAAGAGAACAGGTATAGACACCGACAGCTGTCTGTTCCACATGAAAACAAATTCCTGGTCCACTCATTCCTGGCCCGGCTGCAGACAGTCTCGGTTTCATGTTTTTACTCGGCCGCTCTCTCCTTAATCAGCAGTAGAACTGAGCTGCGTCCAAATTATCATGGAAGTCATCTGGAGAATGCCCAAGGAATTTATTGGCTTGTATAAACACAGACAATTCCTGGTGACGCAAGACAACGTTGTTTAATTCGACAGCTGATTACAGTGCTTTCATACTGTATTCTGCTACAGTGGCTAAATTGTCTCTCTTGTAGACATATATGATAATTATGATCATGGTTTAACTGGACTGCATGTGGGGTGGGGGGGTGCTAATGTGTGTGTGACCTGCGTATTATGTATTTGACAGAGAGAGTCTGCAGAACAGAAACCTCCAGTATCTCGGTGGCTTAAATGCCTTGGTAATGCTGAAGAATGGAGAGTGAAGAAAATATGTAACTATTGACCCATGACTTCCCAGCCTGCTAATATGTTGTGTGCCGTGTTGTTGTGCAACTTCCAATGCAGTGTGCATTATCACTCAGGGGAAAGGGCACAGATTTATGGCAGGTGGCTGACTCTCAGCAATATGCCCTGCAAACCTTGATCGTAGTTTGCTTTCATTTCCCGTGAAGCTGCACTTGCGTAAGCCTTGTATTTGTAACACGCACATTCACTCATGTAAGTGTTTACATGCTAAAAAGCCATGTCTCGGTGTGAGCGGGAAAGTATATATGCTATATGTTATCAGCGGACCGTATTATTATCTGCAGGTACAGTACGACTCCGGGAGCATTTTAAAGAGCCTGTATGGAGACGCAGTAAACCACTGAAATGGGACATGAGGAGTCAAAGAGCAGCGCTTCAACAGCTTAATGATGTAGAGGCATCCAGCTCTGTCAGGCAGTAAACTCTTTAATATGCTGTTAATTATTTCTGAGAGATTGAATATTGATTAAAAAGCAAAATGGTTTTAATTATAACCCCAGTTCTAGTGCCATTATAAATGAAGACGATTTTTGGCTTTACGTGAGAGGAACATCTAACAGATCAACCAAAACCGCGAGCTATTTCAACTTTAATTTTTTTTTTCTTTGTACTTGGAATTCTGTCTCAGTATAACTAATGTTACACCTCCTTCAGTCTGCTCCTGCTTTAGAGCTGCCAATGCTCATCCACTGTGTTTTGAATTTGAAATTCATGACCCGATTGCTGCTCTTTGTTGTGTACTCAGAACACGCATTGCCCACACAGGTAATTCCTTTAAATCATGCTTGGGTTATTCTGGCATCCTTTCTTTTTAACATTTCTTCATTGTGTCTCCTCCACATTTTTCACATTTATCTGTGATATATGTTCGAGCTGTCACTGTGTACTTGACAGACAACTGAATATGTGCTGGTCATTTAGACCTAATAATCTTTTGTAATTCTCATCATATTGGAATTACTTGACCATGCCTGTTGCTCAGTGTTAATTTCTATTATTGATTAATGTGGCAGTTTGTCATTATAAATTAAACCAGCAGTTTTAGCCCAATTTAAGATAATCTAATAGATTGACTTGCAAAACTGTCTGTACAGTTCACTGTCATGTAAGGTAAAGAGAAGTGGTGTTTCCTCACCATTAATTCAATTCAATTCAATTCAAAATTTATTTGTATAGTACATTTAAAAACAACAGAGTTGACCACAGTGCTTCACAATCGGTTAAGAATTAAGAAGCTGGAATCAGTCATTTAAAAAAAAAAAAATTGCTAGAAAAGAGAATGATGAATTGATTATTAAATCGATAAAAGTCATCAACCTATGTTTTTATACCCCACATAGGTCTACATTTCCACAGTTGGTTTTTTGTTCCGTCTCCCTCCTCCCACCCACGAGCTAGTCACGGGAGATGGCTGGTGGGTACCTGGTTCTGCCAGAGGTGTCTTCCTGTTAAAAGGGAGTTTTTCCTTCCCACTGTCAAAAAGTGCTTGCTCAAAGGAAGTTGTCTGATTGCTGGGGTTTTCTCTGCATTTCTGTAGGGTCTTACAGCATAAAGCATCCTTAGGCAACTGTTGTTATCATTTGGGCAATATAAATAAAACTGAACTGACTCGTCCTTGATATTACTGCATTTCTTTTACTGTTTTAACTCCTAAAGAGAATAACTTTACTCAGGTGGTGCAGATTTTTTTTTTTTTTTTTTTTTTTTGTGGACAGCTTATCATGTTCTGATCCCATTCAGACAGAGCTCGCTGCTCGCCTCAGACACTGGTTCATCAGCATAGAACTGGATGTAGCCAATACTGAGGAGGATAGGCCCTCAAGATTGCCACCAAACACGCGGGCTGCCAGCGCCTTAAGTGGTCTATTTGTGATTCAGTAGCAGAGTCTTGCTGGCTGCCAGGCTGGCATAGAGTCAACCTCCCGGGGGGGACTGTGTTAATATGGGCCCCCAGGCCGTGGGACTGGGGTAATTGGGCCCGCATGGTCAGTGTCAAGGCACCCCTGCCACCTCCAAAATAAAGGCCACCTCCCAGGCAAGCTGTTAGGGATGGAGAGACAAACCCCTCCTGATCACTGCTCTGATTCACTGGATGGCCTTATTCAATTACTGGAACATTTTATGTTTTTTGTATTGACCTGCAGTTACAGAAATGAACTGGGAGCCTTGTGCTTGTGTGTCTTCCCTTTATCTGCCTAAAGCTCTCCGTCCTTTTATCTGTCTTTTTGTCTACATGTCTATCTGTGCATGACCACAACCATGTGTCAGCTATCTGATATCAGCTCTTAACTGATAAATTGGAATGGGTGCATATGTTGTCTGATATGACAACTTTTCCGGTCTCTCTCCCTTTCAACAGAACATATCGCATCACGCATACAAAAATAACCTTGGGGAAATTTGGAAATGGTGTCATCAAACAGTTTGTCCAGCAGAGCAGCTCCAACTCCAGTCTTCTGTGAAATGTATAGCTAATAAATGATGTTCCCTTCATTTTCCCTTCTGGATAACTCCTAATACATCATAGATATATGTGCATTTAAACATATAAACAACTTTGGCCAATATTGGAATGTTTTAGCTCTGTAAATTGCAAATATATTTTGGGTTCTAATATAAATCAATCAAGTCCCGCAAACCAACATTAACATGGAACATGGTTGACTGCTGAGAAGCTGAGGACATGTCCCTAATCGCTAAAATCTTCCACTGGTACATCCATTCACATTTTTCTCTTGCTTTGGCTGTGTCTTGATTCAGGGATTATGATCCCTGTTGCTTGCTTTGTGGCCTATCCAGACAGCCTGAAGCAGCTCTCTTGATCCCCCAGACAACTCCCAGATCTTTGACTACTGTGATCCTCTGTCCCTCTGCCCTACTTGCATGTCTTTCTCTCTGTCTGTTTGCAGCAGCTGGGCGCCCTGTCTCTTTATCACATATTTAGAATTCCTCCCTTTATTTGGCACCAGCTAATAAGACAAAGGTATCTCTCTTGCCTTTTTAAGGTTTGGCGGGTTTAAAGGATGTTGAGGTTTAGCTTTGCTTTGTTGACAACTCTCTCTCCCTCTCTCCTCAGCGTTAAACTGCCCCACAGCCACAGTTGCGCTCCCCATTGATTGGCAGAATAATTATGGACTTGATTTGTTCAACCACAGGCGAAGTGGGATTGAGGGAGTAGGGGAGCTGAAAGAGCATGTATACCATTTTTCTTTTTTAAGAGCGCAGCAGAGAGGTCTGCTTGCCTGCATCTTAAAAACCAACTCGAACAAAATGTAACCTACTAATATAACTGACACGTAGATTACACTGTAAAACATGCACGCTTGTGCACAGCGTTCAGAGACCTCAGTTGGCGACTGGCTCTGCTGTAGGCTGCAATAAGCTGAACAATGTGCTCAGCCGTGTGAGCAGTGAAGCGATAATTGACACATCCTAAAAATGCAAGTAAGGACTGGGTTATTAATGCTTTCTTCCTGGGGGTGGTTTCAGCGGAACCATTAAGCCTTTAATTGAGAAGGAAGACTGACATTAAAAGCTGTTGCCTTGGCATTGCTGGTACCTACTTTTTAGTTTTTTAATGAAGATGAGGCTTAGGGTGGTTCGCTACATGATTAGAGCTCACGTGCAATCACAATACTCAGACGCACGGCTATTTTAGTTTGAAAGATCCTTAAAATAACCCCATAAGTCCTTTTGACTCCAGGGGTGGAAAAAGTGAGGAGTCTCTCCTTTGACTGAAGGGCAGGTGAGCAGAGTTCCCACCCCTCCCTGTTTATCCCCCCCCTTGCAATCGCTAGGAAAACACGAGCTTCTCCCACGCTGTATATAAAGCCGTTGATATGGAAGGTATGACCCGGGTTTCGGTCGAGAGTACACATGCCAAAGTCTTGTTACCAGGTTACATCACTGTTGTTGTTGTGAGTGCATGTGCCAAATCTTCAGGCATAACAGAGGGAGCACACTTAGCGATTCCCCTCCCTTTTGCCAAGTTACCATCACACTACGGGAAGATTCTTGTCATAATGAGCTCTCCCTCTCTCGCTCTTTCACTTTCCCTTGTTGTGTCTCTCTCCATCTCGTGCTCTCCCTGTCTCTCTCTCCAAACACGCCAAAGTCAGGTCAGCATTTAACAATCATTGGTGTAAATATTTATTGTGGTTTGTTTGAATCCTAGTGACATTGTTTTTAATGCTGCATTCATCACCTCTGCAGTTCTAAGGTAGCACATGCAGCAGCATAGTCATCAAGGGCCTTAATGGTTGTGTCTGTAGCTGAGCAGACACATGCTGCTGGAGTGTTAGCCGTGACGGATGCATGACTGCAGTAAAAGGGGATTAATCGCGGAAATTGCAGATAAGTGCAGGAGAGCGCTGGTCTGGTGCCTATCAACAGTCTTCTGTCTGCAAGTGGGAGTCAGAATGTGAGCAGAATAGCCTACTCTTTTCTCAGAGAGGAAATGATGACAGTAATGCACAGGTATTT
Organism: Pelmatolapia mariae; assembly: GCF_036321145.2. Taxonomy (NCBI): domain Eukaryota; kingdom Metazoa; phylum Chordata; class Actinopteri; order Cichliformes; family Cichlidae; genus Pelmatolapia; species Pelmatolapia mariae. Next base: position 17,083,071 of record NC_086231.1, on the reverse strand, counting down.
GAGGGGAAGTAGTTCTCGGTAGGCAACTCTGTGTTCTAGGTACGAAATAAAATGGGTTGACTGTGGTATAGCCTTATTATACAATAAAAATATTTTTTTCCTATTACAGCAAGCATTTGTCATTCTATAGAAACTTGAGAGGAAATGGCAAACTGAAAACTCATAATGGCAACGCACAGCCTACAAAAGAAGTTAAGCATTTTAATGGGTTAATGCAGCTCTGATGGCCTATTTTGTATAACTAATGTGTGTGTATATATATTTACATATTTCTAATGCTAGCCAATGACTGAATAAATTGAGATTGGTTTAAAAAAAAAAAAAAAAGTAATTGGTGGGGAAAAAAAAAAAAAGTTTAGGTTGCAGAGTAAACTAGTCCTGCCTTGCTTTACAACTTAATCAAAGAGCCTTAACCACCTAAGACCCCAACTCTTACACGGCATGCTTTTTTGATTTCTCTTTGATATTTGGGCATATTGGGGCCCGATGACTGTAAAAACAAAGAATTACCAGATTTTATTTATTTATTTTTACCTGATTTTTGTTTCTAAGAAAAATGAGAGCCACATATGAGGATATTCGTTTAAGATTTCGATAGAACAGTAGCAGTATATGTGGACGCCAGGTCCTAGGAGGTTACAAAAAGAGATGTCTTCACATAGACTCTTGCTGGTAACTCACTTAGGAAGTGAGGTCAACTATCAGTAATCTTTAAAAAACATATTGAAAGTAATTTAAGTCATTCTAACTTTTGTTGACTTGTGTTGAACAAAATTCTGAATTCTAAATGTTTAAAAAATGAACGCATTTAAGATATTTTAGTAACCCTTGCTCAAACACGCTGCTGCACACGGTGTCCTGAAAATCCATAGACATCTATGTTATACTTTGAGTAGGATCTATTATGAGGTGATGCTGCATTATCCTAAATACGTTTATTCTTGTTATACAGTAGGGATAGCAATATTTGCAAATAACAGTGTTAACAAACAGACTTTTTGTTGCACAATGGACAGAGAGCAACACATTTCTACACTGATCCATAAACATCAGAGTGCAGGACGCTTCGTTTGCATGCCTTCAGTTATTGAAGGTGTATACAGAACTCTCCAGAAACGCCAAACACCTTTCACGTATGTTGCATTTTGAGTGTTCCTTCACTTTGATCTACAATTTCACGTCATTTATGGTTAAGTCCTAACCGCGTTGAGGAGCCAGGCTAATGAGATAACCCGTTAATGACTGTAATCCGAGTTCTGACAAAATGCTAACGGGAGCTGAAGTTCGTCTGTTGCTTCCAGCTGTTTCTGGAAGCCTTTCTTCTGAGTTTATTACACACTCGCAGTGCCAAACTGCATCACAAGCCATCCGTAAGCCTCTCCAAATCCAAAGAGTTCTGCCCATTTAGACGTGTGGCACAACAGCAGTAACCTCATTAATTATGTATGATAAATTATCCCTGACACAGAGATGGAATTGATCAGAATCTAACAGCAAATTACATTGTGATCCGCACTTCAGGCCAGTGAAGTGTGGTTTGCAAGCTACAGTTTAACACTTGTTTCATCTGTTTACTGAAGTTTATTAAAGCGTGGCTACTTGGATTACATGGCTTCAGTTATCAAAAATAATATCAAAATATAGCCACCAAGTTCAGAGAACTCTGACATAATGCATTATACATCTCTGATGTACTGTTAACACATAGGACATGATATAACACTAGTACTGTGGCTTCTTCTGTCTGTCAGAGCCATTGAAATGTTTGAATGAAACTGGGAGGAGCCTTTAGCATGCATGGAGCCTTTAGCAGCATGCAAATTAAAGTGGAGAGAGGGAGAAAGATGTTTTTCTTTTTTTCTTTTTCTTTTTGCTGGCGATGACAGTGACGGAACCTCATTTTCCTACATGCATCTGAAAGGGGTTGTATTTTAGATGCACCTAAAGGGTCTGAAGGGAATTGGCTAAGGATTTTGAAATGTAACCCCTTCAGTTCACCCCATACTCCAGTCAACATATTTATTAATGGGCTTTAGAGTGGTCACTTTGCATCCCCCACTTCTGTGTGCTAAGCTAGGTTAATCGCTGATTGGTATAAACACCCATAAAAATTAGAGTCATATTGAGCAAACGTATTTGTAAGCTTTAATTGCAGAGAATTTTATATACCGTGTTCACCTTGTGTTATAGTATAGAGTCACGTATAAACATGTTTTTACTCATGCCGAGTTAAAATTACAGCTTTTGCATTGTCCTCAGTAGTTCCTGCAGTGAGCACAGACACAGTGACAGGTGCTGTTTTTTGATACACACATGCTCGAGATGCAGGTTAACGCATATGCATTTCTTTAGACAAGCATAACTGTTTTATTTTTTCTGATTCATTGACCTTGCATTTAATTAAAAAAAAAAGAAAAAAAAAGAAATGACGGATGACAAACCTGCATGCTGTTTCAGTTAGAGTAGTTATTTTTGATTTGCACTGGCTATGGGGTGCATGCATGTCAGTTCTTTAAGTGCTGCTTCCTATTGCAAATCCACAATAGCCTGTTTTTTTTTGTTTTGGTTTTTTTTTTTGCTTTTCTCTCTGGACAGGAAAGAAAAATACCTGTAATTCAAATAGTAAAACCTATTTAATTCACGTTTTGTTCTGCCTACTTCCCTTTCGTGTGCATGCAGCACTTCTGCTTCAGTTACTAGTTCCCTTTTTGGTGAATGTCCTGCCTGTTAGTTTCATTCATTGGCACTGAGGCAATGTGTGACAAGAGCAGAGTGACCTTATTATAGGATATTTTGTGGGTAGTTTTTCTCAAAACATTACTTCAGTCGTATTTATATAGTGCCAAATCACAACAGTGGTCAGCTTGAGAATTTATTTTATGAGGGAAAGACTTTACAATATATTGCAACAGTTTGAATTCCATGCTCGTCTTTCAGGAATCATTAGTATATGTTTGCCAGTTGTTTGAAACTGAGGCTGTAATTGCTATTAAAGCTGGATACTGGACACAGATTGAACTTTTGTATTGTGCATGCAGTCCCAGGTTCAGAACTGTTAAACTACTAGAGTATAGGTCACAAATGTAAAGCAGAATTGTCACATAGAGATGGTTGCTTAAGGTCCCCTCTTGTGTCATATGTATTGACATATTGTGTGAATATAATTATCAGCTTTATGTAAGAAAGACTATTTAATAGGCTGGTTAAGAGTTGTTGGATGAAATTGGACAAGCCAAAGCTGCCATGCAGATTTCCACGGTCGATACCCCGCAACCCAAGCCTGTTGCTACTGCTGTGACCTCCCATTGCATTATTAATAAATAACATGTTAGAGACGAGGCATTGTGTAAAGCATAAATATAAATGCAATAAAATAACCAAGATTTAGTTTTGTCGTTTCACTGAAGCTTACTGTGTAGTTAGCCAAGCTCTGGGCTGTAATGCACAGTTAAGTTGTTTTTTTGTTTGTTTGTTTGTTTTTTTTAAACAGAGCGCTCATTTTGTGGTGGTTGTCAATGCTTTTGTGTAAGTATAGGTTCAGGAATGGCTGTTTTGAAATGGCTCTTGTAATGTTTATATGTTATCTGATGCAAATTAGCCATGTGCTCATGTAGCTTATGCTAATTAGCCATAAGGAGCTATGGTAATTAATACCTAGTTAAAAGCAGCTGTGTTAGTGCCAAAGTAAAGAGTGAACTGGAAACGCACCCGAACATTTGGAGGTTTTATTCTTCACGATCCAGTAATAATCTACGCCGATTGGGTCATACCACATCTTAAACACTGCTGTTTGGAGGTTTTTCAGAAGGCTGCAGTGAGATGTGATTGTGGTTCAGAGTTCAAAGATTGCATATTTTCATACCCTCACATCCTCGCATCCGACCATTTGCTGCATAACGTGGTTAAGTATGAAATTGTCTATTTTGGAAAGATACAGTGTATCCCTACATCCGATGTCACAGAAGGTTCCAGACATTGTTTAGCCGTCCCAGGAAACACTTTGTACGTACACGCCTGTAATGATGTTAGTATACTTTATGCAGACATGCAACCATTCATCAACCCTCCTCGCTTTCTAAATTGCGATTAAAGACGTGCTTACTGTCACTGTAAAAAATGTTTGAAGTCATTTAAGTGTCATACACTGTAGTAATATCACAGCTGAAATATTAATTTCACTCTGGGCCATGCATTGTTGTGGGGGTACTAAAATTTAAAGTGCTTGCTAAGTGCAGGCATGAATTTTGCAATAGTGGTGACGGGAGTACAGCACTGATTTTATGACGCAGTTGCTGACTGGCGGCTCGGTACATGCTTGCCTAACACGAGTTGACGTAATCTGCTGTGTTACGTTGAGTAATCCCTGGTCGTTACTCAGCTTGTTGCCTCATTGGGGATTCTTGAATAAAAGATATCTTGGCATATGTATTATAGCCATGCTGTCAGTTTGATTGAGCCACTTCAAACTTAGTAGCTGAGACACCAAACACAATCACTGATTTGCTGTCAGTGCTCTGCTGGCAGCAGGACTGTTGATAAGTCCTGTCAAGAAGTTGGTAAATTAAGATGTTTCAAATACGCCTTCAATTTTTCATTCAGAACTAAATCTGCCATTAATCCCTGGAGGATAAAGAAATGTTGAGTCTTGAATAGAGAATAGATTTGACTGTCCATTTCTCCCTCTCAGCACTCAAAAAATACTCTTGGCACTCCATTCTAAAAACAAATTAAAGTGGAGAGAGGGAGAAAGATGTTTTTCTTTTTTTCTTTTTCTTTTTGTTGGCGATGACAGTGACGGAACCTCATTTTCCTACAGCTAGATCAAAGTTTCTCCATGTGTGTGGCATTGCAGCCTTTTCCCTTGGGCTCCTAATGATACAGCCTGAACTCAAAGACCCCTTGGATGCAGACCATTGCCACTTTCCCCTCTGTACCAGGCCTGATGCCATCTAGGTTGTGCCCTTCAAGCCCACCCCCACCGTTCCATGTCCTCTGGCTTTTCTCGTCTTCCCCGCCTCCTCTGCCCACCCCCAAATCTGTTGGTGTATGTAATCAGACAGCCCTCTGTGATGCAGCAGTGGGCTCGGGCACATCCCTGCGTTGACTGTCCCACTGCTTGGATAATGAAGGCAGCTGGGAGGCCGTCTTACTGCCTCCTTGTGTTGCGCTTTATCATTCCTGCCACAGCACAAGGTTTTCTAATTAAGTCACCATCTTGGCCCTGCAGATTATGTAGCAGCTGGATCATTAGCGTGGAGGGTCAAATGGCATGTGTCTCCATGTATCGGGCGGAGCACTTTTCATCAACCCTTGTCTCAGTCACCTCACCTCTGCTGGCCAACAGAAGGCTCAGCCTGCTTCCTCCTTGCAATGCCCCCTTTATGCTCAGTATTTTGTGAAAACATTTTCATTGCAATGATGCATCATGCTGCAAGTTTATCAGTTACACATAAGTCTCTCTCTTTTTTTCTCTTTTCTTTTAACTCTCTTCTGCTTTTCTGATGGCAGCATGCTGTATTTAATAATGCAGGAGGGGAGACTTTTAGATATACTTGTACAAAAACACTAATGTATAAGCATGGCTTATTGCCTGACATTTTCTCAACTTTTATTTTGTAGTTGACTTCAATGTGTGTTTTACTCTGTCTTGGTCCCCTGAAGGTTCTTATCTATATTGAATATTAAGACATGATCATGTCACCTTGCAACTACTTAGAAATGGGCTAAAAGGACCTATTTGTAGCATTTATGCACCTTATGACAGCATTGTATTGTAATTTCACATCAGTAACAACAAGTTGAAACCAACAAAACTTTCAGTGACGTATTGTGACGTCAGCATGTTGCATAGCAACAGACTCAAATCAAAGGCCAAACAATACTGTAGCTTGGGCATGTTCTGGCAGTCTAAAATAAGTGACAGACTGTAACCTGGGGTTAGTTTCTTTTAATGTAGGCAAAGTATTTCATATTAAATGCTCTTGATTATTTGTGTTGAACAAGCTCTAAACAGTTAGTCAAATAGTGGATCAACAATAAAACAGTGAGAAATTTTGACAATTAATTGCTTAAAAATTTTTTTATAAGACAAATTGTGGGATATTATAGTTATACCTTGTCATGCATGTATGTTTTGTGCCTTTTTCAGAACATCTGTGATAGGACAAAAACATGACACAAGATTAAAGCTAAGTGTGCTGGCCCAGCAGTTAATCAGTCGAGGAAATGCTCCGCAGATTGATTGATTAAAATAATAGTTGCAACCCTACTTAACAGTGTGAACATCAATTAAATGGGCTATTGACTGAACTGAGATCAGCTTAAGAGTACCACATAGTATCTCAAAATGGACTCTGTACTGGCTGCACTTTCAGAGACGGTACGACACTGATGTAAAATCTGTACCGGAGGCCTGTACGGTGTATAATGTGTAGATTAATTTTAAAATCTAATTAGTTTTGTATTTCAGTGGGCTTCTACTCATAGAGGGAAAATTACTGTCAGCAGCCCTGTGAGTCACCTTCAGTTCAGTTACAGGGTGGAGATGCCTTGTATTTATTTGTATGATGAGAAAGAGTTATTCACCATTAGTCTGACTCACCTGTCAGTATAGTCAGTCAGCAAGCCTCCTCATTTATCAGTCTGCTCATGACTGCAGAGGATGGGGGAGAAGTTTCAGTTCTCCTGTGTTGTTGTTTTTTTCCTGTAGTCCGTGAACAGCCATGATGTAAGTGCTAATGAAGAATAAAAACAACAGATTCAAAACATTCAAAATATGTTTGAGTTTCATAAGACTTGTCTGAACAGCTTGATTTTGATCCATTACCACAGATTCTCAAGGTAACAATATCAAGGGGGGAATCAAGTATCAAAACATCTTTCTAAACTTTTCATTTTCCAGCAGAAAGTGTTTCTATGTTTTTCTTCATGCTCTGTATGTTACAAACGCCCAGAGTTTGGGTACACATACCGTATGACTTGACACCAAGAAGAAGAGGGGTGGGGGGGGCTCAAACATAAAAGTAGTTTTTGAAACATTCTGGCATAAATTCAAGGTAACCATAGCTGCTTTTCTCTGTCAGATCCATCTTTCTTAGCCCTGAAAATGGGAAGTTTTTGATACTCGGAGCATCCTTTATAGGAATTATATCAGTTTAATAGCAGGCAAGAAATGGAATGAATAAAAATTTTTAATGCATTTTGCTCAGAAAAACTTGGATTAGAAACTTAACAGCGGCTGATGAAACCTGACCCTGATTATACTAAGGGAAGATTTAAGACCAGTGCGCCAATCCATTAATGATCTCCCGCAGCCGGTTTTGGTTTTTCCTTTCTCCGAATTCTGTTTGGATGTGTGGAAATGCCTTCATCATCTGCTCTGCCTGTCTGCACTGATAGCAGATATTGAATTGGCTGCTGGGCACTAGCTAACCCCCACTGTGAGAGATCAATTGAAAGGGACAGCCATATACTGCTTCTCACAAACTGCCGGCCAATTTGGGAATTTCGTACTCTTCCTGATGCATTTCAGATGGTAAGCAGAGCAGCATATAAATTATGTTTTTTGTGTCTGTCTTGCCATGTTTTTTGACTTGCTCATTAAGTAAACGGATATAAAACAAATCTGAGATTTTAAAAGTTCGATGTCAGTAATGGAGTAGATATTTTTAATACTTGTAAAACTGCATTCAGACAAAGTGAGGTTCCTTTTTTGTAGCATGTTTTAATAAAAATAATTATTAGTATGACAAGTAAAATTTATTAGTTGTATTTAGCAAAAATACTCATTATTCTCAAATGTGCTTAAAAAGTTTGAAAAATCTGGCTCAGTGGCATCACAAGGGTACACAAACACTATTTTTGAAAGATATTTGACCTGTTAAGTGTTGTCAAGACTGTGTTATTTCCAGCCTGACATGCACTCAAACTCTCACATGCTCTCTCACACTAACAAACACACTTGTGTGAGCGTGCTTAGTCAAGAGAAAAATCCCACAACTTGGTGAGGAGTCCTCATTCTCCAGACTGCTTTTCCCCTCAGCCTGATTGCGTTTTCATTCTCACTCTCTCTCACACACACACGCACACACACATGCACACATGCACACACGCACACACACACACACACGTCCTTTCACCTATCTTGGTAACTTTAGGCTTTTCAACTCTGCCCCTCTATTTTAAGACGCAGAGGGCAGTGTGCCGAGAGGGACAGCGAGACAGGCTGTTACGGGCGGCGAAACGCGTGGTGCCGAGGACAGTTTGCAAGATGACACTAGCTGGCTTGTTTACAGCAGAGGCTCGATTTGGGGAGGAAGGGGTGGTGGGGAAGGAGGCAGGCAGGGAAGAACAGAGAGGGGGTTTACTACCCTCAAGAGAGTCGGAATTCCTCCTGAGCCGTTCCCCCATTTGGCTGGCAGTTGTGAAAACAATTGCCTGGCATTTACACTCTCTGTGCAGATGGAGTCCCAGCTATGAGTCAGCTTTCAGAGCAGCAAGTGGTGGAGAAAGTGGTTGGCTTGTGATCTACTGCACAGCGAATATAAGCATGCTTTACAAACACGCCTGGTTTTTGATATTGGAGCCGTTTCCTTCTCTACATTCCCAACGTTTAATTTCTCCTTATCACACAGGCTGGTTGACTTATTTAAGCATGTCTCTTTGCTGTTTCTCTACAGCTGATCTCCAGAAGATGGTATGCTGATGTCCTGAGCTGAGGGAGCCTTGACTTCATTCCCCACTCGCCTTTGTTATTCCACACCTGGTCTGCTCTCCATCAGTCACCAACAGCTACCACCAACACCTTCACATTTTCCCCACCCCCTTTTGTCCAGCCGGTCGTCACCATGACGTCGGAGCTGGAAAGCAGCCTGACCTCCATGGATTGGCTCCCTCAGCTAACCATGCAGGCGGCCATTCGCAAGGCTGATGCCCAGAATGCCCACGGGCCCGGCATGGGAAAGAAGAGCGCCCTGCTCGATCCCAACACCACGCTGGACCAGGAGGAGGTGCAGCAGCACAAGGATGGCAAGCCGCCCTACAGCTACGCCAGCCTTATCACATTTGCTATCAACAGCTCGCCAAAGAAGAAGATGACACTGAGCGAGATCTACCAGTGGATCTGTGATAACTTTCCCTACTACAGGGAGGCGGGCAGTGGCTGGAAGGTGAGGAAAAAGAAATCTTGACTATTAATTCTATGGAGATAAGGAAATGCTATAATAATTTTGCCTTTAGTTGGGCTTTTCATGCTTTGACTGCCATGTTTTATTTGTTTTCTATTTTTTTGAAAAGCAAATGCTAAGGCAAAACGAGTTGTTCAGACGTGTACATTATTACATTTAGAAAAACCACCAAGGGTATCCTTTAACAGACATCTGATATCCAGAATATTGAATATTATCGTTGTTGCTCTTTTAAAATTCATTTGGCTGTGCGTTTGATTAGATTCTCCTTTGACCTTACGTTTTTGAGATGAGCTGCTGACAACATTCGTCGAAGAAATTCTTTGACTTAAATTGTTGTTTGGTGGGATCTGGATGTCTTAAACAAAGTGAGATTCCGTTGGTAATCACCATTGTCACTTCTGAGAAAGCTTGGAGAGAAACTATGAGTGTGCCAAATCACACTAAGTGCCTCAGTCCTCCGAATGAAAAATGGTGCAGCCCTGAGAGAACCATATGAAGTGTAAAACCCTGGATTAATATTCAGGGAAGTGGCCCCTATCTGTGCGAACACAGACTAAATAGCCCATTCATGGGTGGTATTATTCATTGCAGATGCCTTGATAGGAGAAGGCCATTATGCAGAAGGAGAGAGCCAGTGCTGTGTCATCATCTCAAGGAGCCCATGATATACCGAGATGAAGCTATGCTGATTGCCTTTTAAAGGGCCCAGATGGAAATTGATATTAGAATGAGTTTTCCAATCAGTCGACGTTTATTGGAAATAGAATCTTAGGCACTGCTTTATTGCAGTCAGACAAGATGTATGAAGCCCATTTCCTGGGGCGACAAGATCTGGCATGTGTACAGGCTGCACTGAGGTGTGTGTGTGAGGGGGAGATGAGAAAGCATGTGTTATTATAAATGGATTGATTTTAGCTTTTGTGGCAAGGCCCCTTTTGTAAGGAAATGAATTGTTTTATTTTGCAGCCTTTGTTTCCTCTTTTACCTTCATCATCCCTTATTTAGTTGTCAGTAACACAGCAGCATATGTGCCGTCAGACTGCATGTGTTCCTGCATTGAGTTACAGGCATTTCCAGCTCTGCATTTTGTATACCACCTACCTCCGTGTGCAATGAAATGTTAAATTCATTGCCAAATGATTTTTCGCCAGACGCTGGTATAAGGCTAGAGGAGCATTTTTCACTGCCTTTGTTTTTGGATTGTGAGGAAATCCAGTTGCAGAACATGTTGCAATCATTGGTTAGACTGTACCTACTGAGATACTTTAAATGCTGCTTTCTTATTCAGAGCAGCAATGAGTAGATGATCATTTAGGTGGGTTGTAGTGGACTTGGTGAACTCCTACATATCCACAGACTTTACTGCTTAGAAATGTGAGGGTGTGACAGACTAGCCCAACTAAAATAACTGTAGATAAGACATAGCATGTAGTTGACACTTATCCCAAGCACTGTGAATACACACACTTTTTATACATTTTAGAGTGGGTGGCCTCAGTGGGAATCAAACTGATGCTGCTGGCAGGGTTGACGCTTTGGTCTTCCCACTGAGTTACAGTTCCACTGTAGTTACAGCAGAAAAGAAGAAATTATATTAAATTACCCAAGTGTTTTGCTGCTAATGTGTCTTTTGGTTCTTATGTTGTGAAGTGTGGCTTTTTCCAACAGTCAGTAAGAACAGGACGTTATGTAAACTTGTTGCAAAAAGCCTACACTCTAAATAAGTAGAAGTAGCATTAAGGATGTGTATGTGGCTTCATTTGTAGCTGATACCAATGTTTAATTTATTTCAAAACTTCAAACTGTGTATCATATTAATGGTTTAGATGAGCGGTGTAGTGGAAACTTGTAATGATGCTGTCGTGATATGCTGTCTGCTATGATGATGCTTATCACGATGCAGACACTCTGCAATACAGTACAAGGCAAGCACCCACCATTGCTTTAATTTTCAAAGAAAAAATATCCCTAAATGTGGTCTTTAGGTGTTTATTTGTTGCAGCGTGGTGTCAGCATGTGTATTGTTATTATCTAATCACACTAATCTGGCAACAAATATGATTAACTCTGATTTGGTTTCACCAGTGGTCAAAAATTACACCCCTCTGATTTTCATCTTCTTCTCTTCAAGTTGGGTATTTTTGCCTTTGCTTTACCCTCATTCATTTCATAACCGCTGCCATAAACAGTCATAGAGTAGTGACCCTGCTTAAATAATTTGAGGATCTGTTTAATGCATTTGCATGTGCTATTAAAAATGTAATGAATTGGCATCAGTGTATTGATAACCATTTTTCCCACGAATTGTATAAATTTTTTTTTTAAAAAGGGTACAAATTCAACATGCCAAACAGAAGATTTATTCTTCTGTGTTAAATCTACATCTTGGGTATATCTTAACCTCAAATCCCTCTGAAACCGTACGCTCTAACCCAGCTAGCACCTCCTTGTAAAAGGAACCACAATTCACTATTCAGATTGGCCTTTTCAAGACTGTTGATGCCTTCTGTGCATTTCTGGCTACTTTTCTGTTGCAGAATTTGAATTTGTCAGTGAGAGAATAACCATCATCACCTCAGTATAAGAAATAATAATCATAGCCTCAATATAAGGACTCATAGATGTCAGCAAATTCCTGGAGGGAGATTGACAACACCATCAGAATGGATGTGAGAGAATGTACAAAGAAGTGGACAATTATGCTTACCTCCAAGGAGGGAAAAAATAGACCGCAACAAAGAGTTAGGGACCCAGGAGGGGGAAAAAAGCCCCAGCATTTAGTTTCTATCGTGGCTAGCTCTGCATATAAAGCACCAGGAGACAACCACAAGTCGATTAAAAAATAAAACACTGTGCAAAAGTATGAATGCTGGTAACAGTGCCGGATGCTTAAGTGGGTTACGTTGTAAACTCTACAAAGATTCACCACAGAAATCCAAATCATAACGCTACAGTCACACTAGGGCAAACGGTGGTTGGAGACTGCAGCAAACCTAAAAATATTGCAACCGTGTGCAATGCGATCTCATTCCCTTTGAAATGGTTGCTTTCAAGATGGGGACCTGGTCATACTTGCAGTCAGTTGCAGTCTTTAAAACGACTTCAGTGCCTCAAGATGCAAAGAAATGGTAATAAGACCGAGTCATCTGTAATCGGTCTATTGCCAGTTTTCGATTGAATGTAGTAAAGATGGCAATCATATGCAGTTTAACCATCTTGCAAGTCTGTTGTCTACACAGTCTGTTGCTTGCATTCAGAGTTGAGCCAGTACCTCATAGAGAAATTCAGAAACAGTAATTGCCAGGCAGCAGGCAACCAGTGCAATCACTTTGTGATCCAAAGTGGTTGCCTAGATGATGAGTGTGTTGCTCAGTTAAGGACAGCTAGTCGGTTGTCGCAACTACTTGCAGTTAGTCGCATAATGTGAAAACAATTCAAACCCTGTACGCTAAGGTTAACATCTTATTTTTACTCCAATGTGACTGAGCGATAACACGCAGCTGATCTGATGCAACAGTGTTTCTGGACTTTTGGTTTTTCTTGCTGCAAGTGCCGGTTTATCACCAATTTGGGAGTGAATTTATTCAGTTCTCCATGAGATGAGCTGACCAAATCCAATTTCGATAATGGGAAGCAAACATGCAACTTCAAGCAGTCGACCTTATATTCAAAATTGTCCTTTGTGGGAGTGATTGTGCTTATGTTAGGAGAGGCAATTTTAGTGCACAAAAAAAGTAGAATTTGTAAATGTTCATATGCTACATGAGTATTGTGTAATTTAAAAAATGAATTTTGAATTTGAAACAAAAGGGTATAAATCATAAATTTCAGAAGACTCTTCACTTTTGACTAGTATTTCGCATTTTTATGTCTCAGTTACTACGTTTAGATTTTCAAAAATATGAGGGCACTTGTTAGATTTTAGCTTCTTTTTTTTAATATACTCAAAACCACAGTGTGCTATCTTGAAGTTGTTGGAATGAAAAATGCTTCTTTCAGAGTCGGGTTTAAAATAGATTTGACGTAACTGCAATGATGTCTTCGATATGAGAGCAAGTTACTGAATTAGTCAGCGCTGGTGACGATTGACGCTCTTCAGGCGCTTTCTAGTTTAGTAAAGGCTTGCATAGATCGACAGATTCTGGCCTAAATGTGGGCTGCAACTGTAGAAATACCCCTCACATTTAAAAGTGTGAAAAACCACATCACTCTAACCAGGATGCTGTACAGCGCAGGAAACACTGAAAAAGCGGTTTTAAGATGTGCTCATAGGCTGGAGCCTGCGTCACAATTTTTTTTTTTTTTCCTCAGTTCTTGTTAATAAGGTGTTTTCCCTGTCATAGATTTTCTGAGAATCTAAACAACAAGAATAATGCACATGGAATATGTATAAATCTCTCATTGCATAAGACATTTGAATGAAATCCAATATAACTGTTTCCGTGCCCGGGGCATTTGAACAAGCTCCAGTAGCCTTAGGTTTGTTTCTAATGTTTTTGTGCTTGGAGAATTTTCACATCCCATCACACAAATGATATTTTCATCCAAGCCTGTGCAAAAGCCTTGGGAAAGGTTCCTCTCCCAATCACCAGGAGGTCACTTGTAGCTTTTACGCTTGTAAAGGTTTTTTTTTTTCCCTTTAAAATCCAAGCAGATACTTAAAAGATTTGGAAGTAACAAAACGGCTAATTGAAATTGTATAATTCTGTAATATGCTTGCAATTCTCCCTGCACTGTGACCGTTATGATATGAATCCACCTATAGTGTGACTGAGTATGTTTGTGTGTGTAATTAGTTGGAAGCAAGCATGCTGGGGTGGGGTGAATGTAGGTCGGATGTAGTCATCGCTCCTCTGTTCCCCTGGAGATGTCAGTCGCAGGAATTTGGGACTCAACGCACGCATGCGTCTGTTCTGTATGATAATGCAAGCTGTGTCTGAGAGATGAGACCTGGCTAATCTGGGCACCAGCAGCTCATTTAATCATCTCAATAAAACTCCATTAGCCTGCGCTTTTAAGAAATATCAATAAGTGCTGTCAATAAAAACAGATAATTCATCAAGGTCAATAAAAAAAATAAAATAAAAAAATAAATAAAAACGAAAATAAAAAAAGGAAAAAAGTAAGCGCTGCCTTGAGAGTGCCGAATATGTGCTCGGCATCTATGAGCAAGCAATTAGTTGGTGATTTTCTTAACACCCTCTCTGGCTCTCTGAGGCATTTTTGATTCATGTTTTGCAGGTTTGTCTAAGCAGTCGTGTGCATGATTCAGCTCATATACTGTAGCTTCTGCAGCCTTCTGTTCCATGCAAAGAAGATCCATTATATTGCTTGAAGACATTTAGGTTTACCGAAAGCTATATTTAAAAGATGTATCTAAAAAGTTCTTTTCTCTTATGTTATGTCTTCTTTGTCATAACAAATATGTGCTGCTTAATCTCTGTGACGTCAGCTGGTCCGATAACTCCTGAGATTAAAACATAAATGGGAATATTCCTCAGCCACAAGGTCAGCATTTGAATGAAATTAACAAGTGTGTCACAAGTGCCCGAATCAGCCCTTTCTCTGCACAGATGCTCTCTTGCGTGTCACGAAAGGCAAATCATGGTTCTCTCACTTTCACTACGACTGTTTGTGGGGCACATGTTGCATCAATGATTTGCAGACGTGTGGCTTCAAGACACCTGAAAGAGACGGCTGCGTGACAGAGGAGGGTATTCCCCTAATCAACTTTGTAGATGGACAGTATTTTAGAAGACCACTAGAGTAGTTTGTCTTTACAGTCATTTCTGAGTTTGATTTAAATTAGTTTGCTTTGTCATATTGTTTCATAAAAAAGCAGTTTGAAAAGTTATACTCTTTATCTAGTTGACAATAAAAAATGACTAGATTTAATCGTAGGGTCAAGTGTAGATATTTCATTTGTTTTTATACAAAAATTGTTTTGAAAAGAAATTACTCATGATAAAGCATGTTTGTAACTGTATTACTGTATATGAATTAAACTCAGAGGATTTTAAAAGCCCCTAATAGTACAAAATTAGAATTGTATATGAAAATATGGTTGTAGTTTTTATTTACAAATTCAGGATTATGTCATTACATTTTGTAACAACAGTCGATCTGGTTGGCTAATCTGACGCTTACTTTAATGTCCACTTTGATTGTCTGAAAATATCTCAGCTCAGCTCAGCCATAGACAGAGTGACAGTATGTTTGATTTCTTTTTGGGTCTATTTTCTCTTTTAACAAAAAAAAGAAAAAAAAGCTGAAATGTTGACCTCCATGTTCATCTCAAACCTTCTCCCGGCTCGTTGTAGGCTCACTTCAGGCAAAGTGTGTAAATTCCCTTCTGCATTTCTTCCAGGTGAAAAATGCCAGAGAAATTCGGGAGCAATTCTCAACCAGTTTTAAAAACGCTTGAAATGTTCGCTCTTGAACTTTAACTGAAGAGGAGATTGTTGCTACTGGCATGATTTTTATTTTATTTTTCTCTTCTACACCTGTGTACAGGAAAAGAAAATTAGTTGGAAGAGAACGGAAGCTGCTTTGATTGCCTAACAAACATTGAATCTCCCACTGCATTTTCACTGAGGTCCATAGCTCTTACATGATCTTGTTAACAGGGAAATATAGCTTTGGTCTGTAAATCGTTGAGTGTGCAGAGATGGGGCATGGAACTGCCTTCTGCAGGGGCCCTGGACCTTGCTTTGATCTCATTATAAAATGCAAATACACAGTACCCTAAACAGATCAAAGGTTCAACTTCCCATTGGATCTGAGGCTTAATAATAGCAGCCTGGAGCAGTTTACTATTTTTTAAAGAAGCGATTTGGGTAGCCACTGGTCCTCCAGGACATTATTTACTCTGGAGATAATATTCCTGCTTCTGACTAGTGACTAGCCACAGCTCAGAAAATCCTTGCTCCTGTTGCTTATTTAAATAAGATCGGTCAGGTATGAGCATTCGTGCCTCCTGCCCGTATCTCTCACCTCAAGCTTAGGTTTACAGGGCCTGAAATCTGAAAGTGGAAAATTGCTTCGGTGCTAGAGTCTCTGATACCTTCGTCTACTTTCATCATTACAGTGTAAAGCAAGCATTTACATTTTAAGGACTTTGCTATTTACTAAATTTTCAGCAGTATGAATGCATATTTAAAGTGATACTGTTTCTTTTGTAACATGCACGCTCTCAATTCCAGAGTTACTTTTTCTTTCTTCAGAAATGTGTCTTTTCTACTGCAGTCTCACGTTCACCTTGGCTTCCATGCAGTGTGATACATGATGAGTTTGTGCAGCAGTATTTTTAGCGTTTTGCCTTATACTGGATTTCTTGTTAATTGTAGAGACAGGAAAAGTGGCTGCATGCTGGCCCGGCGCTGACTTTTTCAGGCTGTGGGAGGGGTAGTGATTCACTCGGCAGCCAGTTTGATCCTGCTGTGAGGCGGGTTCCCGTGTCAGGAAGCTCCAGCCTGGCCACCCGCCCACCAGCCTCACCTTGCACCCGCCTACCGGCGCCCCACCGCTCACGCTCTGGCCCTTAGAGTGGGCGGGGAGAGCAAGCTGGCAGGCCTTGGCATGGATACATTTTGGCAGGAGCTGCTGTCCCCACACTCCACTGAGTGAAGTGCTGACTGCAGTGCAGAACATAAAAGGCCCGAGGCTTCTATCTCTTCCTCTTGTGGCCTGCAGGCCTGTGTACCGCTATGTTGGCTTCAATATTTTTTTTTTTTTTGGAAACTATTGCTGTCTTTTTGACAGTCTCTGCCATGGTCTCACAGTTCATCCATGATATACATGACTTCTGTTATCATTTTACACAGTCATTAACCCTTAGTAGCTCCCTCCCATCTGCTTTTTCTGCTCAAGATGTGATACAACAGCTAGTTGCAAAAGATGTTGACCATGGTCATCAATTGATCCAGTGAACTTCCTCCTCTGTGATAATGAAGTCGATATCTGACGCACAGACGAGGACAAACCATTTGTTTTGCAGCTTATTCCCCCTTCTAAGACTGATTTATGATGCAGAAAAGAAGAACACTGAGTACTGTTGATTCAGACAAGAATTGTTCACAACTTTGCCCTTTGAATATAATAAAATAATAATACAAATAATAATATTAAGTATGTATTATTAATATTATATACTATTAATATTATTTGCTATTAATTTACTGTTACTGTTTATTAAGTAAAAGCAAAGAAATGATTTGTTTAACATTATTGCATAAACTATAATGAACAATTTAAACATTGCATTTTTTTTTTACCCCACTTTCCTTTTATTTTTTGCAGACTAGAATGTTATTGGACAGATTGCAGTTTCATGTTGCCTGTTTCCTCATTAGTGCTTTGCAAACTAAGGCAATACAGTTTCTTGAGTTGTTTTAATGTGTTGATGAAACAAACGGTTTGTACAAATCAGCAACCTGTGATGAAATATCGTCCAATAAGATGCAACCCTGGGAACGTTTTTGGTGTCCAGACCAAGAAAGTAAAAATAATCTGCAATAGCTCCATAAGTAGCAGAGCTGACTGCCTTCTAGCTTCAGAGCTCCTCAGACTCTGACTTGTTCTGTCTTCTTTGGCACTCTTTGCTTCCTGCAAACCAACTGACGTGTCGGGTTAGTGGTTTCTCGGTATGTGGTCACAGATATGTCTATG
This sequence comes from Pelmatolapia mariae, assembly GCF_036321145.2. Classification (NCBI taxonomy): domain Eukaryota; kingdom Metazoa; phylum Chordata; class Actinopteri; order Cichliformes; family Cichlidae; genus Pelmatolapia; species Pelmatolapia mariae. Next base: position 17,065,216 of record NC_086231.1, on the reverse strand, counting down.
CAAATGAAGCAGGCCATTCGTATGTTTAAAAAAACAAACAAAAAAACAGATCTGTCATGTAGAGATAATAGAAACTTTAGGCAAAGCCAAACAACTGTGTAGTGCATTGTTGAGGATTGCATTGGCGAGCTCAGCATCACCGAAGGGGATCCAAGAACAGTCAGATAACCTTTTCACAACATTTAGCTAAAAATCATCGGATTTTTATTTTTGTCAAAGTCTACAAATAAGGAGACATCTTAAGGTACAATCTATAAGCAAAAACAAAAATTAGTTTTAAATTTGGCCACTATCCCATTGAATAAGATTTGCCTCAATTTAAAAATGTTGCAGCACTTTTAGCACTTCAACCACTTTTGGTTGCTTGCTGGAAATCCCCTGCTGACCATTTGCAATTTCACCAAGATTGTGCCAGATCAACCAAGCTGAATTTCATGATAGTTACCGGTTAAAACATGCAAAATAGCCTGTTGAAGTGCCTACCTAGTTGATGATCAAAGTCGCAGAATGAAATCTGAAATATTTAGAGCTGCGCTTTTAGCTCAGATTCACTCTTAATGCTGCTGGACTGGTAGAACGGCATTTCAATCTACTTTTGTTATAATATGATACAAAAGATTTTATCATCCCTGTGGCAGAATTTATTTTGGTCTCAAATACTGCACACTTACCACCTCCATAGTATTAGGAGGGGGGAAAAAAACAGAAACGGACAACACATTTGTGGCAAATCACAACCACAAATGAAACACACTGCACATATTACACAACCAGCAATAGTATATGAAAATGCTATATAGCCATGTCTGCATGGTTCTTTTTCATTTGAGGTAGGCTCATTGGGGTGCTTTGTCTTCTACCATAGCTGGAGACTATGGGATAATTCATACAAGATCTTTTATTTTTTGTTTTGTTTTTTTTGTGCATGTCTGCAAACTCTGTTCACATATTTCACTGGAAGGACTGGTGTTCACTCTTCCAAATAACCCCCATGGCTATCTGTACCAGACAAACAAGTTTAGATTTCAACTGTACGTTAAGGATGCATACCACGCTGAACTCCCACACTTCAGTACACTATGTAGTAAAAAAAAAAGGGGGGGGGGGGGGGGGGGGTGAGAGAATCCTCTGGTCCACTCTTTGCACCTTGTGTCTGCATAACATATCTAATCTCTTTTTTCTTACATTTAAAAGGAGCCTGTTGGCATCACACCACAGATCAGAACTTTCCAGTTCGGTCAAAAACTGAGCAGGATGGCAGCAGAGTCATGGAAGGATTTAAAAATGTAAGAATACTGAATATAAGCTTAAGAGATGGAGAGCTGACACAAACCTCAGGCGATAGGATGCTGATTGATCTTGATTCTGAAAGGGGTACTGATCACCCAGACATACTAGATTCAGTTGGTCAAAACGGAAACATGCCACTTTATAACATAAAATGATATTTATCTGTTTCAGTTTTGAAATAAGCAAATGTGAGAGCTGCAGTCAACGAAAAGGAGACGTGCAAAAAGTCTTGGGTTTTCCAGGTGCCTAATAGTCAAACAGATAGCACTGTTGGCAGCATCATGTGCCCCACCCTTTCCTGTAGGCAAATTAGAATAGAGCCAGTACAGAATTGACCTTTTCCTTGAGTACAAGCACTGTTTTGTTTTTTTTGTTTTTTTGTTTGTTTGTTTTAAGTATTTCATCACAATGTAAGTCAGAGCCACATGTCTATAATCATTCAGCTGGACAAGGTTTCTTTGGAACTGGAATAATGACAATTTGTGTTCCCAGAGGGCAGTGTGAGTCCACAGTGCTGGAAAATAGGGCACTATAATGGGGTGAGCACTGCTGCACAGAACTTTAAGAGAGGACCAGAGGTCCCATCTGAGCTGGAATATTCCTTATAAATGTCTAAAATCTCCAGATCTGGATTTGAAATGGTCTCCAGTTTGGTTGGATCGTTGTATGGAGCTTATTCGGTTTATTGCCTTTTAGCAAATCATTCTTAGTGACATGGTGCTTTGTGTTTATTTTCATATTGGTTGGTGCTTATTGTGTAAGTCTCGAAGTGTTTAAAAGTCCACTGAAATAAAATAAGTCAGCTCTATAAACTCACTGTTTTTTGTTTGTTTTGTTTTTCTTTTTCTTTTTAGCAGTGAACCATCTTATTTATAAAAGGCCTACTGTTGCCTGACATGTATGGTGACCAGTGTTTTGGTAGCTCCACTAAAGTTGCGTATAGTCTGTTATTGTGAAAGCATCATCATCAGTTCTCAAAGTATGCTGAAGTGTCTATATGTTATTTCTCAGCCATACAGTCACTGTGTTTTCGTCTGTGGATTACTTCAGTTAAAAAACATATTGAAAAGTGGAATTAAGTGGGCTATAGTACAATTGTAATTTGACAGGGGAGCTTTGGCTTATCAGATTTCTTTTTTTGTGTGTATTTTCCAAACATTTAACTAAAACGGTCTCATATGTAACCCATAACATTTATTTGTAAGTATGCCTTCTGTCCACTGCAGTTGTTGAACATTCTGCTATTTGATCAGCAGCTCTTACTGCATTACTACTAAGAGAAAAAACACCACATACGGATTATATTGTTCCCAAACTCCCCTTGGCAGATAAAAAGGTCCCAGGGACCGGAGCAGCAGTTCAACTTCAGTGCTGCATACAGGCTCTCTCACGGTGTACTGTCTGCACCAGCTGTCACTGACGAACAAAATGCTGCCCCCTCGATTTTGCCCTGTTGAATGAGTAAGAAATCCTCCAACTCCTATGAAGCAAAGTCTCTGTAAACACCTCCATTTTGCTTCTCAGTGTTGCATGGTATTATACTCGACAGCAGTGGTCCGTGGTCTCTCTGCGGCCTCTTCTCCATTGCAGTCTGTCGTAGAATAGCTGGGCTTGGGCCGATCCTCCTGTAGAGCAGAGGAACAGCAGTGCATCTCTGACACTGTAGAGTAGCAACTCACCTTCTTCACATAAAATTTTTATTGGCATGTTGTGAGCAATTTCCACACAATCAAGGCCATTTATAATCCTCCTTCAACCTGATTTGCACTGACAGAGCCATATCACACAACCATGAAATATAGTCTATATCCACCAAATTACACAATTAAAAAGAAAAAAAATTTGAGTCTGGGTCACAGGAAAAGCTGCCCAAGAGCTAAAAAAACTTAGTGTCCTTAAAGTAACCGAGTCATCAACCTAAACCTTGACCCTTCTGAGCTTGCTTTTACTTAGGAAGAAGAAAACTGAGGACAGAAAGGCCCACAACCACCACCTGATGAATTAAAATGAATCCTTATCATTATGTTAGTTAGTCCCATAAAGTTGATTCTGTTTATCTGGATGTTGCGTTTTCAGTGGGGAAAAAACATTTCGTCTCTCATCCAAATGACTTCTCCAGCCTCTTTGAACAAAATCAACTTTTTGGGATGTAGTTACCTGGAGGATTGAGCATGCATCAAGATATGTTAGTTTGTCCACTTCCTCTTGGGCTCATGAAAATAAGGGCACTTTGTAATACATGGCTATAACTGGTTTCTACTAAATTTTTGTTTATCCTTAATACGCTGAAAGTATGCACTTCAATCATGTCTTGATTGCTTCATTTCAGATCTATTGTGGTAGTGTATGGAGGCAAAATTAGGAGAATTGTATGACCATCAAAATATATATGAACCTGACTATGTGAAAGGCCAAAGCCTGAAGAATCTGAAGGGCTGAAGGATTCCTGGTCGTTGAGTATTGTTAACATTTTGCTGGCGCACTGTGCGTCCACTTGACCTCTTGGGGAGAAGGATCACTGCAGGTCAATACAGTTTTGTTCTTTTTAGCAATATAACAATGTACAAAAACGATGTGCTGTAGTTTTTAACTATGCAGATATGTTTAAGTAGAAGCATAAACAATGCAAATCAAGTCTACAGTACTGGCTGCAATCTCTTCTTATTTTCTTAAAAATCTTCAAGTGCAAGGTAGAGAATTATCTAATCAAACAAATTTTCCAAACAATTGCACCCTTACCTGGGTGCAGTTATTTGGGGGGGGGAAGCAAGCCATGTCTGCATTACTAGCTGCAGTAATGATTTACCTACTCATTTTTTTTTGTACATCTTGCAAACTGACTTCCTTTGATTGGTCTGAATGAAGAAATCCAAACCAATTCCACAATTTTACTGATCTGTGACCTTTCTTTGGTACTGTCGCTTCCCGGGCGATGGTTTGTAGTTGTATGTGATATGAGAAATCAAGTGTAGCATTAGTTCAGGCAGGCCCCAAAGTCCAGATCAGCGGCGGTTTCTGTAGATCTTAGTGGCTGATGGCTTTTGCGTCATTGCTGTTTGTGGTAGCTGTGGCTCAGGAGGTAGAACAGGTCATCTACTAATCAAAAGGTTGGTGGTTCAATCCCTGCTATGCCACAGTATCCTTGGCCATGATACTGTCAATTGGAGTAAGAGTGTGTTTTTCAATGTTAGCTCTAGAAAAAGTGTTTGTGTGAATTACAAAACATGCAGAAAAGATCTATATGAGAGCCAGTTCCTTTACCATTACCACAGCCATTTAGTAAATCTCAAAGGGTGCGGTGTTTAGCAACCTTAATCAGCCTACAGTTGCACACTACTTGCCACTTTGCAGCTTACCTCCATGCCAGCTCCACCTTTCAATGCTGTCTCTCCTGTCTGTTGTTATTGATGTCTGTTCTGTTTTTATTGGGTGTTTTGCTTTTGTTCTACATGCATGCGCATAGAAAGACTGAGGTCCAAGTACAGAGCCACACACCCAATTATAAATTACTGCAGGTGGAGATAACAGTCGTCTTTTGATTATAATGCTCCTGAACTGTAGTTTTTATTATAAATTCTGCTGGCTGGCGTTAATGAGGCTTGACTTTTTAATAACTGTGGAAAGAGTTAGGATTGGTATTTCTGTGTCTTTTTCACATATGTCTATTTATGTTGTGATTGAGAACAGGATCTCGAGCAGGTCGACTAGAAAATCACCCTCAGTTATGAATTTTGAGAAATTTGGAGCACATTTCACAACGACTCATAACTGAAAAAAAAATCAGCAGTTAGTTCTTAGGGATTTCAGAGGAGGAGATAAAAGGGAGTTGCCAGTGCTTAGAGGATCTTTTGCCACCCTTGTATGGCTACAAAGATTTGAACAATAATGGCACTAATGTTTTCTTAGGTATTTTGACTTCAGTTTACCTCTATCATTTTTTGACTCAGCTGGCTGTAGTGTTTGCATGATGCAGAGTATGCACAATAAAAGCATGATATTGGTGAAAATGCCAGTTATTATTTCCAGTGGCTTCATGTATTTTTCAGAAGATGAGAGGGTAATCAGTTTTGTTTTGTTTTTTTAATCCACTTTTTCCTTTCTTTTATTTATTTATTTTTTTGCTGTTGATTTTTATTTATATATTTAACTTGGTGTGGAGTTCAAAATCTCTCAGTATTTTTGAACAAACTAAATTTAAAAATTGTTTTGAATTTAACGTCTTCATCTGATTATGATGGAAAGGTGAAAAAGTCTTGCTTTTTTTTTTTCTTTTCTCTTACAACTGTGAAACAAAGTCACTAATACGACTCATGAGTGGGTCTGGTGGTGTTGTCATTACCAAGCTGTTCCAAAGACAAACTAACTGGAATAATCTGAAAATAATTCAGCTTAACAGTTCAATCACTGCTACTCCTCAGGTTGCTAAAAGGTGCAGTAGATGCAAGCCTTCGATAAATTTCCTCAGTGTCTTAAGATATTAAAAGCTTTCTTTCTGTAATAATTGTCCATATTATAGCAGCAAGAGTACCTCTCTGCTATGTTCTATTATTTGCAATAATTTAGTTATTAGTCTTTTTTTTATCTCTGCTCAATTAGTATTCTCAATATCCAGTGCCCACCCTTTATAGTTTACTAACTGTATGTATTAGCTGGAATGATTAGTATAGTGATTGATTAGGGAGAAATCAAATCCTCCCCTCCAGAAAACGGCTAATTGACATTCACTAAATAATGACATTGTAGCATAGAGGCTACTCACAGAATATCGGACTACCTTTTGTTTACATTTGGATTGCAGATGGTGGCTTTTAACAGTCTCATGTATGCACACAGTTTTTTGTTGTTGTTTTTTGTTTTGTTTTGTTTTTTTCCCCCCCTGACATCAAGGAGCAGAAAGGAGAGCGGTAAGCTGACGATTTTTGCATGCTATAAATAGAAAGCGGCCCATGGAATCTGCCTTTAACGCTGTATATGCCCTGTTAAATTAATCGAAGCTGGGTTAGAGCAGCCACTGCTTTCACTGGCTCCATCTGGATACAGGATATATCATATAATCCAGTTTTCTGTGGCTCTAGTCTCCAGCTCAACTGGTCGATTGGTTGGCTCACATTGTCTCCAACCAAATTCTCATTGGTCAGACAGTTGCAATACATCAGTAGACTTTCAGGATTAATCCATTATTCTTGGCAGCGGGAGCAGCAGACGGCCTATGAAAATACCCCATTTTTCACAACTTTGAGCTCTTCCTGCATAACGGAAACTGCTAATTTATTAAAAGTTTACTTTTGTTGAGTATTTACTCTGAAAAAGTGTTCAGTGTAAACTTTGCAAACATCATCTAAAGACTGTAGGCTAACTAGTCTGTTTTAGGATAATGTCTGTCATGTGAAAATGTGCACTTGCACGCTGGTTGGCTTGGAGGCTCTTTTTATCCTTTCATCATAAATAAATAGCATAAAGTAACTAGGTTAAAATAGTTTTAGTCCCACAATCTTCACAATTCTTACAAGCAAACAATATTTTACCAATTATGTGTGTGAGGGTGATTGAGTTTTGCTTTGTTTTTTTTAAGGTTTGTTTTCTTTTCTTTTTTTTTTTTTAACTTGCCTTTTAAAAATGTAATTAATTCATAATTAAGGTGGCCTGCTCTCCCTAAAGAATGGTTTCCTCCTGTTAAGCTCGCAGCTAATTTGTCTGCCTGCACTGTACAGTAGCCTCCACACCACATTTCCTTTTTGGAAATGAAAGGGAAGGAGGCTGCAGGAGTAATTAGCAGAGGCTGGAGAAGGAGCCTTTTTAAAAGTCTAAAGCAACCTGAGACTGCTGATATGGTCAAAGGTCTGTAGCCTGACTGAGGTAAGCCCTCCACTGAACATCCATTTAGAGCGACTGGGAGCTCACCTGCACTGTCTTACACCCAGACTGTAGGTCATTCACATCTGATAGGAATTTTAAAAGAGTAGACCGGCCAGGATGATTGGCATGTTGATAAAATCGCCATGACAAGCAATTATCATGGGAATACGTCTGGCCAGTGTTGCTCCGTTTCATATTTGCTTTCATCCACCCTCTGTCTTCTTTGGCAATTATTTAACCCTTGTCACCTTCTGTGCCAGTCTCCTGAAGCTAATGGCTTCACTCTGCTCTTCACAGTCCCTGCTTTTGTAGAATGAAAGGGAAGTGGCCACGTGTCTTTACGTGTCTCTGCTGCCTGGTATTAACAGCTGTTTATTGATAAAGATGTCACTGTGGTGCATAGAATGTATAGAAAAGGTGGAGTTTTTTGTCCTCTGCCTTGTCAGTGAAGCTGGATGGCTGTCTCTTATCCCGCAGCGATATTTGATCATCCTGCTGGTGCGTCCTCAGTCGGGTCAGCGGTCTGCGAGAGGGGGACAGTGACACAGCTGTGGCAGCCGAGTGGAACCGGTGATGGATGACATGCCAGAATGAGCCGTGCCGCCTTCACAGGCGCCTGTATTGACAGGCACAGCTCTTGCATCTACCATTCAGTATCAGCAAGGCTAATCGCAGGTCATGCGGGCCACAAATGGGACACGTGAATATCGCTCCTGTAATTGCTCATTTGTCAACGTCACATCTGAAAGAGCAAGTTTCCGCAGCCGCGTTATTGAATGAAACTTGCTGTAATGGACAAACGTACAAAGGAAAGCAGTGAAACGAAGTCACAACACAGGGCGGCGTAAGCAATTCACGCTTTGTCGTCTCATGCAGATTTCCTATAGGGAAGGACCTCGCAGAATATAAGTCCTGCTGGTGTGGCCAAAATATTTCTGTATTATGATCGGATCATCCTATATAAAAGGGGTGGCTTCACTTTGGATATTCAATAGGAAAAGCTACACTGTTTTTTACTGCTAATTGTGTTGGCTCCTTTCAAAATTGTTTTGTAAATGTGTGTGTTCATGTGTGTGCTCACAGTGATTATAATCCAAGCCCTGGCTCTAAGCCCTTCAGCTTGTGCTCCACCAGCCGCAAGGCCACAGCCTCTCCCCACCAGTTAATTGCATCTGAATTAGTCCATTAATGTGGCCGTGTAGAGGGATGAAGGGGTGCACGGAGGTGTCTGGCCTCTTTTGACCACTGCAATGTATTATTAATGGGTCAGCAAGTCTGGCAGCTCTGCATTAACTTGGCTAATGGACTGTAGGGTGGGTCTGTGATTCCCTTTCAGAAGGAAATCAAATCTGATACATATTGCAGAGGAAAGTCTTTTCTTAGGCCTTTTTTCTTCTTCTTTTTTCACCTCCCAGAGTATGTTAGCGAGAATGGCCGTTTAAAACTAGGCTTGCTTTTTGCCATTCCCTTGTGGATTTCGCAACTGCTAATAGGTTACTATGGTGAGAGTCCAAGGTTACACAGAGTCGTCACCCTGTGTCTGTTATGAACATGTACTGCAATGTACTCTGCTAATACCCCCCCCCCCCCCCAAAAAAAAAACAACACAAAAACCAAAAAAACCACTAAGAATCGCATCACATGGATGACAGTGAATGGTACTTGGCCAGAAGGCTACTGCACAACAGTACAAGTGTACTCAAATACTTGAGGACAATTTAAGCAAATGTAACATTAAGCTGCGTGACATACCGTATAAGAAAATGTAAGCACTGGAGGATGAAATAAACGGCCTAGCCACTTGGCATGTAAACACTGCAATATCAAACTAATAGAGTCATCAAACATGCTCATGTTGAATAAGTTCTTAAGCAGTTTCCTTACTGCTTATCCAACTTGAGGTCAGAGCTGTCAAAGGGTGAGGTGCAGGGTACACCCTGAGCAGGTCACAAGTCTATCACAGGGCCAGCAAAAGTAGACAGACAGTCACACACTTCAGTATCAGTGTGTAATAAAGGCCCAGGGAGAACATGCACACTCCACACCAGGAACCTTCTGGTTGTGAGGCAATGGCACTAACCACTGCACCACCCATTTTCTTCCTTGCATGCCTTTTTAACTGTACCATAAGTCACTGGATGGCTGCATTTGAATTAGCAGTGCTTAAAGTCCCTTTTTGTTGGCAAGTCAAAGAATATGACTACAGTTAAGAGACTTTATTTTGTAGTCTGATGGAAACTTGCATATTGAGCAGCTGCATGAGCTGCATAATGTTTGTGTAGACATGCAGGAACAATAAAAGGTCAAAATGTCTTGGGGTTTTTTCCTCAGCATGATATAATGTGTTTTTAAGTAGGACTTCTGTTTTGCATTTTATCTTCCAAGCATTGCATTTTGCAGCCTATATTTGCAGATGGGAAAAATCTGCTGCTTTCTACATTGGCCTGTGAAGAAAATAATATGCGCTGAAGTAACGGCGCAGAAAAGGCTTTCTGTGCTGTTACTTAATTTGTCTAACTCTTAAGAGGACAGTTGGCACTACCCCGTCACCATTAGTAGCTGCAGTCAGTTCTTCATTGTTAGTGGGCACTGTAGTCAGCAGGCTGCTGTGAGCCATTGTCAGAGGATAGCATCAGAGGCTCCTCTTCTGGCTGATAATTAAGTGGCGTACTGACAAACGGCTTTCATCAGATCCCTCATGTGGAACTGAGAGCATGCGAAGGCTTTCAGGGAGGATAAACCGGAGGACGTCACTTTGCCTCCAATCTTTCATGGCCTTGTGCTGCCTCTGCAGTGGTGGAGGAAGAGGGGAGGGGGGGGGGGTGAGAGCGCCCTGTGTAGCACAGGAGAAAAGCGCGAGCCATTGTCGCTCAGCGAACTACACTCAATTTACAGCAGCGAGCAAGGCGGCTGTCTTTGCTGATATGTCAGGCTGTACTGTACCAGTTTCCCATTTTTGTCTCGAGTGACCACGCTTACAGTTATGCGTTACATCTTTTTCTCCATTTGAGAATCTGTCAATTATTTTTGTTTCCTTAAGGCTGGGCATAATTTGTGATGACTTCAGACATTAAGTGTGTGAGAGTCAGTAGACAGACGAGGTTTGAGCCAGATGGTAACAGTGATTTTTAAAATGACCCTTCACTAAAACTTCCCGATGTCTTCTCGCTCTTATTTTAATTTTTTATCATTTTAATTCACGAAATTGCCTTGGTAGGAAATCAAACTGTCATCTGTTACCTGCTAGAGCAGAGACTGGGATTAGATTTATCTAATATCTTTATCTTTAATTATCAGTTGTAACCTTTAAGCAGTAAGCATACTTGGACAGCTGTAAAGGAAATACCATTAAATATAATTTCACATTTGAATGGGTCATTGTAAGAGTTAAAGTAAAATACCTATAATACTCAAATGTAAGCTGCATTTAATTGGTCTGATTTTTTTTTCCAGATGTGCATTACTTATTTAAAATCAAATGATTAGAATATTTATCAGATTTAAGCCTCAGTTAACCAGAGTGGTCATCGTTTTTATTCGATTTCTCATTGATCACTGTAATAAAATACAAAATAAGTACACCATGTTAGAGCATGTCTAATACCATTCTTTTATTAAATTTTTTTTATCACTTTAATAATATTTTTATCCAGGGTACAGTGACACTGCCATAAAACTAATGAACCCATTTGATTGCCTCTTAGGCTACGTTCACACTGCAGGTCTTAATGCTCAATTCTGATTTTTTTGATTAAATCCGATTTTTTTTTTTTTTGTCTGCTTGTTCACACTACAAATAAAATGTAAAAGCAAACGCGCTCTAGTGTGAACCCTCAAAGCGGCCCGCATGCGCAAAAGAAGACGTCACACACAACGCGCTCTGTTTAGACCCAGGGCAAACAGTATTGTTTGACTGATGGCCCTTAACATAAAGACTTGTTTCGGACTTTACGTTTCCCAATTTTGCTTTAAGTTATAAAGTTATTTTGTTACTTACTTATGGCCTAATAATTATCCTTATTGCTGTTTTAGAGAGGAGCGGTGCTTCAAAGGATAGTTGGAAATTTCTGTCAGAATCTGCAGATTATACAGTACAAATAAAATGTTCACGTTTCTCCAACATTGTCTTCCCAACAGTTTCACTAACATCTACACTGGATGGCCAGGAAGCGTTCGCGATGTCTTCTCGGGCGCTTCTCCGGCGCTGATAATTGGCGTCTGTCTTGTGTCAGTGACGTAAATGACGGATTTAATGCGACATGACCATTCAAACAGCAGTCGCTTTCTGAAACATCAGATATGTATCGAATTCAGTACCACATACGAAAGTGACCCAAATCGGATTTGAAAATATCGGATTTGTGCTGTTCACACTGTCATACCATGATCGTATATGGGTCGCATAGGGTCAAAAAAGTCGGATTTGATGCGCTTTCGCCTGCCGTGTGAACGTAGCCTTAGACAGTCCAGGTTCCTGATTCCTTTCTGTAGATATTTTTGTGTAACCTTTATTTTCTTGGCATGCTTTTACTCTTGTCATGTCTCAAACTTTCTTTTTCAAGCCTCTGTGTTGTGTCGACTGGTTTGCTGCTGAACTCTGTTTACTATCACTCAGTCCTGCCAATTTCCAAAGAGGTCAGACCCATCATCATTTTTTCATAATTCTTCCTGGTTCATTGCCAATGACAACCCTGTCGAAGGTCAGAGATGTTCTCAAATAATCCACTTAATGGAATCATGCTACATTTCTGCACCCTGCAGTAGTGTGGCAAGTGCAGCAACACTAGAGGTTGTGGAAAGCGTTTTGACAGTGTGCGGTTGGTTTTGAGCATGCTAGAGAGAGAGAGAGAGACGGAAAGAGAAAGAGGTGAGAGAGAGAGACAGCAGGAGAGGTACAAATATCGGCAGGAAAAAAGAAAGTGAGACAAAGACAGATAGCTCTCTGAGGGACTGTGATCAAATAGGCCTCATATGAGTGGCTCAGGGCTTTTGTTGTAGTGTGACCTGCCATTCAGTGTTGCATTAAGTGAAAATTTCCCCCACAGCTTTTCAAATCTGCAGTGACCGCCTCCCAATTTATAAGGGGAATGCTCGAATTTCAAACGCAGCATTCAAGCCAGGCCTGTAACCTCGAGTGCACCTAGAAAATAATGCAGAAGTTTTTTTTTTTTTTTTCCTTTAATTTCTGTAGGTCCATTCCAAGGTTAGCCTTAAAGGGAACAAACACACACACATACAGAGTCAGAAAAGGGAATGTGGGTGCAAGTGCCTGAGTGAGATTGAGTTCAGAACATTTATATTGGAGCTTTTGGTCTCTAACCCCTCTGCGTCTGTTGAAAAGGGAACATCCTTGGTGCAGCATTCATAAACTTCTTATATGCCACTGGAGAACTATGGGGGTTTTGTGTTGGCTCAGCCTATTGTCTGAGCTCTATAGGATGCAGTATCCTTGGATTACCCTCAGCAAAATTACTTGGCAGATAAAGTTGGATTGCTTTTGCTTCCTTGGTGTTGTAGATGAAGCCAAGCTATCAGAATAAGCAGGTAAGCTAAAGCTCTGCTTCTTCTGTGTGCTCATTTCTTTGGTTAATGTGTGGTTAATATGCAGACAGCTGGGTCCAGTGTGGCCTGGCACAGGCTAATGTTGTTGTAGATAGACGTGCTCCCTCGCTCATCTCTCTGATGATGAAGAACGCAGCACCCGCAGCCTCTTCTGTCTTCTGTACTCTTTAACCTGCCTGTAGTTTGAATGTATGGAGCTAGCCACTGGAAACTATACCTGTGGAGGCTGATGCAGACCAGTGACCTGTGCTGTCATCTCTGTTGACTCCCTGTCGTTGTAGCTGGACTTTAACAGCCTTCACTTTTTTTTCTACCCCTCTTCCTTTGTTTTTATTGTTACCTTCATTAATTGTGTTTCAAATCCAGCTAAAGTCCAAGCATCTTTTGTAACAAAATCTTGTGAAGGACTTTTTTTTTTTTTTCTTCTCCACTCTCTCTCCCCTTGGCTGTCATTGTTCTCACCACTCGCGATAGCATGTCCTTTTTGAGTCCACACGTGTAATTGCTTATCAAGCTAATTTCTTTCTTGCATGTATTGCCCTCATTATATGAGTCTGCCAATGAAAAATGAGTTTAATTTAGCCAAATGCTCACTGTTATGGAGGGGAGGGAGAAAAATACAATTTCCCCATAGTGTCATCTCATTCTGCAGAAGTGGCTGTTGAGTTTTAATTACTATAATACCTCAGTGTGCCACACTAGATGACCTGAGTATAGATAGCAAAAGTTAGTCATCATTTAGATTGTTCTTGTGTGCCTTTTTCTTTTGTTTTTTTTTTTTCTTTCCTCTGCGTTATGGATATAGACTTACAACGATCTCCTACCACTATATAACAGGTTATTATATTTATGACAGATTTCACCTTGGCATGTATTTTTTCTGTGGCAAGCAAGCACACTCTTCATGTTTTATTAAAAGTACATACAAGTGAGTAAAGATCAGAGACTAAGGGATTTAAAGCCCAGCATGCCAACACATTACTACTAGATGCCAAGGGAGGCAGATCAAATTCCTTTGAAGATGGTTTTTAAAAAAATGAGTTGAAAATCGTTATAGTTGACTTTATTGGTATTTGAGTGTGGGCTTTAGATCTCTCGGTAGCTGTGGTAGATGTAAGAGAGCTTCGCAGTGTGTTGGGCGGCTTGTGTTGGCAGTCTTCTTGAGTCTGACAGTATAGTGTCAGCAAGGGAGGGGTCATTGTACTCAGCAAGGCTTTAGGTAGAGCTAAATAGAATTAGATGTGTCTGTAATAGGTGCTTAATGAAAATACTTGTGTCACTGAAGCCAAAGACTCAACTTCACAGCTGCTAGCAAAGCAAATGTTTGTCTCACTTCTTTGAGGGTCTGGGGTAAAACAGGAGGGGGAGGGGGGTGGCGGTTTTAATGTTCAGAACGCTGAAAGTGAAGAATACAGCTCCTTTGTCATCACATAGCGGATTTTCATCAAATCAATCACAAGAACCTTGTTTCAACATCCTTAAGGCTACAGCTCTCCTACTGTAGCTAGCTGATTCATCTGGTGCACCTGGACGAACCTACCTTCTTCTACCTGTGTATGTGTGTCCGAGGATGTTTTTTAAGCATTTTTTTTAGCAGTGCCTAGCTGAGCAAATGCTGTGGCATCCCACATGCCTTCCCACACCCACTACAAATAGACAGCGAAGGTGCTACATTCGTGGCCTCGGTGCAGATCCCCGAGGCTGAGGAGTATGTTCTGTGTTGGTGGGCATGTCACAGGGTCCATATGAAATAACAAAGGCCTAAAAATACAGTAATCTACCTGTGTGCGTACATGATGGTGTGTGTGTGTGTTACTGTTTCTGTACAGATTCACTTCCCATTTCCTTCTTTATGAGCTGTGTTATCACTTCTTACTGCTCTTTATTGTCACCCATTTTCTTTCTTTTTTCCTTCCTTCCTTCCCATTCAGTCCTCATGTTGTAGTAGTACTAGTAGTAAAATCTGCCACAGCATATCTTAAATGCATGCATATTGTATTTTTGAAAAATACTATGTATATTAGGTTTTTGACTCAAATAGAATTAAAAGTTTATATAATAAAAGCTACTTTTGTGTCTTACCTTGTCACAAGGGGCATCGCAGCAGGTAGCTGTGCGTAGTTGATTTGGTAGATTTTTACATGTGGATGCGCTTCCTGTTGTGACCGCAAATGGTTTTGTTTCCTCCTGGGATCGAACCGGGGATCTTCTGCTTGTTAGGCAAATGTGGAAATTGCTTCAACACCAGTAGTACTACAATGTGAAATGTTATTGTGTTCTGATATTTGTTTTATATAGGGGTAAGCAACATCAGTAGAGCCAGTTTTGAGCAAATTTTGACCAGAAAAAAAAATTATTTCACATTTCAGCCTTAGGATGGAGGTAACACGGTCTGTTTAACTACAGCTAGTTTACAATGTTCTGTTTTTTCATTTAGAATATTATAAAACAATGAAAATAGTTTGCCTTTTTATGTTATGTTTACTACAAAAAAGAACAACTGTAAAGTGGAGGAAGAAAATCAATAGGGTCACTAAAATTGGCACGTACAGGCCTACTTTGAAACAGATATAAAGCTATGCAGGTCACTATCAGTCTTGCCTGCGTTTGTGAAAATGAATCAAATTAAAAGTAGCCAAGCAAGTGCAATCTGTACTTGATAATAAATGAAACAGTTATTATCCTAATAGCTTTAAAATAGTAAAAGTGAGGGGTGAGCAGTATTAATTTAATTTTGGCAAAAGTCTGATTACACATCGAGAATACCAGGAAGCATTGGCAGTGAATGCACTGTTCTTTATTTCTCTGTTTTACTCCATATTTTTTCTTTTTTTGAACATGAACTCCATACTTAAGGCAAGTTGTAGCATTTCTATGCTTGCTAAACACTGCCACTGAGGTTCAGAAAATTGGACGAAACATTACAAAAAAAAAAGTCAGTCTATAGGCTACATATTTTTACAGTTGGAGAATGTAAATAATTATTTGAAGTAATGATAGAAAAAATGGAGGGTGCTTAAAAAAAAGTAAACCATTGTTTATTGACATATTCACTATTTGTTTTTTTTAAATGGATGTCACAGGGAGCCAGTGGAGGTGGTGGAGAAAAAACCACATGTGGCTCCAGAGCAGCAGGTTACACACCCTTTATGTAACACAATGGTATTTATTGCAGCGATAAACTGGGTTTAGGTTAATTATCAAAAAAACATGCCGATTATTTTTGTTTGTTTTCTTTCACTACGTGTTTGCAAATGATGAGAATGCTCATTACATGACATTATATTAAATTATATTAAAAATAAAAAGAGTCAGGTTACCATATATTTTGCAATGCTACCAACCCCATTTGAGAAATCTTCCTTTTTATCATTAAAAACAATATTTATTTTTTTTCAGTATTTGTTTTTTATTGGTTGGCAAATAATTTCAGCACTCATTTTGTCCTCTTTGTTGGAAACTCAGGTTCTAATATGCTTTGCAATTGTTGATGAATTTTCTATTATTTTATTTTATTTTTTTAAATATCCTGCATTTTTTAATTCCTTTTCATTTTCAGCAGAATTGGAGTTTTTTATTTTGCCAGTCATTTTACTGACGTGGTATTGAGTGCAGACATCAGGATTGTGGTCACGTAGCAAATGCTTGAAGAAAGAAGAAAGAAATGCTTTACTGTTCAGATGGACATCCACATTGAATATTATATACACGGTTATTGAATTGTGCCGTTTTGCTGCTGTCTAATATGACATTGGCCCTTCTTTTCAGCAAAAGCTCTGGTTAATTCAGCTGTACACCAACCTGTGCTCAGCTAGATGGTCTATCTTTAAGTCTCTTCTTTCCATTTGTTTTACTCACTCATCCACTCAATAACCAGCTATTTCCCTCCCTCTTACAATTCATTCACCCAAGAGATCGTATTTCTCTATTTCTGAACAGATCTGAAGCATCCATCTCAGCAATAGCTCAAGTCTTTTGTATTGGTTCGTCATTCAGACTTGGCAACAGGTCAGTTAGAGGTTGAGGTCCCATCTTTCTAGCGATAGTACTTGCAAGGGTGTTTGCTTTAGTTTGTCTGATTTGTCGTTCTCCTCTCCCTCTTCTGTACAGATGCTTCATACAAGATATTAAATGTGGCAACAGGCCTGAATAGTATTTTTACATGGCTGTTTTTTTCCTACTCTAAAAGCCCTGTGGTACATTCTGTCTTCTTTTTCATTGTTAATGTGAAAAGACATGTTGATTTCATACAAAATGGGATAAACTTAAAACTGGAAGGATGCTGGGAATGCGTAGGCAGTGTCACCTGAACTAACCTCTCCTTACATTCAGCTTGAAACTGCATGCTTTTACGTTTTCTCTGAAGACCTGCTCTTTTGTAAAAATGTAAATTGAACTCTGGAATGATTTTTTATTTTTTTATTGGGAATGTTTGCCTTTATGAGCAGCCACTGTGATGAAGGTCACTGTAATGTTTAACCACTGGCTCCTGACAACGTTTACCCCCGCTTATTTTCCCACAAACTGCAATGCTACAGAGAACACTTTGATCACAAAGGCAGCAAATCCAGCAGCATTTAAGTTTCTCTCCGATGGAGTTTAATCGAAACACTTTTAGAGCACCTCCAGGTCATCTCAGCTCTCACTTGGTCTCCAGAATGCTTCGGATAAACTTAGAAATGGGCTAATATGTCTTTGTTGTTAGTTGTGGGAAACAGAAGAATGGGCAGAGTGTTGGTTGGTTAGAGCCCACATACAATTCATTTTTCCCTTTTTCTCCCCCCTCCACTTTTGTTTTTTTGTCTAAAAGCTTAAAGTTATAGAAAGATGGTTTGAAACTAGTAAGGCCCATACAGTGGCATTGATTTATTGATGCTGGAGCACAGTGTGACTCTTCCTCTCCCTCTGTGTTCGTCCCTGTGTCATAACTGGTATGTGTGCATACGCATGTCTGTCCCAGCATGCCGAGTCCGCTCCCTTGGGTCCCTGACCATGTGCGCGGGGTGGCTCCTCCTCCCCAGCTGTGAGGAGCAGGGCTCTGACATGGCCTGTCCCTTTAGCTCACTTTGAACGTTTGACACGCCGAGCGCAGAGGTCAGCCTGACCTACTTTCCCCTGGCGGTCCTTTCTGCTGAGCTGCAGCGCTCCTCAGCAGGGGGGACAGCGAGGGCGGAGCTGCTTACGCCTCCACTGCTGTCCTGGTGTGTTAAATCACCGCCATTTGTTAGGAGACACGTTCCTCTGCGTGTGTGCGTGTGTGTGTGTGTGTGTGTGTGTGTGTGTGTGTGTTGGTTTTCTTTTTTTCTTTCTTAGGTGTGTAGGAGGCATCCCACATGCATGGACACACACACAGACACAGGTTTGTACTGAGGTTGGATATGAAGTGCTCTGTGGGGGCTGCAGGTAGATGCTGGGCAGCACTTGGGCAGGACCCCTGCAGTGAGCTCTGTCTGACTCACTTTGTGTACAACTGTTAACACCCTCTGACCTCTTCCACCTACTTTATTTCCCTCTGCTGTTGAGCCACTTATGTCTTTATACCAACTTATAGCCCACTGTCTAAAAGTAAAGACCTGAATGGTAGATCTCAGTATCCGCAGCTCAAACAGTGACATACTGTTTATATAGTTAGTGGTAATTGGCAGTAATTTTTCATCAGCCTGTTGTTGTCTTCCTCCCCACTCTCTCTTCCCCTTAGCAAAGAAGCTATGATCTATCAAATACAGTGACTTTTGTCTTTTCTGTGTTTTTTGTTTAGCTTTTTCTTCTTGCTGTTGTAACATTATAACATCCCCCCTTTTGTTCCGATACCCACTCACCTGCGTATGACCCGCAGCCTGGTGGTTTCTGCTTTAGACAAATGTGTCTAAAGCAGTTCATTAAAAATTAAACTTCTGATGTAACAGCAGGCTTTGAACGCTTGACTGTATCAATGATTTAGGCCCAGTAGAAGGTCCTTAATGGATAAAGCCAACTTTCTGTGCGAGTTAGACTGCTTCTGGCTCCTTGGCATCAAGTGACACACGCAAACACAGAAGCTGTGAAGGAAAAATGGTTTTAGGTACTTAAGGGTGTATGGCGTTGTAGAGCTTGCATCACACACGTACGTCCCGGCTCACACTCTCCCCTGTTGGACATGTCTCGGGGTTTTAAAGTGGCATGGGCTGGCTAAGTGGGGAACTTCCTATGTGTTTGTCACCATCCACTATGCATGCACATTGTTTTATTCATCCTGACCAAAGTCAAAATATGAAAAGGCAAGCGACAAATTGCAACCAAAAGGGCAAGGCCTTTATAACGGTGCTGTTGCACTTGAGAGGAAAAACAGTCATTCAGTAAAACCTCTGCTGGCCATCAGGCCGCTCTCACTACTGCTCAGCGTACGTGGCAAGTTGGTCAAGTCTATGTGACTTTTTAGATCTGATTTTTAAGATTATTTTTTCCGGCATCATATCAGTGCACGTTTGTGTAGCATGCAACTGGATTTCACTCAGACCACATAATGGGTCTGATCACAGTGAAACCCTGAATGCTTCTGCATGTAGTTTTGAAGACCTGATAATGGCGTGACCACAAGATGCTGCGGTTTGAGAGGTTTTCATTAATTTATTCTGGTGTGTGAGAGCAGAACAGAATGATTGTCTTTTGTTTCCTGTAGTAAAAATGTTGGGCAGTGAATCGGTAAATTTAAGTTTTTGGCATGGAGTAATTTTAATAAACCATAAATTTGTCAAATATTCTGATTCCATTGTATACAGTTCATGATTTCTCTGTTTTATATGTTTCTGCAGTGAGTGTTTTTGGGTTCTGAGGTTCATGATTTAGATGGTTATTTTTTGTGTGCCTGTTTTGGGAGGGAGAACACAGTTTTTACACTTGATAGTCTCTTGTTTTGAATTTTTCGGTCAACAGTGTTGCGTGCAAGTGTGGGACAGCCTGCCTGTGAATGATGTGTGTCTCTTATTACCATTGTGTTCTGTACTGTTGCTTTTTGTCTCGAGAGTTTCAGTTTTCCTTCAGGTATTTGGGTGATACTCCACCCTCACTCATATTTCACACACTGTCCTATAGGATTGCTCTTCTCTTCGCAGAGATGAACACCATCTTGAATTTGTCTCAGCTGTATTGAACCGAAAGACAATATGTGTCAGAATAGCTTCAGTGCAATCGTATTTTCTCCTGACCATCCTCATGCTCCGTTTGTTACAGTCAAATACTGTCAGTGAGACTTTTTCTTCCCCGTTTTTAGAAAAAGCAGTATGGGTACACGGAAGCAGTCTTTTGGGCATATTTTAGTGAAACCAGGACTGTTTGGAATACGCTGTATGACCAGAGGTGGAGCAGAGAAGAGGATCATAATACTGTTGTCTTAAGAGAGTACCCTGCACATTTGTCCAATGAGATTTATTGTAAATACAGAAGATTGGTATGTCCTCATAAATTTGAAGTGCAGTGTGTAATGCTACAGCACAAGCACTTAAAAAAAAAAAGAAAAGAAAAGAAAGAAGTCATAACTTTAAGTGTCAAGATGTAATCTGGATAGTTCTCATTTAGCCTGTGGCACAGTAAGGGCTTTGACTCTGCTGTCCCGACTTAAGTGGGAAATTTATTCCTCCAGTGTAGGGTCAGAAAAGTGTTGAGCCTTGACTATGGCTAGGGGATGTTTAACCACAGGGTCCTTGGCATATTGGACCAGACGGTGGTGCAAAGGGAGCAGAGCTCAGCTCAGAGTTTAGAGTTTGACCATGGCTCAGAGTCGTAAAGGAGCTTTTCTTGGCCTAAGGGCTAGGTCCGGACATCGCCTGTGGATGACACAAGGGCAGAATTATTTTCACTCCACTGACAGTTTCCCTATGTATATTTTATTTTGGAGGAAACAAAAAAAAAAGCATTAATCTTCTACTGGATTGTACGGGCATTTCAGGATTATTTAACGAGCAAGATTGGCAGCATTACGACCAGCCTGCCATTATCATCCCTCCTGTGGTATAATTGCCTTTGGTGTTGAACTTGCAGCTCTTATCTTTTGCATTTAGGGGTCTTTCACTCTCTCTCTGCCTGTGCCCCTCTCTCAGCTTATCTCCTGCATCCACTAAACTCATCAGAGAATCCTACAGCTTTTTAGTGTGACCATCTGTCAATACCACTCCATAAAGTGGAGTGGAGAAACGTGTGCATCCATTGGCTCTTATAAGCCCTCAGCTGGTTTGGCTCCAGCTGGATGTGAGGGCCTTACTGCTGGTGGTTAACCCAGGCCTGGAGCATCGCTCTCTAGCCCTTGTGGCTACTTCAGCCCACCTCGCCTCCCCTATCAGGCAGCTGGATGAACCTCCCTCTTCACCACTGTGGAGTAGCTTGTAACACTGTAATGAGTTAACTTTCAGAATGATCTACATAATTTATTTCCTGCCCCCACAGGAGCCCGCTGAAGCATTAATTAATATCAGGCACCGCTATCAGCAACCATCCCAGTGTGGGATTCCTTCTGGCTCCTATTTTTGGCGCCGGTGGAATTTGATATGTTGTGCAACCATAATGCAGTTTGTTGGACAGTGATGAAAGATAGTATGTCCTGGTGGCTTTGTACATAAATTTGATCTCCTGCACATGAATCCAGACATGGTTGTGAGCCAGATCTGATGGCTTTGAAACAGCAGCAGGAGCGGTGACTAAACCTAAATGGTTCATAACAACAAGTTGCTTTTTGCCGCTACAAGTGATATTCCTCACATTTATATATTCAGACTTGTTAATGTGATCTGATTTCTATTTGTATTTTTTATTTCTTTATTTTTGATATGTTAACTCACCTCACCTCACCTTTTTTCTCTCTCTCTGTTTGCTTCCCCCCACAGAACTCAATACGGCACAATCTGTCATTGAACAAGTGTTTTCTCAAAGTGCCTCGCTCCAAAGATGACCCAGGAAAGGTGAGACTTAAAAACATCAACTGGTAATTGCAGACACCTATGGTTGCATGTAATTGCAAGCCAAATAAATGCAATATTTTAAATTTTAAGCAAGTACCCTAAGTTCGCAGAACTCACTATTACAGCATTTTTCTGGTGTGTATCGTGCTATCTCTGGCAGAAAAATATTACCTTTGAATTCCTGCCAGGACTCTTGACAGTCTGGAAATGCATGGAATGCTCGTAATCTATTATGAACCTCCCACCCCCACATAACTGCATTTCAAATATAAGGGGAGGCTAGTTTTTTTCTATTCATTTCTTTTCCTTCTTCTTCTTTTTTTGGGGGGGGCTGGCACAGACAACAGATGTGGGTGAGGAGAAGAAGCCAGACTGGATAGATGGGGCCATAACAGGGTACAAGTTAGGTCATTCCCAGAATCTGCCATCCATCAAGTATTTACTCCAAGTGAAGCTGAACCTACTGAAAGAAAAAGCAAGAACTAAATCAGGCCTCTGTGTTTCACTTTTGTTTTCTGCAAGATTTATTCCAGGTTAATCTGACATTTTATTCATAAAAGGACCACCCGCACTTTCAACTTACTTCTCTTCACAATCTATCTCTCGCAACATCAACCTGATATGAAGCAATTGCTGATAAACTTTGTTGTTCACGAAGAGCGAGCCTTTAGGCCAAAATGTACTGTGATGGTGTGCATAGGTGTAGCCATATGTGGTATAACCTAGATCATCCTGGAAATGTCAGAGCGTGCGGTACATATGCTTAAAGAACCACGCAAATAATTACACACACACACACACACACACACACACACGCATGAAGAGCTACGCCTAGCTGTGTAGAGGATGGGGACTGAATGCTAATTTCATGTTTTGCTGTAATCCTCTGATATTGACACTCCTGGGAGCTGCTCCACTAAATACAAAATAATCTATTGCTGTATGGATCCCATTCCAAATGCATGGCCAACATGCTCGCATCCTTAATGTTTAATTTGGAATTTTCCTCACTCCCTTCCCCCCCGAAGACAACTTCAAAGGGGCGCTAGCCGCTCTTGATATGTTGCATCAATATTGTAATGTGGCAGGAATATGAGAACTGCTGGTTGGATGAGATAGGAGAGTCATGTCGCTCTCTGTCTGTCTCTGAGATGGTGTAAGAGATGACAGTTGTTGTTGTTGTACATGTGCGCACACATGCGCGCGCACGCACACACACACTGTGTCTACCTCAGAGGTAGAAATGTAGCCTGTGAAGGCTGCTGTTAGTAGTCTTCCTTTTAATTGGTCTTATGTCTCGGCCTGGAGTTGCAAGGATCGCCGCTGTACTTTCTTTGTTTGTCTTTCCTGTATTTACATATGAAAGGGGAAGCAGGTGACATAATTTATGGTGATGTATGAAAATAAGCTGCGTCATTGAGGGGAAGAGAACAGGTAGTGTACCTGTGTTATCAGGATCTTGAAAAAAATCTTTACAGCTGCCTTTGTTTTATTGCTGCAGAAATAGTGTGGCTTTCCTCTGTTGTTGCCCCAGACTCCAAGGATACACTTCACTTGGCATTGCTACATTTTTTTTCTCTTTCTTTCTTTCTTTCTTTCTTTCTTTCTTTCTTGTGCTGTATATTTGTGAATAATTTAATGACTCTTTATATGCTTTTTTTCTTTTTTGCTGCCAAGTCTCTGGGGGTGGGTGTTGGAAAATGCAAAAACGCCCCTCCCATGAGGGCTAACTTAAAGTGTTGTTCCCCCCCTAATTAAGAGAAACACCACAGAGCTTGGCTTTCTTTGTGTGACACTTAATTTTGAAACATCTGTACCTGCCCATTTCAGCTCTCAGAAAGAGAGCAGTTACGTTTAGAGACTCTCTCATCTTTGCATATAACAAGGGTTTTGCTGTGTTTTTTGTTTTTTTGGGTTTTTTTTTTAAAGCAGCCTGTATCTTATGCTGATTGTGCTGTGAATCCCCCCCCCAGGAAAATACTAATTGACCCCAAAGCCTCACACACATATGAAGAGTTATAATTTTAACCCCTGATGAATATAGACCAAGCCTGGATTTTTATTTTAACAATCGCAGCAGCGATTTATGCAAAAATGGCAGATTTGCTAAATTTAACAAGAGCAGGCTATTGTGTATGCTGCATTATTGTATAGATACTTGAAATACAGCTTGTTCCGTGGCCTCTCCTGTTGTTTAGAGAATTTCTTATAGAAATATCAATTATTCTCTCTGCTAAGGAAGTAATTTTAAAGGTCCTGATCTCACTTTCTCTTGACAATTGAGATTTTATCGGGGGTCATATGAAATATTAAAAACAAATTCAGAACTCGCGGGGCCTTAGGGTAAAAATCTCATTTTTAACAACTGCAAGCAGCGTTGCTGTTGGCTTCGAGGAGGCACACCATTGAAAAATAAATTAAATGGGGCGAATGCAAAGATAAATAATGCAGCCTGGTTGTGGAATTACGAGCTGCAGCCCCAGAGCCAGCCCCAACTGTTCTCTCCTCGATTAGCCTTTTGTAGACCTTAGAAGAAAGCAACACGGCAGGGCTAGCGCTGCCTCCATTCCCGGGCTGAGGCGGGATCCTTCATCCTTGGCAGCAGCGCTCTGACTTCACTACCTGAGGCTGAGGAAGTACAGCTTCAGGAAAGGCTTAGCATTTCACCACCACCAGCTGCCCTCACCAGCCTCTCATTGAGGAGCAGCCTCAGAGGAGGAAAAGCCAAGGCTTTCTTGCTAACAAAGCCCACCCACACACCACTCAGACTCTTAACACATAGCTATCAACTCAAATAAAGGCTCGGGCTGATAGGACAGATTTTAACAGAGTGTATGAGGCCCAAGAGTTCTGAATATGCAGGTATATTTCAGTGCCAAAAATGTTTGTGATATCAGAGTGGAAATGTCTTAATCCTGATTTGTTTTTTCTTTCGTTTGTTTGTTTTCCTTTTTTCCCATTTTTAGTCTGACTTTTTTCCTGACTTTAATGGGTATTTGACATTTAAGAGGTGGGCTGTAAAGAAGGGAATGACATGAAATTCTGGGGTGATGTGTGACAAGAGTCCCAAGCCAGACTCAAACCATCAAAGTTGCATGCTCTGTAACCATTCAGCAATGAATGCAGGGGAATTTCTGGGCTATCATGTGAGAAAGCAGTCTGTTTTATCAGCTCATGGGCTTTTCTTTTGTCTGCAGGGCTCTTACTGGGCCATCGATACCAACCCAAAGGAGGATGCTTTGCCTACACGGCCAAAGAAGAGGCCGCGGTCTGGAGAGCGGGTGAGTCTGATAGGAGAAACTTAACATTCTCTGCAAGAATATGCATTTTTTATATATATATATATATACACACACCCTTCTCCTGCTTCCTTCTTGTTAAAGCTTTAATATCTGTGTGGTTCAGTATATATTTTTTTTCTGTCTTTACCTTGCATCTGCCTCAGTGTTGTTTTCCTTTTGCCCTTCTTTCTCTCCCACTTTCCCTTCACTCTTTCTCTACCACTTGCAGACGTGTA
This sequence comes from Pelmatolapia mariae, assembly GCF_036321145.2. Taxonomy (NCBI): domain Eukaryota; kingdom Metazoa; phylum Chordata; class Actinopteri; order Cichliformes; family Cichlidae; genus Pelmatolapia; species Pelmatolapia mariae. Next base: position 17,040,061 of record NC_086231.1, on the reverse strand, counting down.
CACACACACACACACACACACACACACACACACACACACACACACACACACACACAGACTCAGTAGGAGTTCATATCCAGACTTTATGTAACTACCTCTTCATGCTGCTTCGCTAGCCTGTCATGAAGTGGGCTCCTTATTAATAAACTATGCCTCAGGCAACCATTACATACATTACATTTTGCACTCACTTTTTTTAACAAACATCAATTAATGCAGAACTGTGTGCAGCGGCTATTCTGAGCGGGAGCTTTTGTCTTTAATTATGCATGAGCTTCATCCGCCCGTTAACGTACGGCTGTACAGGTTTTTACTGAGCTGCTCAGATTGACCTGGCCCTTGGGCATCCCAACACAGGGGGCTCTTGTCTCTTCCTTCTCCACAATGTGGCTGACCAGAGGCTACGATGAAGAGAAATTCCCCAAGCTGGCGAGGGAGACTCATGTGCACACGCCACACACACACACACACTGTTGTCTCTACCAGACACATACACAAGCACATAGACTCCATTAAGCTTAAAATGCTGTTTATGTAGTTGCCTCACGGCATCCAAATACTATCAGATTCATTCAACAAACTGCGGTATTGCAGGTGTGTGATCTTAGATACAGCAAATACACAAAGCGTACCTTGTTTTTAGTGTTTTTGGTACCTTTGTTTTTTGAGTGTGACACAAAAGAACACACAAAGCGAAGAGGACTCTGTTTTCTGTTGGACACGTAAACTCCCCCCCCCCCCCCAGTTAGACCCTGCCTGTCTACAAAGGTTTCCTTGAAGGGTCTCACACAGTGAAATTGAGAGTTTGTGAAATCTCATTTATGTTTAGCATGAATTGGCAGCCATTCCTCTTACAGTAAGCAGTTTTGGGAGACAGCCACAGCAGAGTTATCTCTCACAACAGTGTATCTATACTGCAAGACAAGGGGTTGCACGTGTGCATCAATATGGTATGTGTGTTTGGGCGGGAGGTGACGGCGGGGTTTGGGGTTTCAGACCTATTTTCTTTTTAGTTTTTTTTTTTTAAGTCCTAAATCAAGTTGTTTCTCTGATGTATCATAGAAGCGGCTCTGTTTGTTTTTTGTTTTCAGATCTCGCAGATGGATATGAATGTGATAGCAGCATGAAATTTGTTAGCAGCTTTAATACAGGTTGCTCCTGCAGTAGTGGGATCTCGTGTGTTTAATAATTGGATTACGTTGACTTCTTTTTTGTTCTGCCTCCACTCCCTGCCCCCAACCCCCACAGGCTTCCACGCCGTACAGCCTAGAGTCAGAGTCTTTGGGGATGGAGTGTATGATCTCTGGAAGTGCCTCTCCAACGCTGGCAATCAACACTGTGACTAACAAGGTACTACAGCCAGCAATCCAGCCTCCAGCTCCAACACACACCTGGCTACACGGCTGCACCCTGACCCCACCCACTTCTCCAACCACCTACAGCACTATTCCCCACAGAGACAGGAGCACTTTTGTGAAGGGGAGATGCAGGCGCGCACACACACACTTTCACACGAGCATATGCTCATGTGCCTAAAGCTTCTCTTCATCACAACCCACACCAAAATACACAACTATGTGCCCTGCTGTACCTTTTTCCTCTACAACAACAGGCAGCAGGCTCTTGTTATCTTTAGTGCGGAAATATGATGCTCACACTGGTGCTTGCCTTTGCAACCTGATAGACTGCACGCAGTCTTGTGCACATTTGGAAACAGAATACTCCACATGCTGCATGGGGTTTCTGTATTCACACCTGTAGTGCAGGTTGACGCCCAAAAAGTTGTTTTCTCACCGAGTGACCACTCTACAGGTGACCACCCCGGCTGCTGGCTCCGTCTGCTCTCCGTGGCTTTTCTTTTCTTTTTTTCTTTTTTTAGTATCCGTAAAAACATGGAAACACTTGTACATCATAGAGCAAAGCTACAGGGACTGCTAGCTGTTAGCTCTGAGTGTGCTGCTCACTCTGAAATTTAAATAGGCTTTTTAACCTTAAGCTCTCATCCTCTGAGCCCAGTGGGGGCAGCTCTCAGGAGTACTTTTAAAAAGCCTACAAGAGTCGCTTATTCATTTACTGCAAGCATTACAAAAAAATGTGGTTTAACATGAACAGCGGTGTTCACAGAAAAAATGAGTTAGTGCTTGTGTGACAGAGGCTCTTACGTTTCAAGGTAAAGGCAAAAGTCTCAGCATATTTCTGCGTGTGCTGTAATTTTTATGCATGCACATTTATGTTACAAAGCGTTTCTGCTTGTTTTTAGGAGCGTGTCGGTGACAAATACCTAGGGGCTGTTTCTGTAGCAGACAGATTCATTGGCCAAAGTGTAGAGACAGATGACCCTTTTCCTGTTTGATTACTACAGACAAGCACTTTCCACCGATCTCCACCACCAGCCGCTGCATAATAAGGCCCTAATGTTAAGAGCTGACAGTTAAGTCTGGATCCCTGCCATCGAATACCTCCAGCCAAATAACTTAGACGAGTAATAACCGACATGCATAAAAATGACACCCAAAACAACAACAAAATTAGCTGGGCGATTTCAAGGCAGTTTTGTCTTCTTTTGTTCATTTGATTGTGACAAAAAGTGTTATGGCGGTAAAGCGAGAAGAAGACAAAGTGGAATAGCAACAGATCTGAGGTCTGATGTCCTCAGAGAGAGCTTGTTTCTCACTGTCTTACACTGTAAACACACAACAGGCCACGCCTCTTTCGGTGCAGCATGCCAAGCCACAGGAATTCCCTCTCTGTTTTTTTTTCTCCTCTCTCTCTCTTTCTATTCTAGTCTCTCTCCCTCATATTCCCGCCTTCTCACATAGACCAATGGGAGAAGCTGGCAGGACGACTACTGAACCAGCAAGAATCTTCTGTCTAGCATTCCTCACACGATTGTACTCCCTCTCTCTCTTTGGTGTCTTTCTCACGCAGACTCAGACTTTTCTTTGCCCCCCACCAAAGATTGTGTTCTGAGATAATCCTAAACACTGGCATTAAAGTGACAAAACTTTGGCACTAATGTGTGGATGATCGAGAAGGGGCAGGGACAGATTGTTGGAAATATGCTTGCTAATGAATAGTTCTTCTTTTCCTCTCATCTCCTTCATGCATCTCCATACTCTTTTTGTGTCTCTTCCTCTGTCACCTTGTGTCTGTGCAATCATGCATGGAGGAATTGTGCCGAACATTGGCTGGCATTGTTGGAGACACCTGGGCTTTGATTTCATAATCCATGTCTCATGCACCAGATTAGGCCCCCATGTAAAAGACACCTCTGGCTTTTTACTTAATTCACTGCTAAGAATAGAACTCTGACTCGCTTGCCTGCTAGCCGTACACAGTTTTTACTGTGGAGCTGCTCCTGCCTGTATGAACACGCTTGCCTCGGCCTCTGTGTGTTTATGTGTGTTCTTCTACCTTTGTGCACGTCCGTTGCTGTAGCAATGTATGTCTATTATATGTTACATGCTTCTATGTATGTGGGTGAGACGCGACTGGGTGTTAGCCTGCGACGGTGCGTGTTTGAGTAGGCGTCTTCACTCAGAGGACTTGGTGTTGGGTGGGGGGGGGGTCTGGGTAAACCACAGAGCAGTGAGGTTTTTGAAATCATCACACTTTATGGTTGAATGGTGTAAAAATAGATTGTGGTGAGAGACTTAAGGCTAAAAGCTTGTTTTATGACTTCATTACACATAACATTTATATATCTGTGGCACGCTGTTTTTGATTAGCATTGTAGGGCTGATTTTGTAGACGTGCTTAAGCCTTCAGTCTTAGCTGCTCATTGAGTTCCCTTTTGCGCTAATGAACGCTGGAGCCAGGCCCACACTGAGTGGAAGAAGGCTAGAGTTGCCTAATGAGCTCCTTTTACCACCCCCCTGTTGTCCTCTCCCTCTGCCTCACCCCTCTTCCTCGAACAGTGTTCTCTGGATTTAGCATTTGCGCTGTTCAGTTGTGTTGTTTTTTTTTTTAAATTGCACTATTTCTATCTCATTCTATCAGTGCAGAAGCCAAGCTCCATATTAAAGGCTTAATATGATCTGAAGCTCTTGCTCTGTGCTCTGGATTCGCACCAACATATTAGTCAGCCGGCCAATCAGTCAGAGAAGCGAAGACTGGTCAGGGCTGCCTGAATTTCCTCACCTCCTTGGGGCCGCTGTGGTGCCACGCTGTGGCTCAACAGAAAGACAAGAGGCTTCAGTCCATTGCTGCTGCTACTGAGAGGCAGGGTGCTGGACAAGCCGGGCCAATCTGCCTGCCTGAAGGCTACTACAACTGCTGTTTCATTGTGCTCAGCACAGAGCTCACTCTGTTGAGCAGCAGTGATGAGCAGAAGCCACCATGCTGCACTCACACATGGACAGGCACACACAAATCTGAGAATGCCATGCCTTCTTCCACTGCAACACCACCAGCGTATTACTGCCATTCCTTTCTCACCAAACAAAACTCAGCACATGGGATGGTCTCTGTGGGTGTCATTATATTCATTATCTGGATTATTCTTCTTACTACTGTCTTAATTGTCTGACGGCACACTTTATTTGGGGAATGGCGGGAGGACTAAACCCTGTTAGACGATAATTAAGATTGTCGTCCTGAAGTGCCTCGGCTAGTTTCGCTCCTACATTGAAAGGTCAGTGTCTCGGCTGCACTGAAATCCTTTGTTAGCTGTCCCAAACGGATTTGCGCTTGGTGAGCAGATGTGGCTGACATCGCCAGTAGCATGACCTTTAGTGATGGGAATGTCTCAGCTGTCTCCAGACCCCTTAACACATTCAGATGGAACCCCTTAGTGACTGCGGAGGGTGTTGAGCAGCACCCTGTGTCTGTCTCTCTCTCACACTCACACACACACACACACACATGCACGCAGTAAAGCGAAAAACTATTCTGCAATTATGACATGCTGTTGCATGCAGCACACACACATCTCCTGGCTTCACATTCCCACTTCTAATATCATTAAACTGCACACCAACATTACCTTTCACACCAATTTTCTTCAAGGAATGCTGACAGTAAGAGTGCATTTATTTGTGTAGTTGGGTTTTTTTTCTTTCTTTTTTTTTTTTTATAAGACATCAAGGCTAATGCACATGTGTATGCGTTTCAGGTGGCGTTGTACAACACAGACCAGGAAGGGAGTGATAGTCCAAGAAGCAGCCTTAACAACAGCCTGTCTGATCAGAGTCTGGCCTCCGTCAATCTCAACAGCGTGGGCAGTGTGCACAGCTATACACCGGTAAGAACAAGGATGAATGTTGTTGAGAGAATTGTAGTCATATTTTATGGATTCAGCACTCTAAACATAATCTTAAATGTTCTCTTGATTGCAAAGTTTAACTTTCACATTGACTAATTTAGAAGGGCACTAAAGATAGACAAGCTCTACCTCCCCTCCTAAAAAACAAAAAACATAAAACATCAAAAGTTAATGAGACCTGGGTTGGTTGATTCAAACAGCCATAAAACAAGAGGAAACACCCTCACCTGCAGCAGGGTATTTAAAAAAAAAAAAAAAAAAAAAAAAAAAAGAGCTTTGGAAAAATACAGCAGCAATTTTATTCCCTGCACTGTACAGTCTCAGGAAATGCATTTTTCTTCTGTGGTGTTCATGCACCACCACATGATCACCAAACACCTGCAACAAAAGAATGGGTTGCTACCCGCTCCCTGAGCCAGTCAGGCTTGATACAGATTTGACGTGGGCTGCGTCTTATTCAGGTTGACCTAAGCGGAGCCATAAAGACCTCGGGTTTATTTGCAGCAATTAATCTGCATCGTTCATGGGAACAAAGAAAAAACAATAAAGGTGCCAGGGCAGGTTGTTCCTGCTGTTCTGCAAAGAGTCAATAGTGTAGAACAGTGGGATTTTTTTTTTGTTTGTTTCTGGCTCTTACTGAATATTTGTAATGGGATATTTATATAAATTTGGTGTAATTGTTGTTTTTTGAGCACTAAGCACTTACAGCCAAATGATAAATTGTCATTGTGTTCATATTTTTCCAAGCCGTAGGAGAGCCACAGTCGCTAAATGAATGAAAATGAAACACTGCCAGGCTTAGAAAGTGTACTGTATCCCATATTTTATCTGCTCAGAAAGTCCCTGGAGGCTTTCTTCAGAGGAGCCAGCCGTAGACGGTAATAGACCGAGGTTCAGGGTGGACATGAGCTGGAGTACAACATCAGGAAGGGGGTTAAGGGAAACAGAGAAAAATGTGCACGCTCCTGGAACCCAGACAAAGAGAAGTGCTTCCTCTGATGTCCTCCCACCAGAGATGCCCCCTCTTTGGTGTGGTCCTCCTGCATCCTAGAGCGCTCCGTGCTCCAGGCGCTGGGCATCGATCGGCTCAGCCTGATGGATGTGCTCGCTCTCTCTTCTCTGTCTCTCTCTCACTCTCACACACAGCCAAAGCAGCAGCTCGCAGTAAACACTCCGGCTTTATTATCACCTCTTCACTCTTAGCCTTGCCAGTCTGTGAGCCATGCGCTTCAGCAGCGTGCCCACATATTGGAAGAGGAAGATGTTATGATCAAAAATTGGACGTGAACTCTCTTGTAGTGCTAGCCCACAGTGGTAACAGGTCAGGTCCTACTTTGTGAAATAACCATGGTTTTGTGTTGCTGCACTTGCTGTGGTGAATCTCATAGATAAATTCTTAGCTGGAGGGGACGCTGCTTGCTGTCTCACACCCAGGGGCAGTGCATAACATTGACTGCCCACACAAATACATGGATAAAATGGCTGCTTATTTGTACAAGGTATTGCTATTGATTTTGTTTTAAATACATTTTGCTTAGCCACCTGAGTATTGGCTTTGTGTCCATTCGAGTTGCTCTCTTAATGTTGTGTGAGCCAAGGCGGTAAGCACTGACCTAGATTGTTGTGCTTCGCGTAATTGTTCTTTATATGTAACATGACTGACACCCTTTCAGGCGGAAATAGACATTGTAGCCGTCACTCCTCAGAACAATTAAACCATCCATGTGTTTGAGAACTGCTTTATATTTGATGCGGTTCCTTGATAAGGTGAGCATGGTGTGGGTATCTTTGAAAAGTACAGGTGCTCCTCTACAGTAATCCCTGTAGCTTATACCTTAACCAGTGAAACATCAAACAAAGTGTTGGTCACTTTTGTAACTCTTTGCTGTCGTTACTCTCTTCATTTGTCCAGGTGACCAGTCACCCAGAGCCTGTGTCCCAGTCTATGAGCCTCCAGCAGCCCCCCCAGTCCCAGTATAACATGCCAGACAGGGACAAGCAGCTCTTGTTCTCAGAATTTGAAGATCTCAGTGCCTCCTTCCGCAGCCTTTACAAGTCTGTTTTTGAGCAGTCCTTCAGCCAACAAGGTAAGTGGGCTCACGGGAGCATCAAGTGGAAACCTAATAGAGGGCCTAAGCTTCAATCATCAAGGAACAGGATGATTCTCAGAACGATTTTCCTAATGCGGGTTTGTTCTTAACAGCTGGGGCTATAGAGAGTCTTTAGGCACTAATGAGGTTTACAAAGAATTGAGCAGGTTTTCAAACAGGCTGACGAGCCTATAGTGGAAATCTATACTGAGTATTTTCACGATCTTCTGCCAGAGAAAATGTAAAAACCACCTCATTTAATATACAAAAGCAGAGTCTGAGAGTCTGTGTATTTCATTAACCGACGCAGGCTTTATTCTCCACATTATGTTTCTTCACGTTAGATAAATGCTGTCTGCATCTTGTCACATGTCAAGTTTTTCACGTAGGGTATGTTTCATCAGATGAGTGGAAGAGGTTGCAGGCAGCTTAAGGCCTCAGTAAATCTGTTGGATTTGAGGTTCATTTGTCATAATGATGGGGAATTTGTATCATATAATACACGGTGTTGGATAGAGCACAGCTTTGCAAACGGCTGTGAGTCCCTGCAGAACAAAAAGCAGTTTTGCTTGTAATCTGATTGACTGATAAACATGGAGCACTTGACAAGCGAGTTATGAGCAAAGTCGACTGAGCTTTCTGTGTATAACCTACTTTCACAAATCAAATGCATTTCATGCTAATGTTTTCAAAGAGTTCCTCTCCTTTAATCTATCATCTATGTTTCATTAGTTGAAAGTTGTAACCTTTTTTTATGCGCATAAAAGTGAAATCTCTTAGTCAGACAAGCTCTAGCAATTAAAAAGCGTAAATAATCGAGCTAGAGGATTTCACACTCTGCCGCTGTAGACAGTGAGCTAATTCACTGGCTTTGATAATAGGTAATGAGCTCGCATTATTATTCTGGTGCCGCGTTAATTGCTTTCTGTATTTCCCTCGTTGGACAATGGGCTTTCTGTGCCGATAAGAGATGCACCTTTGTCACCCCTGCAGTGAGTGTTACGTGCCGATTGTGGAGGTGCAGGGCTGGAGTCAGCTCTAAAAGCACTCCAGTGAAATAGGTTTACTGTGCCAAAGCTGTGAAGGACAGTGCCTCTTACGACCACTCCCAGGCACTCAGATGATTGTAGTTGGGTGTGCAGATGTTCATGCTCCAGTCATGTCTGCGCAGCGGCACGATGAATCTGTCAAAGACGGCGTAGCTGGAGAAGAGTGTCGACGGCAACTCGAGACAGCGAACCTTAGAATCAAAACTGGTGCTGAGTCATTCCCTGACACGATAAAATGGCAGCTGGCCTGTCTCACTACTTAAATACAGGAGGCCCCTGTCCCATTACTGTCAGATGCTAAGACTGATGACCTGAAGTAGCTGTTTAAACATGTGATGGCTCCCGACTCTTATTTGTATTTGTGCTGAAGTGCCTTAAATGCATTCGATCCTGAAACCATGCGAGTGCATTTGTTTGGAAAATTAGTAGCAGCTGGAGCTACGGCTAAATATAGTTTCATTATAAATTAATTTTCCATTATTTTTAGATTTAGTGATTCCCAGGGGCCAGGGTAATGTCTACAAATTGCTTTTTGCTGTAATAGAAAATGGTCCAAAATCTAAACATGGTGATGAGAAACATATAAAAGCAACACATCCTCAAAAGTAAGAAGCTGAAACAAGTACCTAAGTAAAAAGTCAAATTATATTGAGTTAATTGTTGAAATTTTGTTTTTATAATTTTCCTTGTTCCTGCACTGATTGTCTTTGTTTTATTGTAAATACAATTAAAAATTAATTGTGTTAATAATTCTTTACTTTATTGATGTGTTTTATTTTTCAGGTCTGATGGGCATACCGGCAGATTCCTCCCAGCAGACCCACACCTCCTGCTCCTATCAGCACTCCCCCAGTGGCACCATTAGCTCTCAGAACAGCCTCTCAAACAACCAGTCTAACAACCACCCTAACAGCCACTCCACCAACAGTGGTCAGGTTCCCTTGTCCCATCCTGCCCAAGCCCACCCTGGCCACGGCTCGCCCCATGCGCAGCACCTCTCGCAGCACGGGGGCCCTCACAACCAACACAACCAACACAGCCAACACGCCCAGCACAGCCAACACAGTCAGCACCCACAGCACCAACAGCACTCCCAGCATCCTCAGCATGCTGCGCACTCCCAGCACGGGCAGCATCCATCGCAGCACCAGTCCCACAGCCAGCACCCGCAGCAACATACGCCACACCCCTCTCAACACACACAGCACAGCCAGCACCCTTCTCAACATGGACAGCAGCACCAGAGCCTCTCCCACCAGCCCCATCCTACCCAGCAACAAATGGCCTGCAACACAGGTAAGGCCCTCTGTCTGTCACTTGTCTGTGGACCCAGCATCGCCTCGTGTTGTTCACTCTTCATCCTGTCCATCACGCAAACCACATGTAAAGCAAAGACGGCGTGCTCACAGCTGAATTGGATTTCTTATCGGTTCTCTTTTTCTTTTTTTTTCTTTTTTTTTTTTTTTTGTAATAAAGCACTGAGAAATTGTTTTAGATGCTGAAGACTAAATCATCTCCTGATTTATTATCTGTGCTGTTGAGAACAAAGCAGTGCTGAAGCCGCTGATTTCTGCAGCCTGTACAGTCACCTGGCACCTCCTAGTGGCCACACCACAGCACTGAACTGTTTAACAGCCCCCCAAAAAAGGTGTTTTATATTTGGCATTGACTTCTTATTCATTTTTCGGAAAAAGACTGCCAGCAAAACCGAAAATGTGACTAAAATGACCTGACCTTTATGTGCAGACAATATTGTTGTTGTCAGGAAATAATGGCTTGCCATCGCCAGACAAAAGCTGTTTTCACACAATGCACCCTTCAACCTTTTTTCAACATTACCCAACAGAGCTCCTTTTAAGACTGCAAATGTCCAATGCAGTCTGATCAGACATTAAATGATATTTTTTTTGTATGTATTTTTGGAGCGTAGTGGAGAGAAAACAGGAAAACTGGGAGAAAGGCAATAAATGGCTACGGGGCAGATTCAAGCCTGGGCTTCTGCATTAACCTTTTAGCAAACGAGTCACATGCTCAGCCCTGTGAGCTTAACCTACACCCCAGACATCAAATAGTCTTTAACCTGCTATCTCTCTATTACAATATCTCTGTGAGCCCGGAGCAAGTAGTTATTCTGAAAATCCTGAGCAAGTGGGTCATCATGTGTGCTCCCTCACTGTAGCCTTTACCCAGGCCACACCCTGTCCTAAACCAAACAATGAGACTCTCCTTATGTGTACTCAGACAGCTGCTCAAATCTCGTTCTTCCGATACTGTCCAGAGTTCATGTGTGAAAACGGCTCAGTCCCCAAAATGTACAGTTGTAACTGTTATCTCACATTTGAGGTTTAAATTCCTCTTAACTGGATAAAACTACAACAGATTAGCACTAAAATGTGTCATGTAGTCATGTACCAGACTTCAGTGTGCAGAGATTTCAGTCCTCATACCACATGGGCCCATATTAAATGGGTTGCAACTGGCCCTGTTCGGTGAGGGGGAAACTCCATTTGAACCAGAAGGGGAGGCAGACACGTTCTGCCAGAGCAAGTGCTTCTACAATTATGACTGAAACTGTATTTGTCCCTGGCGTGAACTTGGCATTGGAACCAAAATCACCTGACTTTGATCTCTTACCTTGTAATGTTACACATAGTATGCTGTGTGTGTTGCAGGTTTACTGTCTGACTGGTACCCAAATCTGGATGCACTGAAAGAAAGCTGTCGTATTGCTAGCAGCTATAACTGGGCTGATGTCGACCTTTCACCTTTCCAAGGTGCGGTTTGGTCACTACAAGTAGATCTCAATCCATTTGCAGTTATTAAATTTGATAAGTGAAGAATTTATAAAAACCTTTTGCTGTCAGATTTACCTCCTGTCTAACATGTATGCAGTCAGAAGATTTAAAGCTAGAAGCTGACAGTACAGTAATGCCCCAGCTTTTGATTGAGTGCTCAAATGTTGACTCTGTGGAGTTGATTACCAGTTTAATTAAACTGAGCTCTTCAATTAAATAACACTGCCTTCAAGTTTAATTACCAAAACACCAAGCTCAGCAGGTCAGTTTATCCAATTACAGTCTAGGATTGCAAGGTAGGATGTTTTTAAATATCACCCACTGAAGGTTACTGACATAATGAATATATATTGCAGCAAAGTTTTTGCTACTTGTTTGTAAATTAGTTTGTCATTTACTAAAATTTATATTCTGTGGAAAGTCAACTGGAGCGGTTTCACACATTTCATTGTCACAAAATTTTATTTTAAGTCAGTAAAGTCCAGCACCACCTGCTTCTCGTGTGCTAAAATGTATGTTTTATCTTCCCAAGGACTGAGAGAGAGCATGAGACAAGCAGAGTTGAACAACTGGTCTCTGGAACCCACCCAAATCGCAGACCTCTGCTCATCCATCAACCAGTTTTTTGCCCGCACTGGCGTGATCCAGCCACAGGGGGCAGTGCAGCCTCCCGTTTGCCATGGCTCCATGCACACCAACAAACCCAGCCAGCACCTCAACGCAGGTTAAACAGCTGATTCTTAACCTTTCAGCCCTAATCAGAGATCATTGTTGGCGTGTAAATGTGCATGTTTGTGGGTCTGAAATGACTATCGACTCAAAAAGAGTAATCTGTATGTTTCCTTTGTTTGGAAATCCAGTAATCTGTGTAATGAAAGATTCATCCAATTATATTTTGACCCTTTTCCTTGATTAGTTTAGTTTGTATTTCATTATACAGTATATGAATGCTTAATTGCTTAAACATCAGCTTTATGAGGAGGTCTTTTTGCCGTTGCACATTAACAATTGTTTATCTGGAAGATTTTTTCTCCTTCCAAGTCGATCTCACAAACAGTTTGCCTGTCTTTAAGGACAAATATAGATTTGTTAGCTATGAACCACTGGTTTCTACACCAATAATAAATATAACTTGACCTTAGAGAGGAAATAATTCACAAATGGATAAAAGTACCAACATTGGCACTAAACTAGGAGAGTGCGAACACTACCCAACCTTATGAACTTTATAGTGTAGTTACATTTAGTTGCATGAGTTATAATGATAACGATGATAATAATAGCAAGCAGCTTGGCAGCACAGTGGTGCATCAGTCGTCTCACAGTAAGAAGGTTCTGTGTTTGAACCTGTCAGAGGACACGCTTGTCAGTTTCATTGGTGATTTTAAAGTGGCTGCTGGTCTAATGATAAATGGTTGTTTCCCCGTGTTAGCCTGTTAAAACAAATACATTTTTTTTTAAAGACACTGTGCCAGGATGAGCGAGCTTAGCCAGGGGTGAAGAAGTCTTCATGCATGGAATAAATTGGCACTGGATCAATCCTAAATGTCTGGACCTAGTTCAATAAGGAGAGATTATCTGGAAGAATTGAAGATGATTTATTGAGATATATACATTTTGATTAATAAGCTATTTGGCGATTAGACTCCAATGAGCAGAACTGAGTCCCAGCATGGATAGAAACTGGGATGGGAGGCTTGGATGGGGCTTTGAATGACCAGGCTGAGGCAGGTATCATGAAAGAGAGTCTGAAAGGAAGAATGACAGACGAACACTGAGATTTAACTGGTGGATGGCAGCAGATGGCTGTCTTTCCCTGTTTTCCCTGTTTGGGCTTTTGGTCTTTTATTGTATGGACTTTACCTTACAATATAAAGTGCCTCTCAATATAAAGGCACTCTATAAAAAAACTGAATGAATTTTGAACCAACTGATTGGTTCACAGAGCGCAGAAAAGAAAATGATTGGACTATTAGGAAGGAGGAAGTGACCTAAAGAATAGAGTAGGAAACACTCAGGAAAATCAGGCAGATGAGTGAATACAGATCTTCCTTATTGAACTTGTGTGTAAGCTTGATTTGTGTTCCTCATAGTGCTATCAGAGGAGTAAAACAGTAATTCCTCAATCTACCTGCACAATGCTGTGTAGTTTAAAATGTAGTTTTACTTGAAACAAAGAAGCTCTGATAAAGTTTTAAGTTGTAAATTTTAATGATTTATTGTCAAAGTTCCTGAAATTTACCCACAATTTAAATTTTGTGGTAAAACGACTGTTTCCTAAAATGGAAATGGTGGCCAAACTGGAACATTTTGAAAGTGGCTACTGAGGATTTTCAAAATAATAGGTCCAGAGTGGCAAACATGCACATTTTGGTGCCTGTGTCCACTCAGTGTTTATTCTCTCCTTATTTTATATGACTAATTTTAGTGGCCTGAACAGATAAGAAGATAAAACAAAGGTTATTTGTCAGCAAAGGTGTTTTCCATCTGGTTTAAAAGATCTTTTAAATAAAGTTTTCATTTTTCTCAGCAGGAAACCTGTACATGGACTCCAGACAAAGTATGTCCATGATGGTTCCTCCAGCATATCCCCACATGCCCCCCATGAGCAGTGCAGGACCCACTATGACAGGTGACATATAGCCACAGCAGAAGCATGGATGAAATTATTCTTCATAACAGTTTTGTTACCTCAGTTTAAATGTTTTGGGTTTTGTTTGTTTCTTTTTTGTTTTTTAAGCACAAACGAACTCTTCCTCTGCTCTTGCTCTCCAGGACACCATGCACAGATGAACCAGCAGCACATGATACCTGCCAGAAACTTCCAGATGCATCGCATGCAAGCTGACGATATCCAGGATGATTTTGATTGGGACTCCATTGTCTAGCTGCTAAAACTGCTTCTCGCAAATACACAGGAGCGAAGGGAGATGATGGAAGCCAGGCTGAGCTGAAAAGGCCGCAGGTGGAGGAGGCCAATGTGGGTGGACTGCAGAAGAACATTTGAGAAGCTTTGGTGGAGAGATGCAGAATTCAGACTTCAGAGTCCTGACAGTTTAAAACAAAAACAAAACAAAACAAAAAAATAAAAGCAAAACATAACTAGAAAATGTTACTTTGAAGACAATCATATTTAGTCGGACATTTTAAAGTGATTGCTTACAAACTTGTGTAGAAGCAAGTTGAACACATTCACGTCTGAACCACGTGCTCCTCAGCCAGCCCTCTCCCCGTCCCTAGCGAGCGGCCTTCCAAAGTCCGAGCCCCCTCCCCCCTCCCTCCTCCCCTCCTCCCCTCCTCCAGCCTCCTGCTCCGTAACCGTTATGTGATTTGAGCGGCGTGTTCAGCTTGTAATTCTTCTCGTGTTGACCTTGGCCTCAGCTGCCTCTTGGATGAGTTTCTCTCTTTATTTTTTCTTTTTAAATTGCTATTTTGTTCTTCTCCTTTTCTTTTTTTTTTTTTTTTTTTAAATGAAACACAAGCCGTCGCTGTGAGTGATGTCATGGTGTTTGTTGGTCACTTTTCGGAGAAAGTTATCCCGCTGTGGCTGAATCGGTGGTTAAAGATAGGTTTACAAAAAACAAACAAACACAGGGTTTAAAATGTGTAACAGGGCTTGATGTTAAACAAACCAGAATAGAAAACAAGAGGGAGATCACGGAAAGTGTCGTGATTTATTTTCTTTTTTTAATGTTTTTATTTGTTTGTTTTGTTTTTTTAAAGCCAGCCAATGTGATCAGTCTCACTGCATTAGACGAGTTATGGGAGTACAGCAACTGTCTTTCTTTATTTATCTGTCCCAAGCACTTCAAGATGAATGAATGAGTGGAAGATGATAGCAGAGAGAAGTCGGATATTGGTCATTTTAAAATTCATTCAGCACAGAGTTGATTTAAGCTCCGTTTGCATCATGTTTGTTCATATTTGGCTCTTCCATTCTCGTTAAACAAGTTTTAGGCTTAAAGTTTGAACAGCAGCTTTCAGGCCAACTTATTACTGAACATTAACGGTACCAATATTTGCATGTTGGTCAGATAACAAGGAGCTGCATACAGTAATGTTTAAGATGTGTGAACTCTAAAGTGTCCTGTTCAGTAAAAAAAAAAAAAAAAACATAGAGGGGGGGAGGGGGGGCGACTGAAACGTCCATTAGATATATTTTGTAAACAAGACATAAGCTGAAGTCTTTAAACGAAACACTTCTACTGTGGAGGATTTAATTGTTAATTTTCTTCCTGAGAGTTAATTGAGTGCATTGTTACTAGGGCTGCCACGATTAGTCGACTAGTCACGATTACGTCTACTATCAAAATCGTCGACGACTGATTTAATAGTCGACGCTTCGTTTGAAGCTTTGTAAGATCCCAAAAGACGCAGGAATAAGTAGCAGGATTTAAGAGTGTAATAACGGACTGAAACAGAAGATGGCAGCACTGCATGTACAAGGATGCCAGCTGTCGTTAAACCCCGAAAAAGAAGAAGTAGCTCTGTCCCAGAATTCATAGCGCAGCCCAGCTCAGTTGTCAACAATGGCGGCAGCTAGTTAGTTTTAATATTACTCTTATTATTCTTTCTGGGTCACAAAATAAACGTTTAACATATTTTCAGGCGAGAATGTAACTGTGTAAACCTCAAATATCTGCTGAGTTTATCAAGACACCACATATTTTCAAAAGCGCTCCGACGTTTTCGGAGACGTCTGTTAACCACTAGCTCGATAGCTAGCCGGGGGCAAGGCTCACTAGAGCCGCTGAGAACACCGGACTCCCGGCAAATCGTTTTCAAACCCACCGCCGTCTTTCGCTACTCAGGTTAAACATGCATAAGTCACTTAGATAACTTAAAAATGTTATTGTTTGGCTTTTTTAGTATTTTATTTGTTCCTGAGTAAATCGGTTTGCCTGAGATTAAAGTTATAGTTTTTACACAGCTGAATAAACGTCAAGCAGACAGCTGGTTATCAGAAGTGTGAGATGCTCGAGAATATACTCCGGTGTCCTGTTATATTTTAGATAGCAAGGAGTTTATTAAACTTCACCGAAACAATCTGCAAATTTCATTAAAATTTAATAAACTATCATCTTGTCTTTATTTTTAGTTAGCACAAACTTTAAACACTTAAAGCTGTAAGCTAATGATAGTTATATAAGAGCAGATGCATGCTGGTGCAATAAGCTGTACGTTTTACGTCCAATGGATGCATGATCTGATTAGTCGACTAATCGCAAAAATAATCGGTGACTAGTCGACTATCAAAATAATCGTTTGTGGCAGCCCTAATTGTTACCTTAGTGTAAGGGAATACAAGGAAAATATTAGTCCAGTTTCAAAGGTACTAAATCGGTCGCTGATTAACGCGCTATCATCATCACTTTATTACCTTGAAATTTTTGCTATTTGCTCAGATTGAGTGTGAGTTTTTACTCTCTTAGCAGGTTGTGATCGAGGGTTATGACCTGATAATGAGCGACTGGCAGATCAGTTTTTTTCTTTTGGAGAGAGCTGGGCTAGGCAGCAGTCGCACAGGCCTAAAGACCGGTCAGAAACTCCCTGGTAACCACCAGTCACTAAGGAAAAATACTTTTTTGCTAGGTGAAATCAGCCACAAATATGAATGCTGTGCTGTGCAGAAAACCTGCTTGTGATTGCTTTTATCACCAGCCGTGATCGCCTGCTGTTTGCACGGAAGACGCCAAGTACTCACTAAGTGTGCGATGGAAACCAGAAATGGAGACCATTTGCTTTCATAGTAAAAGTCTTTTGAAATATGTTTGTTGGGCCTGCAAGGCACAATTTTTGAGTGTTCACAGATACCGCAAAGACTCTCAACTTGTTTGTTGGCGTCTTCCATGCAAACTATGGGCGACCACGGCAATCTGATAACAACCACAGCAATGCTTTTTGGTGGTTTTTGGCGGAGCACCCTCTTTGCAACTGGTTTCACCAGGCGACAGCCAACAACCTCGAGAAATTACTCACCAACTGGTTGTGGAATGCACATTTTTCCATAGTGACCAGTGGTTGCTATGGGGTTGTGTTAACTGGTCTGTAAGCTTGTGTAACTGGCACCTTAATCATAAGCTGCTGAAAGTGGGCTCATATTTACTGGACACACATAAGAGTCTAATTCTGGCAATAAGCATATTTCCTAAATTAAAGAATTAGTCCAAACCATAGATTAAATGTTTTGCAGTTAGTAACAAGTAAACTGTAGAGAATCCAAATGCAATTTGGATAGTAACGGTTTCAGTTCTTGCTGACTTGAAACAAGGTTAGTAAAGTAAATTGTATTTTGAAAAACAAACAATTGAAACGTAACACTGCCTTCTCAAAGAGAAACAAATCTGATCAGCAGAGCAGACATGACTTTCTTTTTCTTTTTTCCTTCTTCATTGTCACTTCTGATGTTTAAATTTTTTGGGAGGATATTCATTTTTTTCTTTAAACTGCCCACAGGTTTTTTTAATAGAGAGATTTTGCTACTATACAATCATAACCGAATGAGAAATGTGACTCATACAGGACGTACAGTATATATGTGTGCTGGTTATAGAGTGTGTGTGTGTGTGTGTGTGTGTGTTTATGTATGTTTGGTTTTATTGTAATTTTAGGGCTATGATTGATTACTGCAATCATCTCTATGCTATCTATGAGCACAAAGCAGATGCACACAGTGCTTAAAGACTAGATTTGACTTAGACTTTTTCTTGGAAAAGGGTTTCTGAAGCACAGAACAGGGAAATCGGTGGTTCTGGAAACCTGTCCACTGTGTCCTGTAACAAGTGGCTCCTTAATCAGACAGGCGCTGAACTTTAGAGACACTATGTTTTTTTCAAGTCCTTTACACACTTTTTGTTTACTCATCTGATTGAAGCTGCAAAGAACCGTGTGGGTCGAGTAATCATTCTTATTAGTTCAGTCATTCATTCACCTATCCATCATTTCACTTTTAGTCTTCCTGACATCTAGAAACAATGAACTGGATTATTTTTGTCCTCTCTACATCTATGACACTATATTTTGGGAAGTTGAAATTGATACCAACCTTAATTAAATATGGTAAATATGAAGCTACCGAGACAGAAATGCTGGTAGTTAACACAATATTTTTGCATTTTTGTACATATTCCCAGTTTATGGAGTTCAGATAATTATTACAGTTGTTTTGCACCAAAAGAAATTTTGCTACTTCTTGTCCAACACCTTTTTTAGAAACGTTTCACAACTTTCTGTCTCCTGGGTTTTGCGACATCATTCATTGCTAATGAAAGATTTGTTGCACTACTTTTTTTTTTCGTAGTTTGCTGTGGTCAAAGGCACTGCAATTTTAGAAATGCCAGCAAATAGAAAAACGCTGCTAAAGCACACAAAACACAACTACAATAGAAAAATGCCACAAAGATTAAAAAAAAAAAAATCTCACGAAACGCAGTGGAAGTGTTTTTGGGACATAGTAATGTGACGAAACAGCTGCAGCAGTGACAAGCTGACAGTAGACGGCTAAGAGTAAACGTGTATCTTAATATTCAATATTAATTGAATTCACATCAGTTTTATATATATATTGCGCCACACAACAACAGTCACCTTAAGGTGCTTTATATTGTAAGGTAAAGACCCTACAATAATATAGATTAAGACCCCAACAATCATACAACCCCCTCTATGTGCAATGACTTGGGAACATTGGGAAGGCAAAACTCCCTTTTAACAGGAAGTAACCTCCAGCTGAACCAGGCTCAAGGAGGAAGGCATTCTGACACAAAAGGCCTGTGGAAGAGAATCCTATAATGAGTCATGTGACACATTAGCTGCATCCTTTTCTCCCTCACAACACCGATGAATCCTCCGCTTTTAAACACGTCTCGGTGCATTCGGCCTGTTTTGGTTTCTGTCACTTCTGCAGCTGATCCTTCACATTATTTTCTCCCTAAAAGCGTTTGCGCTGTGTTTTGAGATTTCAAGATTTTTCTTTGTGCCGGTTTTCTTAAGTTGCAGTGTGTTTGACCTCTCAGGGCCACCGTATAAATCTTCCACTCTGGCATCATATTTACCATATGGACGCGTAATATTCTCATCAAACCTGGCTAGAAAGTGGAAGAGATGTCAAACTATCCCAGAATTTCAAACGATTTCTTCAAGACAGTTTAGCAAGAAAGACTGCAGTAGTAGGCATAGTTTTGATTTTATACTTGGAAGACAATCATGGATTCTTTTTTATGATTTTATGATATTGCGAAATGTTTTTTCTTATTGTGTAAAAAGGCACTTTCAAGTCTCTCTTTTTTTTTCTTTTTTTTCCCCCCAAATTGGATGGTGGAAAGCCATGCTTCTGAATACGTAGGTGTGTTTTTGTTTTGTTTTTTGGATCTATTACCAGCCTGGTTTTATACTGTAGACCTTCTGTTAAACTGACCAGAGCTGCACTGTGCAGAAGAACTTGAGTTCTTTTCTTTGAACTAATAATACTGCCATTAATTATTTTTTTTATTACATTTTTGTTTTTTTAAAATTTCAGCTATTATTTTGTTTTGTTTTGTTTTTTTTCCCCTGCCAGTCACACACCTGTATACTTTTGCATCATTCTTGCCATGTTCCTTTTCTCCCTTTGTTTATCAAATGTCTGCTGATTGTGGAGGATCACTTTATTCAACTGCCGGGAATTTTCAAAATTAGGACTCAGACAGGACGCTTAAGCCACCTGATTTAACCAGTTCATGACTCTTTTGGGTGAGTGTGGGCCAAAGGACTGCAACTGAAGACAGCAGCAACAAAATAAAAACAAAAAAGGAGAATCGTGTTTGTTCTTTGATGATCTTAAGGACCTGAAATGGAGAACATCCAGCGAGCCATTGGTTGGAGTGAAAATGGAGTGTTTCGTTTCTTCCAGGCGAAGACGGTGAACACGTATAGTACTATAAAAGCACATCATCCAACAGGAAAAGCAGAAGATTTGATCGAGCGGATGAAAGGGAAAAGAAAACGGTGTTGACAATGACTGGATCACAATCAGTTTTACATTATGTCTGAGTGAGTGTGTTCGCTTGTGGGAGTTTAAGTTCTATTTTTTTTTCCAAGATGATGATTTAAGTTTTTAAATACCGCTGGACATGTACCTGCCAGAGAGATTATTATTATTATTATTATTATTATTATTGGGGGGGGGAAAGATAATGGGAAAAAAAGTCTTGTTACAAAATGGGAGAGAACTGCCAACATCTACTGCTGATTGGGGCCTGTTTTATTCAGTGCTGGTGTTGTTGTGCTTGTACATATATGTCTTCAATCATCCCCCCCTTCCCTTTTTGTTTTTTTTTCCCCCCTCTTGGGGGTGGGGTATCAAGGCAGAGGGTGGGTCTTATCCATGAATGAGGAAGGGAGAAGAATAGAGTATTTTGTTATTGTCCAATCAGAGGGTGACAGTATGTATATATCTATATTGTATATATGTGATAAAAAAAATGCGTTGGCTTTTTGTGTGACACTACCTTTTACTTGTACTATGGTTCTACATTCAGTGTTTCAGTGTTGATAATATATATTTGGTTTGTGTTTTTATTTTTCCGTTTTTTTGATTTTGTCTCTGTCATTTCTTGTAATTTTTTTTCCCTCCTATATTTGTCTTTGTTTTTGTTTATTGCACGGTTTATTACTTTTGTTGTCCGATGAGGTGACACAGCTACTCTTTGTATTCGTTTAGTGCTGTAAAATAACTCAAGTGTTATTAGAATTGTCGATACCACCGCCCACCCCCACCCCCTTCCCCAATATGCATGAATGGCACTTAAAGAAATAAAATATGGTAACTTCACTGTGGAATAATGTGCTGTTTGAGCTTTTTCTGAAATCTTAAAGCCCATAGGAGATGAGTTCTTTTTATTTACAATAAATAATCTGAAGACATTTGTTTTACTTGCCACATAATTTGAGCAACTTGTATCACTTGTGTCCCAAGTGATACAAGTTCAAGTCAGTTTCAATTATATAGCGCCAAATGACAACATCAGTAAGCCCATTTGACCAAATGGTGACAGTGGGAAGAAAAAAAACTCCCCTTTAACAGGAAGAAACACTCAGTGCATCATGAGAGCTGAACTATCGTCATGTTATGTGCAGAAGTCTCAATCGGACCATGGAGAGCAAAGATCTCCCGGCGCCACCTGTAAAGCCATTCTGTTGTCTTGCTGTTGCCTAACTAGTGCATCTGTAACACACCTGCATTTATATATATCTGTAGTCTCAATGAACACTCACAGCAACATTTTAGCCACATGTTCATACAGTGTTTTATTCTATACACTACCAGGCTCATTTTGATCACCACCACGACCTAACATGCATTTTTGGGGGTCGAAAGCAGGAGCACCTGGAGAAAGCCCACACACTCTCAGCAAGAACATACAAACTCCACAAATCTCCAGCTGGGGTTCAAACAAGAAACCTTCTGCTACACACTGCACCACCATGTTACAATACTGTCATCACTTTTGTTTTGCACCAAAGCAGGTGAACTGCATTCAGATTGGTTTATGCTTCCTACCTGGATGCACTGATATCCATGAAGTTGACCTGACTTGTAATAAAGTGATGATGACTTGATTAATTTTATGAGCGGTGCATAAGCTATGATAAAAGAAATGTAGATGAGAGCAACTTTCAGACACACAGAAACTTCTTTACATTCCCAAAGCAGAACTGTCAGTGTAAAGAGGCCATTGGTTTAATGTGGTCTAAATGTGAAGGGTAGGGTATGCTCATTGCCCATCAAAGTTTTATCATTTTTCAAACTCTACTTCACATCAAGGAAGTTTTAAAGGATGATACATCTTTACATCAAAATTTATGGGAATACCTAGAATTTAAAAAAAAAAAAAAAAAGCTGTACAATTGGCTGAATATTGTATGAGCAGGAAGAGAGTTTCACTAAACAGAGAAAACAAAAATTATTACAGCAAAACTTTATTTTGTATGTAATAAAGTAAGGGAAATTTACTGTTTCTATACGCAACAACAGCACTTAATAGTAGTAGTATGTAAAATAAAAAAATTAAAATTTTTTTTTACTTTTCTGTATACAATGTATAAAATTTCTGTATAAAATAATTACATTTTTCTGTTTTTGTAGCCTAAATTCAATTTGCTCTCTTCATCAACTGTGACAAGACGTCACCTTTTCCACAATTTTCATTTGTCTACTTGTAACCGACCTTTATAGGCGTGCTGGTGTATTCCAGAGTTATTACAGTTTTGCATTTGGTCTTTTTTTTTTAATTATTATTTTAGGTAGGACGTGTCAGAGGCATATAGGTATTACAATAAAAACACTGAAAGCAGTTGGCTCAGTCTTTTACACTTCCAGAGTCTCAATAAATACGTCCATCAATGCCTCATCGCACAAGCTACAATACATTTTTTACCAAACTAGCAAAAGCTTAAACTACGTAACTTTCCTCTGTATTTCAGAATTTTTTGCCATATTCACTAATTAATTTCAGTTTGATTTAAAAAAGAAAATTGTTGCAGTTTCTCTGTGTTATTGCGTATTAATAATATAATATTGCATATTAGGTGCCCTGAGACGACTCTTGTTGTGATTTGGCATTATATAAATAAAATTTAATTGAATTAATCGCGTAATGATTAATATATCATATTTGATATGTGAGTTTTTGTAAGGTTTTGGGACTTCTGCATCAACAGTGTGATCCCCACTGAAAATGTAAATAAAATGCACAATTACATTTATGATGAAAATTTAAACTCATATATGGAAATTACTATTTATTTCATTTAAAAAATGTTAAAGGAAAAAAGAACCCACTTTTTAAAAAAAAAAAAAATTGAATTTTCAATTATTTCATGGTTCTGGCATCAAAGGTTTATCACTGTTCTCACCAACGCTGGAAACCACAAAACATGTCCACAACAATCAAAGGTCTAAACACAACAAAAAACTAACATTTACAATATTTTAATTGAAAATTATCAAATGAATCTATTCGACCTAAACATTTCAATTTCTGTGTGGTTTTACATTTTCATACCATAAACAACACTAGTCAATAGTCATGCATTGATGTGACTTCACCCCCCCCCCCCCCCCCCCCCCCCTTTAACAGAGCTGATTATAAAAAAAAATACATTATGTATGTTTTTGAGCTGTGATATAGCTCATGTGATCAAATCTCAGGAGCTTTGTCTTTAAGCACGCAGCCCTCCATGTAGTCTACATGCAGTGTGATACTTCACATTATCCTATAGGGATCACACATTATATGCCACACCTTTATAGGATAATTTTTCTGGCTCGAGTAGGTTCATGTTCAAAGTTTCCCCTCCTGCTGTTGACTCTGTGCCCAAATGTTCATATAAGTGTAGCACATGAGTCAGACATCTTTGCTCTGAACTGTCTTCCCGTGGTGGTCACTGAAAGCTCTGAACAGACTCACAGAGCCATGATGTGAAAACATTTCAAAGCCACCTTAGAATCTACCTCTCTGAAAAATACTGAATGCATAAAGTTATGTAAATGCAAAATACTCTTAAAATAAATCCCTGGTGCTGCATGTTATTATTCAGTTCTCTCCTGCTGTTATTACAGTTGTCGGTTAGTGAGGGCAAACCTGTGTTTGATGTTACATAACAGGTAGATTGTGAGTCAACAGAATCTCGGGCAGGAAAAGGCAAGTGTTGCTTTAGGTATTATCTACCTATGAATAATAAAAAAAAGTAATAATATGCATTCAGTTTGGAAACTGACCTCAGCCGGCCCCATAAATCAAGAAAAAAACCTGCCTCAATTAACAATTCAGCCAACAGCACACACACTTCCACACAATAAAACAACACTTCAGACATGTACACTGCCAAACAGCAGATGATTCTCTATCATATTATTCATATTTATCTATCAATAAAATTGAGACAAAGAGTTACAGGTATGACTCATAGGCCTGTTTCTAAATTCAGATTAAATTCTTGAGAAACATGGTGCAGGTAACACCTTGGCCTCGGGTACAGCTTGGAGTCACTTTGACCAGGATGTGTCCTTTATTTGCATAACAGTCTCAAAATAGGAAACTTCCTTTCTCAGAGTGATGCTGAAGAAATGAGTCCATGCACTCGTTACCTCTGGCTGAACAATGAGATTGTTCTAATGGCTGAAAAACTTTCAGTGGTAGAAAAAAGCATCACATTTCTCTCTGATTAACTTCTCTTCATAGGCTCCTTGTTAACACCCCAAAAATCTTACTTCTCCTCCTCGCATACAAAGTCCTGAATGATTAGGCCCCAATTAAAGACCTGCAAGTGCCATATTATCCCAAAAGAGGTTTCTTTGCTGTGGATTCAGGTTGCTAGGGGACTTCCCATCATGCACTGGGGACTTCTCTTCCACTCCCCACTGTGCATGTTTTAGCCTGTGCTTTGTTCGTTATTTTACAGAATAAAGCACCTTACAAAATAAACATGAACCTCATTTACCTTTCAGCTAAGTGAATATGTGGAGATATGATCAGCAAAATATAACTGAAGTATAAAAAATAACAATAGTAGAACAATGCATTAATGTGTTTGCACCATTTTTTCTGGTTGGTGGAAATAGGGATTATCTAAAATTATCTGACTTCATAAAAGGTGTTGGGTAGTTTAACTCTTTATCCCTCGAAAGTATACTAGGAGTAACCCAAACTGACTGCTTGCTGTCATATTTCAGACCTGCCTATAGAACAAAATGACTGGGTTTGCATTAGGGGGATAGTGACTGTGGTCTATCCCCTATGCAGCTACCCTTAGAAAAATCTGGAAACTATTGTAAAGGTCATCAAACCACAACTATATTGAGCTCTCAAAACTTGTCTAGGGAAGGTCATCAAATGTCATCCTTATGGGAGAAAGGGTTAAACCTTAAAAATCATAATATTTAATGCAGTAATTATATATTTCAATAAACTATAATTTATAATGCAGCTATAGCTGTGCAATGAATGCAGATGAGCAAAAAATATAATATTTTCCTCTGAAATATGAAGTTGCAGACATCGTTGGCTCATAGAAATACTAATGTGAAATACAACTAAACTGTGCTTCAGTAGTCTTTCAGTTACTGATTCTGTCAAAGTTTAGCTGTTGGTTATTATAAGCAGAGATCATTGATTGAACAGGAGAGAAAAAACTGTAATAAATATTTGGCCTATATTATGTAGGAGTGTGGCTAAATGGAAGCATTTGATAAGATTTTCTAAATATTTTTAATTAATCATTGTAGTTAAAGTTTAAAGCTGAATAAGCCATTTGACTGGGGGTCATTACATTTTTATTTTATTTATTTATTTTTTTGCTGCAAGTATCCTGGATATTTTCTTTCACGTGGTCGTTAAAACACCTCTAATCACCAAATGTTCCGCTGATCCTGTCATGCGCATACTCTGATCCAAGTACCACTTTCACGTGACTTTATGTGTATCCATGAAAGGATCTGACAGCTATGAAGAGTCAGAAATCATAGAAACAAACATCAAACAAAGCGTCAGGTATATATTTTAATATTTTCCTATCCGGTGGTTTATTATTGCTTTTTAAAAACCTTAGCTATGTCTGTATCAGGTGTCAAAATTTGTTCTTGTTATGCTGTCTTGCACTTTGCCATGATTAACTAAAACTCCCAAAACCTTTGAAATGACTGGGTGCCATCCAGATGTTTCTAATTACATGTTCTGTCTGCTGCAATGTGAGAAATCAACATAACTAAAATGTCTTTTGTCATTTATTTGTTGCTGTCATCATTTATGCTCCATAGCTGCAGTTGTCTCTTTGGAATCCAGTCTTAGATATCTGCCCTCGTAGACTGATTACTTACAATAAACTGAAAGTGACAGTTTATCCAGTTCTTTGTCAGTAATTATATTTCCCCTTAGTGTTGGCAAAGTGACAGCTTCCTCAGCTTGTTTTAAAGGTAAATGCTTCTGTTGTTAAAGTTAATTAAATCTGGCAGGATTTGTTCAAGAACACTGGAGGATGATGGACGAGGTGACTGAAAGATGTCATAGAAAGCAGGAGGAGCTGCAACAGCTGTAAACATGGTGGACATGGGAACCGGGGTGGTGCAGGAGGTGTCCGTGGGGTAGTGGAGGTGAAGACATGAATCAGCACATCTGCTTAACGCATGGTGACCACGGGTGAAGAAGCAGGTGGAGTGAGGACCTGGATGATTCACAGTGTGACTCCTCTTGTCTAACGGCATTTCTGAGATATTTTAAACTAGATGAAAGAAGTGGAAGAGGAAGTGCAGTTAAAATAGAAACTCTGGCTGAGTGTCCTGAGGTGAACTGAGTGATCAAGTAAAAGCATGCAATTATGTGCACTAATAAGGGCACAAAGTCACACCTTAATAAGCTGCCAACCGGATGCTTTCATGATCATTAACAGCAGGAACAGTGTTACCTTTTTTTCCTGTTAAAATTAGACAGAGACATCTGCACTGTGCACAGAGAGGTGGTAAATTTTCCTGCACATCTGATCACAAGTGTTACAACTCAGCCAGTACTTATAATTTAAAGTGCTGCTCTGACCCCAGCCCAGTTCCATCTCCTACAGTCACAGTTCACAGATCTGCAGGCTTGTACAGGAGCTTCCACATGGACAACCAGTATGTGGTATCGCAGCAGCCTCTAGTGGTCACAGGCACTTCCTGTTAGTAGTGAGAAATGTCACGTCTACCCAATTTGCTCCAAAGGAACCAGTACACTTACTATATCTGTGAGGTTACACTACAGTCCAACAGGAACTCCAACAAATGAAACTGTGTTGCTTGCTTTAGCTGTTTACCCCCCACCCAGTCCATTTTTTTTTCATTATTAATTTAGCATTATGGTGATCTAGCGCTTTGATTATTAGGTGTTAAATGATCTAAAAAAAAGGAAAAAAAAGAGGTTGTCTTGTATTTTACTTAATCAGACTGACTGACTGAATCATGCAATATAACATTATATGTATATTCATACTGATGTTGATGAAACCAGCTATTGTAAGGCCTTGCTTCCTCAATTAACATACATAATATATACACACACAATACATAATTTCCTGAGGGATTAATAACGTATTCTAATTCTGATTAAGTCTACTTTTTCTGAAAAAGTTTTCACTCGGCTCTCATTTGAACTTGTTTCTACATTATTCTGTTAAAAAAAATCTTAATAATCTTAATAATTTAACAAAATAAATTAACCAACACGTGCTTGTGCTTTTGGAAACACTAAATCCCATTTCCCCCCCGATGTACCTCCCTCATTTTGAAATGAAGTATATTATTTAAATTCTAAAATACTGGCCTAATAGATTTAGAATAACTGCAATAGAGATATGGCAACAAGGAAGCAACAGCTCAGTTACTTAAAATTAAAAATACATAAAAACAGAGGATGCATTGACACCCTTCTGCCTGCATTTCCACTGCTTTTATTGAGTTCCTCTCTGCTATTCATGGATGCACAGATGGTACCAGCCTACAGGCCCATTATGCTCGCAGATGAATCTAAGCAAGGTACTTAATTGGCATGGTTTCATGTTAGGCTGCAGTGTGGACAGGACTTGGACCACTGCTCGCAAGAGAGGCAAGCAAGGGAGCCTTGCTCTGGTCGTCCACAAAAAAAAAAGAAAAAAGAAAGAAAGAAAGAAAACCAAAACACCCCCCTCCTTCCTCGCAGGCTGACTTGAGAATTATATTTGCCCCATCGCTGTGTGTGAGCACGGGTCTGAGAGGCTGCCTCTCCCAACTCCACTACACCGCGATTCGAGTCACTGAAAAGGCTTTCGACTCAAGCCTCCCTCCATCCGCCATTTTCAACAGATTGACAGCAGGTAGAGCACAAAAAATCACAAGTTCCCGGTGAAATAAAGCAGGTAAGTGCGCGTATGAGTATCCTAAACCCAATAAACACCTTACGACGGGAAATATTGAGGGAGAAAAACCGCTCCAACCACCTTACTCCCGGCCAGCATCGGGAAGAATAAGGGGAGCGGACGGTTTGCCTACAAGGGTAACAATAAACTGCATCTTCCAGGCGCTTTAGTGTAAGGCTTCCAGTCTGTTTTGTTTGCTTGGATCAACTTTTTTTTCTTTGACGATCTGAGAGAAAACGCTTTAAAATGCGCTTTACGCACACACCCCAATTAAAATCTCTTGCTGTTTGTTGCTTGAACTTCAGCTAGGGGGGATTTAAACATGTCTGATCACAACTCCAGGAACGCCGGTGGTAGTAAAAGAAAAAAATATATAATCAATCTACACCGACTGGCCAATAAAAAGTTAAGCATTTTAGCCTTTATTTTAAAGGGGCATCAATAGCTCAAGCTCGAGTGCCTCAAGTGGAGACAGTGAGGTTTATTGTCTCAGATATGCCATTTATCTGCTACTGAGATAATGCAACCTCATCATTATGTCACGTTACAGTCGTTAAGGTCAAAATATCTGCTAGTGAACCGCTCGGGTTTTATATCTCTTTATTGGATTGAGTGTAATAATGCGTATCCCTGGTCCACAGAGCCACACATGGGTCAGCTGCTTATTGTTGTCCCTAACAAATGGCTTTTCTGCCAGTTGGGATACAAAGCGAGAGACTTAAAGCTCAGTATGTGCCTGTTATGGAAATAGTTGCAGGATTAATTTGCTGAGCTGAAAGTTAATTCCGCTATTAGTTAATAGACAGGAAAAAACCCCCACCTCTAAAACCAACAAACAAAAGATTATTTTGGCTTTTTTTCCTCAATCTCTTTTACTTTTTATGAGTGTAATTTGAAAAGTTTCTGTTAACTTGCACAGCATATGCATGATTGTGACAGTTTCTGCCCACTGACACTAAAGGTGTTAAAAAGCTGCTGCCTGCAAGGGTCTAAGTGAACTAAGATGATGCTTACTAAATGAATGGAAGTTCACCAGCTTGTGCTGAAGAAGAAACTTGGAGGGGTGGAAATAACAAATGGCACTGACAATTAAACCTGAGAGCTACATTATTAAACTGAAAAGGAATAATATTACACACATACAAGTACACAATCTCTGATTTTTGCCTCTTCATGGGTGTTTTTTCCCTCAGTTGCACACTGACTGAGGTCTGTAATAAATGATTGTTTCATATGCACAATATACTGCTGTATCGTGATACCACTGAGAAATATTAAAATATTAAAATTCCTGTAAATCAGCCTTACTGAATCTGAAGCATAACCCTTTTAGCTGCTTATGCATCTGGGGAATAAAAATGGCTGCATAATTATTCAGAGCCACAAGAGGCTTCTGTAACAGAAGTTGACGAGGAAATATCTCCAAAATGCTGTCTACCTGTGGTCAGATTTGCATGCTGCAACTTCCATGTCAGAAAAAAGAACAGCTGTTTCTTTTCAAGAACAGGAAATGGATCACTATAGATAATAAGAGATCGTAGGTTTTGCTTTTATCTGCTATTGGATCTCAGTTTTATGCACAGACAAGTAAAAACGCAGCATTTTACATGTTGGCGATAATTCAGTTTGAGAGCGTACATTGAAGTGTGCCACAGTGTTTTAATCAATTTGAATATAACTGCAGATGTTTTAATGAGCCAGGTGCTTTTGACAATCAATGAGTGCTGCTTCATGTCACTTATTGCAGGTCATGGCTATTACTGGAGGTACAGTGGAGTCTTTGAATGAAATTCCAGCTCATGTGTGGAAAGATTTGCCTGACTATCTGAATCTGGGGCCTTCTGCTGTAAATCAGAGCCGCATTGGTGAGTAGCCGGTCTCATTTCATAACTGTAACAACTTCTTTTAGGACTGGCAACATGTTGAGTTTCATTTGAATCTCACGGCTATATAACCTTGAAACAGACTTCCAGCAACCAATGATTGTGGAGCAAAGCAAGACCAGGCTGGGCCAGAAAGTGAAACTTGAAAATGATAACTGAATCAGAGCTTAAACAAACATGAAGCGAGTCATCTGAGTCAAAGGCTTTGAGTGTTTTTTCTAACATGCCTCGTGCATGCTTACTCCTTCAAAGAGTCTGTTAGATGCATAAACATCTCGTGGTGCTAAACACCCGTGCTTTACAGCTAGACAGATACATTATAAGGACATGCAAACATGCATTAAATCAAGAAGTGTGGGTTGTATTGATCTGTATTTGAAATCAAAGTGAGCAAATGCAATAAAATAATAATGAAGAAACTGATCAAAGAGGGGGAAAAAATCAAAGCAAGGACAAACCAGGATATGATACTGCTCACCTTGATCTCCTATCTGACACAAAATCCACCGGGTTGAAATATAGTTGCATAATTATTGGATCGCCTGCTTCTGCTAACTGATTTATTCTGTGCACAAAGTTAGAATTTAAACATCTAAATCAGTCCTAAAATGACCCCCCCCCCCCCCCCAAAACAAAATGACTTCACTGAGGTTTATTACATAGCGTATCATGCCTATCCTTACGATTATCAACACAGACTCTTAAGGTTTACCAAAATATATCAGTTGTGGCTCTATTTTATAAGTGTGCTCACATATTTCCATGCATTATTAATAAATGCATTAATATATAACTCTCAGATGTGGCATGAGTAAGGTGTCTTTGCTTTTTATTTATTTATTTTTATTATTTTCAGGTGTTTGGGCGACACGAGTCATCCCTAAAGGCAAGAAGTTTGGTCCGTTTGTTGGAGAGAAGAAGAAAAGGTCCCAGGTGACCAGCAATGTTTACATGTGGGAGGTATGTTGCAGGCCTCCCCCGGCTCCTTTTCCCTAAAAATGCGCATAGCCACCTTTTTCTGTGATACTTGCTAATAACGAGCCCAGCTGCATTCTTTAAGCAGCAGCAGTTCAAAAGAGTTTAGGAAGTCCTCTGTGTGCCGTGAGCAAGTTAACATAAACATTTGAAATTTTCCGAGGCACAGAATTAAAAAACTCTTTACTGCATCTCTGTTTCTGATTTAGATGTATTTATTTATTTGCTTTTTAAAACGTCACCTTCCCGCTTGTGTTCTGTAGGTTTATTTCCCAACACGGGGCTGGATGTGTATCGATGCCACAGACCCCATGAAGGGGAACTGGCTGCGATACGTTAACTGGGCCCGCTCCAGTGAAGAGCAGAATCTTTTCCCACTGGAAATCAACAGAGCCATTCACTACAAAGTATTAAGGGTAGGTCAAACACATTCTCGTGTCAGCGCGTTGCATGTGTGACTATGAATGTACTGCTGATTAAGATCCTCAGGGTTGGATGGTTTTTGTTAGATGAACTTGGATAAACTTGAGACACCCGGGAACATTGTTTTTGGCCCTCTTGCTCTCTGCAGAGTTGATGTAACCTGTCACTTAACAGCCGTTGTTAATCATCAACCACAAATATAGGCAAAGGTGTAATTGATTTGCCTCTCTTTGATTAATGATTTTCTGCTGGAGTGTAGCGGCTCAATATGGTGTCTCTCAAGCCGTCTGGATGTTTCTGTGGAGGATTAGAATTAACAGTAAACACCGCCCCCCCCCCCCCCCCCCCCCCCAAACCCTAAACTTAAACTCTGTGTATTTATTTGTTACAGCAACATGAAACTATATATATATATATATATATATATATATATATATATATATATATATATATATATATATATATATATATATATATATATATATATGTGTGTGTGTATATATATATATATATATATATATATATATATATATACACATATATATATATATGTGTGTGTGTGTGTGTATTTTATTATTACTGATGAATAAGTAATGACAGTCTAATGTAGCACGCACTCACTGGACAGTTCATTAGGTACACCTCATTAGCTGCACATCCATGATGTGAATCTCCCATATCAACACATTCATTGCCCAGGTGCTTTACTGGATTGAGATCTGGTGACTGTGGAGGCTATTTAAGTAGAGTGAACTCAATGTCATGTTTAAAAAAAAAAAAACAGTTTAAGATGATATGAGCTTTGTAATGAGGGGATCGACCACCAGCAACCATGCCACCTTGAATCACCTTTCTTTCCCATTCTTATATTTGATATGAATAATGTCTACATGTCTAATGGGCTTTATTAAAAAGTACTACCTCAGTGAGTAGTATTGGATTGTACAGGTGTACATTTACCATTTAAAGCAAAAGCATTAAATTGGTTATCAAACAAAGGGCTCAGATGACGGTAACACCTGTAATTATCCTCTAAGATACCCCTTCGAACTATTACAAAAAACTGAATTTGAAAGTTTAGATGTAGTGTGATTTATAAAGCCTTTATAAACCTCAAAGTGGTAATTAACTGCGTTAATTTTGAAATGACAAAGTTTATATGTTGCATGCTTGTTCCTATTGAGATTATGCTTAAAACACTGTCAAATACCCTAAGCCTTTAGACAGATTAGATGCACAGTAGCCCAAATATCCCCGTTGCCTCTCAGCAAGCCGGGCTGTGATTGGTAGGCGACCTCATCTCTCATTGTTGCAGCCTATCGGGCCGGGAGAGGAGCTGCTGGTGTGGTACACTGTGGAAGACAACCCTGAGATAACAGCTGCACTAGAGGAAGAAAGGGCCAGCAGTCTGAGCAGGAAAAATTCAGCCAGAGCGAGGCGAGGTGAGGCCTTTTACTTCATAACCATGATGACATTTGAGCGCTTTGTTTCTCCCTTGTGGCAGATACGCAAATTAGCCGGGGATTGTTTTGCTGTGGAGCCCAGCCGAAGTTGTAAGTGGCGAGCTAGCGAGCTACAAATGAAGGAAGGCTAGTGGAAGCTAACGTTAACGGTCGCGATGTGCGGGGCTTTTCTTTACTTTCGTATCCGACTTTACGTTCGCCCATAGCGGCCGATTTGGCTCTAAACGCCGACCAAGTGGCTATACACGGTCCGTGAGATGACTTGTTTAGCTTTCAAGCGAGACTCCGAGCAACTTTTTTTAGCAGCTTTTCCTCATCTGGGTCCTGACGTTGTCGAGGATGTGACCTTCCTTGAGTTCCTAAAGCGTGAAAGCCATCCATCGGCGAGCCTCTCGTCTTGATGATGGCCTATAGCAGGTTAGCTAACTAGCCAGCTTCCTTATCCAAGCAGAGCCTGATCGAGGGGCCCATCTAAGGAAAGGGTAGCAAGCTGAAATATCGCGGTTGTATTTTTGCATGTAGTGTTAGAAATCGGGCGATACATCGCTGGGGTCCAGAATAACCAGTTCATCGAGTTGTCATACTTGGTGTTCTGTGCTAGCAGTAAGCTAAAGGGCTAGGTGTGATCGCACGGACATCTCGGTGTGCAGGAAAAGAAGGGAAACTGTGTGTGTGTGGAGGGTAATTTTATTATTAAAAACTTATCGCTGGCGGTGAAAACACAGGCATCCACTATGTAAAAGGTCGAGGCAGTGTTATATTCCGGGTTGGCAAACAGAAACTTTCCGTGACACAACATCAAAACAAAACCAAACTTCTGTGCCTTCTCCCCCTTCTCTCCTCACTTACTTTGAAATAAATAACGTATAAAAACGTGAAAGTAAGCACTAGTACCATCAGCGCAGCTGATAAATTCCAAGAAACGGTAACCTTGGCTGTTGTGTTGTGTGCCACATTTCCATTTACCAGCATGAACTTTGAACATGTTATTTCCATAAAAGACAGCAAGCTCTCACCTTGTCATGAGATGTCGTCAATACATGACTACAAAAAAGAAGGCAAAATTATTAAAAATATGCAGTGTGCAATGTCAAAAATTGGTCAGTGCGGACTGTTTTGCTTTATATTCTGCTGTAAATGTATATTATTACAAGAGTACAGTGCACTATAATGGAGTACATCTGCCCACATTTGATATATAGTCTTATAAATGACTTGACTTGCTATTAACATGTAATTAATAGCTACATTCAGCGGACAGAAACGCAAATCCTTCATTATAACATCAGAAAAAAATAAATCTGAGGATTGTGAGCTATACAACTCTACAGGCAGTATGCTGTGACCCCTAATGGCACTGTACTGCGAAGTGAACCTCAGTAAATTAACCATCCTGCCTTTGGATCAGCAATGATCCATATTCCCTAACCTGTGTGTGGTGTACTTGTAGAGTGACTGCTGGATTAAAAAAAATAGTTTACACAAATGTACACAAAGATAAATTGTACAAAAGTGGGCAGTGGTGCAGCTGCTGTGGATTTGGCAGAATGGCTCTGCCCCTGCTGGTCAGATGCCTGACCTGCAGCATGTGTTTCTCTGCTATGAACTGGGCTTTGGAGGCCAGGTCAGATGACCTTTGACTCATTTCAGTGACAAGGAGGTGCAGGGGAGACTCCTGAGTCAAACTAGACATAGGCATTCAAAATATGTCCTACTGGGCTTAGTGTGAGCCTCAATCATTAGGTAATTGTCACATTTAAATGACTGATGCATATGAGCTCATAATTGGAATACAATTTAAGTGTGCTTAAGTGTAATCTGCATGCTTATCATGCCTGTAAATTATAGTGTGTACAAACGGAAAGATTTGCTGTACAGAACTGAGCAATCGCTGAGGAAATATTTGAGCTGACTTTGGTGTAGAACTTAAAGTCAGTTAAAGTAATCTGGCAGCAATAAAAAAAATATCAAGAGGAAAGGATATTACAGGATATTAAGATAACTTTTCTTGACTAAAGTGTGTGATCAGTGATTGAGCTTTATACAAAGTGATGTGTACGTGTGTGTTTGTACTTGCAGCCAGAAGAAAGCTGCTGGAGAAAGCCAGACAGGCTGGTTTGGGTGGATTCAAGAAAACGAGTGGAACCAAACCTACTGTCAAGGAGATGTGGGATGGGGAAGGAGGTAAGTTTGCTTATTGTGAAGTAGTCGATTTAAACAATTTTATTTTATTTATTTTATTAACTGCTACCTGTGTGTTGCAACTACTTAAAACATTTGATTAATTTTGATATGTTTTGCAGGAGTGAAGGGGACGGAGAAGGATGGGACGCCGTTATCCGTGCAGGAAATCAAGACGGCGCATTCACTGGGAAGCACTGACCATAAAGATGTACATGACATGTCAACAGCATTAACAGACAGAGGAGACTTGGAGGAGGCAGAGGAGGATGAAGAGGATGATGAAGTAGAAGAAGAAGGAGAGGAGGAAGAGGAGGAGGATGGTGATGATGTGGAAGACTCAGAAGCTGCTCTGCATTTAACTGTCACTGATTCCATGTTAAACAAACTAGCCTGCCCCGAAGAAAGCCACGGGGATGCACAGGTAAAGTCGGAGTCTTCCTCCCTAGCAGGGCGAGAGCCAGAGGTTGATCCCGATCTTGACCCTGATGGTGACCTTGAGGGTGATCCACAAGGAGAGCCCTATCCCTGTCAGCACTGTGAGCGCCACTTCACCACCAGACAGGGCCTGGAGCGTCACATACACATTCATGCCATGAGCAACCAGCAAGCACAACTTTTCAAGTGCCGCTACTGCAATAAATCCTTTGGCTCACAGGTGGGACGGCGGCGGCACGAGAGACGGCATGAGAGCGGCTCTAAGAAAAGGCCCGGCTATCTGGCTGGACCTGCCAGTCCTGTGGTGCAGACGGATTCAAGCCCTGACTGCACCAGCCCAACTACTCACTATATAGCCACAGGATCCCAGTTTACAGGAGGACAGCTGCACAACTCTGATATGCAGAGAAAGGAGTTGGGGCCTCAAGTTGACCGTCCCTTTATGTTGGATGAAAACGGGGAGTCAAAAGAACTCCACCCCTGCAAGTACTGCAATAAAGCCTTTGGCACACACACTAACATGCGCAGACACCAACGCAGAATACACGAACGACACTTGTTACCAAAGGGAGTTCGCAGGAAAGCTATGCTGCAGCAAGAGGCAGCGCGGCAGCCTGACGGGTCCCCCAGCATGAGCCCTCCGACCGTCTACGTTCCCAGTGCAGACACGGAAGACGAGGCAGACAGGGACGATTACGCGGTTGACATATCCAAAAACATCTCTGAGAATTTGAGCTTTTACATTGATGGCAAGATCGTGTCCACGAGCGCAGTGAGTACTTGCGAAGTGATAGAAGTGGACTCGAGATCTGCAGCTCTGTTTGGTCTGGACACCGTCATCCTCAACCCAACTCAGATCAGTCAAGCGCTGAAGGTGGAGACTAGAACAACTAACACAAAGCAAACCTCCAACACTGGGCAGCCTGCAGCTAAAAGGAGAACATCTACACCCCCCCTTATTCCCAGCCTTAAAGTGGAGACGGAAACTTCAGCGTCATCTTCATCATCGTCTTCCACATCTTCCTCATCCAACTTGTTAGTGGGAGGCCTGTTTCAACAGGCCACTGATTCATCGGCTTTTCAGCGAGAGAAAAACGTTTACCTCTCGCCGAAACTCAAACAGCTTCTTCAGGCGCAAGACATTCAGAAATCAACCGTAACTCTGATAACAGACAGCCATAAGCTAGCCTCGCAGCTGTCTGTCATGCCGCTGCAAGGGTCTTCAGGGAAGTTTAAAAGAAGAACGGCTTCTCCTCCTTCGTCGTCTCCGCAGCTCAGCCCTGCAAGTAAAAAGGAGAGCGGTAAAGTTGAAGTGGCAAGCTCATACGCTCTTAAGGTACCGAAGCTGGAAAGCCAGACCGCATCACCTTCTGAGAGCCTGATGGACAAAGATGACAGGGA
Source organism: Pelmatolapia mariae (assembly GCF_036321145.2). Taxonomy (NCBI): domain Eukaryota; kingdom Metazoa; phylum Chordata; class Actinopteri; order Cichliformes; family Cichlidae; genus Pelmatolapia; species Pelmatolapia mariae. The sequence continues at coordinate 17,003,198 of NC_086231.1, read as the reverse complement.
AACTCTGAGCCCTTCTGGAAATGCCACCCATAACCAACCTTCCTCTAGTAGCGGAGGAAATTCCTGTAATCAGCAGCCCTTGGATTTGTCAAGCTCTGTCAGCAAGAAGAATGAGAATTTGAACAAGGTGCTCGGGGACTCGGCTCTTGATTTAAGCTTCCATCGGAAGACCACAGGTGAGCCCGAATCAAAGGGGAATGCAGCACCACAGCCACTAACCAAAAAGAAAAAGCCTAACACCAGCATGCTTGCAAAGGTCCTAATGAACGAGTATGCTGGTCTAAATTTGCCGGGAGATGAGGGTCCCTCGACTCTGGCGAACCTAAGTTCTTTCCCTTCTCACTCTCCTAATGTTGCATCCGATTCAGCCAACCCCTCTCCGCCATCTTTGACCCCCATGACCATGACTCCCTCTTCACCCGGGACTTCTAGCGTCACATCCCCGACGCCACCCCCGCCTGTACTACCCACCATACCCTCTCCGCCAGCCATGCCTAGTTCTCCTCTCTCTCAGCCTTCGGACTCATCCTTGCTGAGGCCTCTGCCTGTGCTCTCGCCAAAAATGTCTCCGAGATCAATTGAAGAGAAATCCCACTTGGAGGAGGAGAGCTTCTCAGCTGAGGAAAACAAAGATGAGGAGGAGAAGCACATCTCTGAGCTGCTGGATTCCCCAGACACTTCACTTAAAGGTCCCTCAAATGGCTCAAGTACACAGAGCCCTCCGGAGGCAGAATCAGTCGATATGCCCACTACAGAGGATGATGTATCGCAGACTGGAACTTCCAACAGTCTGCCTAATGGTAATCAGAACCATGACACTGTCTCTGAAACTGAGAAACCTGACTTTGCTGCTATCTCGTCCCAACCAGAATCCTCATCCTCTTCAAAATCTCCTTCTGAGTCACGTGATTCATCCTCATCACAAGCTTCGCAGTCTCCCCATCCGATTACAATAAAAGAAGAACCTGAGCACTGTATAGATGAGTTATTGGGTACTAGTCATGCCTCTCCGTGTGGCTTTGATTCTTCTCCTCAGCCTGCTGCTGCTCTCCCTGCTGCCCCTGAACCGACTGATAAAACTGCTGAGCCCGAGGAAATTGACATGACGTACTGCAAGACTTTTGTGTGTAATGTGTGTGAAGAGCCGTTTGGCTCCATCAAAGAGCTCAGCGGACATATCGTAGAGCACGCCGCAGACTGGCCGTTCAAGTGCGAGTTTTGCGTCCAGCTGTTTGGTGACGCTCCAGCCCTGCTTGCTCATCGGACGGCACTACATGGAGTGGGCCAGATCTTTGTGTGCTCCATTTGTTCCAAAGAGTTTGCCTTTCTCTGTAACCTCCAGCAGCATCAGAAGGATCTGCATCCAAATGAAGCATGCTCACATACTACTGTAGAGAGTGGGAAACTTAGGCCACAGAATTATACCGATCCTTCCAGAGCCAAAGAGGAAAGCAGTCCCTCAACACCAGCGCTTGAGATGGCTGATGAAAATGCGCCACCCAGCGACTCTCATTTACTAAAAGAAGAGCCAGATGTTAATGGAAATCATGCAGAGGAGGGGGCAGAGGACCCCAATGAGGAGCTGTACACTACAATAAAGATCATGGCATCAGAAGGAGGGAAGCCTAAAGGTCCTGATGTCCGCCTTGGCATTAATCAGCACTACCCCAGTTATAAACCACCCCCATTTCCTTATCATAGCCGTTCCCATGCTGGCTCTGTGGCCTCGGCTACAAACTTCACCACCCACAACATACCACAGACTTTTAGCACTGCCATTCGCTGCACCAAGTGTGGCAACAGCTTTGACAACATGCCCGAACTGCACCAACACATACTGGTCTGTGCCAGCGCCAGTGATAAAAAGCGTTACACTCCCAAGAAAAACCCCATCCCTCTCAAGCAAATAGTGAAGAGTCCAAACGGAGTGGCGTCCCCCACAGCAGCCGCTGCAGGCCAGAGTGCTTTCCGTAGAATGGGTCAGCCAAAGAGACTAAACTTTAATCAAGACACTGGCAAAACAAAAATGAGTGCCCTGAGCAAGAAGAAACACGAGCTGGTGCAGAAGGCAATTTCGCAGAAAAATAAAACCGCCACGAATGCAAAGAAGGCTGCCATCAAAGTGGAAGAAGAGCACACCTCTAATGTCTGCCCCCACTGTAGTCGTGTGTTTACTTATACCGCGAGTCTGACTAAGCACATGGCGGTCAGCTGCCCCATGAAGCCTGTTGTTGTTAAAAAGGGCAAAAGAGGTCTCGCGGAGGTGAAAAAAGAGCCAGGGTCTGTGGCAGATAAAAACACGAGTCTGAGGAAAAAAGCATCTGACGGTGAAGCACATGCAGACACTGAATCTAAACCTTTGGGAAAGACCAGGGCTCGTAGCTCCGGTGGTGCAGACCCCGAACGTCTCCAGGCAAGAAAAGGGAAAACCCCTGCTGCGGTGGGCCGACCAAAGAGGCCCGCCTCCTTCCCAGCTCTGGTTCCTGCAAGCAAGAGAACTAAAAAGGGCCAAGTTCAGTATTTACCTCCCACCCCTTCAGCCGCGGACACTCCTAGCGAGGCTTCACAACGGCCAGCCATGAGAATGCAGCGTATGGGCAAAGAGGCAGCACCCAAGAGATTAACGGAGGCCAAGTCATCATCATCATCACCGCCATCAACAACTCAGCTGCAGCAGCAACAACAAGTGAAGAAGGAGGAGCGGTTCTCTCTTCGAACACGGGAGAGAGTTGGTGGTCCCGTCACCAGGAGCTTACAGATGGCCAGCACAGCTCCTGCTGCTGAGCCGAAGACTGATGAGCCACCAATTCAAGAGCCAAAAGACACTCAGGTGAGTTATCTGTTGGCTTACTGCAGTTACACTGATGTCACACCGATTATCATACTGATGTCATGTTTGTTTGTCATGTTTTTGAAGCAATTCAAATAACTGACCAATCATTGTGCTGTTTCTGTTTATTTACTCCCCCCCCGAAGGAGGTGGTGACGAAGTGAGCCATGTGACATTATTGAGCTCCCTCTGTTCACCTATCAGGCAGCACTCTGGAGTCATCGTGTAACCGAGGACGCCCTTTGTGACGTTTTGCTCAGTTGTTTTTGGTTTTTTTTCCTACTCGAAACATGTCAAGTCTGCTTATCCCAACTGCCTTGCTGGATTTAAGGAGGGAACTCTTTATCTTTCATCCATCTTATGAACTGAACTGAGCCTCGATTTCTAGCCAGCCTTGCAAAAACAACAACAAAAAAAAAACACAAAAAAAGGAAACTGTAAATGACAGTGAGTTAATATATTCAATGTGTGTCCTTACTTGACCCAAAACAGTAAGATTAGGGCTCCGTTATTTTTGGAAAGCTGACATATTGCAAATGGCAATCATGTATCAGTTAGTGTTAGGGAAACTTGTTTATTATTATTATTTTCCCCCCTTTTAGGTCTTTTTTTTGTTTTTATTTGTTTGTTTGTTTTATTTGGATGTCTCCAGAGTCTCTTAATGCATGAGCTGTATAGAGTTAAAAACTAGATTAAACCCGTGCCTCTCCTTGTGGGCACCTACTTCAGTTTATACATGATTTGCAAAGTATGTACGTTCGAATATCCTTTTTTTTGTAGTCTTTATATTGTAGAATATATCTTATTTGTTTGGGAAACAAAAATGAAAAAAGGCAGTACAGTTTACTGCAACAATTGGTCCTCAGGAACACTGTATATGCGTGTGGTAAGTATGTATATGGTTACGGTTGGATGACAGCTCTTCCTTAGGTTTAAATCTCATGTCAAGTGTCATGTTTTTTTTTTTTTTTTTTTACTTGCTTTTTCTTTTGTTCATCTGGTGTTAGCAGGTGATTCCTGTTGTAAAAATGTGATGGGACTGATGTCGGAGTCTCCTCTTTAAAAAAATAAATAAATAATGAAAATAATTTTGATATCAAGCATTAAGCCCAGTGTTCTTACAGCACTTTAAAACAAACTGCCAAAATTTCAAGCTGGATCAGAAAGCCTATTTATAAGAAACATGCGCGTAATGGAATGTATTCAGGTCTGCTGCACTTCTTTTTTTTTTTTTTTTTTTTTTTTTTTTAAGCCTTTTTGCAAAGACATCTGCAAACTATTTGTTATCATTAAGAAGTTTGATAATTCCCTAAATGCCAAAATGCATGATACACTTCTTTTTTTTGTAAGCGAACGTATACAAAGTCGCTTCATGTGTTCTTTCTCACGCTAAAGCCACAGAAGTGCAGCCGAAGTTTTTTTTTTTTTTTTTTTGAGGACTGTGCCATTTCTGTTTCAGTGAATTCATGTGTACTTCATGAAAACCTCATCAAGGCCCTGCAAGTGAAAACGTTTGTTTCTGCAGTGTTCGACCCACCTTTCCCACTCGCATCCAGTTATCCGACGGCAAACACGCAGGCAGTGCTTCAACGCTCGTAGCATGTTCTGGGAAAGTAAATTGAACAATATGATTAAAAGCTAATTTATATTTCCATGAGAAATCTTCATGCTTTGCCTTTCAGTCTCATGAATTATGTATTTAAGGATGAACAAAGACAAAAATCCCAAATGACCTCATGTAAAACGTTGCTGTAATTGACATAATTAAAATACGTTTTTCAATTTGTGTAAAGCTTTATTTGTTCTTTTGCTTGTGGGACTCTCAGTTATACGCAGATTTTTGAGATTTGGGCATAGAGAGGACTGGGAATTTTTTTTTGTTGTTATTGGCAGCACTGGGCTTAATTTAAAATATGTATTTGTGCATTATCATGGTATGTACTGATATAAAAAATCAATTGGTGAATGTAGACAGAAAAGATTGATTAACTGAACTCATAAGCAGGTCTGACTCCTTTTATATACTGAGACCTTTTTCTTTCTTTTTTTTTCAAACATAATAGATGTCCCTGCCATTGGAGCTGTAATAAAGTCTTTCACATTACATTTACTGATTACCTTCTCCACTTAGAGTTTGGCAGGGACTTCACCCAATTATGAAAAATGAATTTTAGTTTTCATTGTATTTGACTTTGATAGAAGGTAAGATCTTGCATAAATCATGTGAAGTCGCCGCCTTTGCTTCACGGGTTGGCAGACTACGACTGGGACAGGGGACCCGGGGACCCCGTCAGCTGGTTCCTGCAAGATTTGTATCTATTTTGGGAGCAGTTTGCTAGTCAGGTGGCTGATATGTGAGTCGTGCATTACCTTAAACTTTTGCCTCTGTGGTGTGGGTCGGCATAGAAATGGGAAGCAAATTGTGTAACAGATATATGAGTCAAAGGCCTATTGGACACAGTACGCATCAGATATGGCTGTTTTGTTTATGGACTTTGAAAATAATTAGTTTAGAACTTAATCTTATAAAATATAAAGTGTAGTGTACTTTAAATCAGGTTTGACTGTCCTCCATCCAGGTGTGCATTTATATATTCTGAATGGTCACTGATAAGTAACAGTCATAAATCCTTGCAGGGCTCATGCACAGGCAGTGAAACAAAACTAGTGTGCACACGAACTATGATGAATAATTCAGTGTTGTGCATATTTGTGATATTTCTGTCACTCGCACACCGCTGCTTCTTATTTACGAATAGTGTCTGTTACATGGCAATAATTATCGCAATAAGTAAACACAAATATTTAATCAGCCAATCACAGGGCAGCAACTCAGTGCATTTAGGCACACAGACGTGGTCAAGACGACCTGCTGAAGTTCAAACTGAGCATGAGAATGGAGCTGAAGGTGATTTAAGTGGCTTTGAGTGTGCTGTGGTTGTTGGTGTCAGATGAGCTGGTGTGAGTATTTCAGAAACTGATGGGATTTTTTCCCACACAACCATCTCTGGGGTTTACAGAGAGTGATCCAACAAAGAGGAGATGTCAAGTGAGCGGCAGTTTTTTGGGTGAAAATTGCTTGTTGATGTCAAAGGTTGAAGGAGAATGGCCAGACTGCTTCAAGCTGTGAAGATGACAGTGGTAACTCACATAACCACTTGTTACAGCCAATGTATGCAGAAAAACATCTCTGAAATCAGAACGTCTTCTAATACTGACTCAGATGACACTCTTGTCAACTAAGAACAGGAAACTGAGGCTACGGCTCACCTAAACTGGACGACAGAAGGTTGAAAAAACATTGCCTGGTCTAGTGAGTCTCACTTTCTGCACCTTGACCTTTCACCAACTGTTTGTATTCAACTCCTTAATGAAATTTCCTCCCTCAAGACATTCCTGAGATGTCGTGTTTATGAGGATGTGACAGTGTGGGCAGTGTAATAAACTGGTTGTAAAAAAGAATTCATAATTCACATATATTCAGGTAAATTGTACCCTTTCAATAAAATCTATATTTGTACCCGAGCCAAAGTAAACATCTCTCATCTTTTTAAAGTTTTTTTTTAGTTTCACTTCATTCTGCACAGTATTCTTCATCGGTCAGCAAAACCAAGACTACGAAACCTGATATTAGCCTGGATGGAAGACCAAAGCTTCTCAGAACCTCTCAGGGTGGATGTGTAGCTATGAATATCTTTCAAGGTCTCATCTGGCTTGTGTGCATCTGATGAGCTTATTTTTTGACAGACCTCATCCATCTCACTTATGTAGCCCAGTACCTAAAAACCTAATGAACTATCAATGCCGGCCAATGGAGAGTGCGCTCCAAATCTTCACCAGAGCACTGTGGCGTGGACCAGATCCTCACAGAAGACATCCTGATGGATGAGATTATGAATTAAATGTAATCTGTTTGTTGGATTTGATCCACAGGCTGCATCCCTTTATTCAGAGGGATGTGGAGACGTGTTTATTTGCCCCAGTGCCATGATGGTATACTTTATGGCTGGATGTAGTTTATGTGAGTGAGTGTGTGTATGTGTGTGTGGAGGGGTGGGCACTTGGAGGAGTGCTGCACCATACTCATGCTGTCAGGGTGAAATATCGCTGCACTCTCTCTTGATTGCTGTGTACGGTGCTTCAGCCCTATTCATAAAAATGCAATTCCATGCAGTACTGTGCCTGACTTGACAAAATAAACTACGACATTCCAGAGAGGCAGATTTAAGATGTAAAAGAGTGGAGCGATTACCCATCTCAACCTCTCAATTACACCATGCATACAATTCAGGACAAGCATGTAATTTCAAATAAATAAATAAATGGCATCAGCATCAAATAAAATACAATATTTCAGTTCACATCTTGATAAATATATTCCAGGTTGACCTTTTCTATTTGGTATGGTTGCTTCTCAGTGAAAACTACAATCTGGAGTTGTGAGGAGATGTTTTTGTGTGGAGACGCCGATGGAGAGCAACAGAGTCAAGTTATGAAAAGTTAGCCCCCTTCCAGCTGATCAAAAGACAGACTTTTTGTTTTTTTGCAGCTATGAGATAAGCAAGTGTAATATTTGCTTAAATATACAAGTCTTTGTGCTCTGAAGTCTTAGCTGAGTGTCATGACATGCTACGATTCAGCTGTCAGTGCAGTGGTAGGAATGTTGTTATTGTTTCGCTGGGAAGAGTTTGAAATTTTGACCTAATGCTGGGAGAGTCGGAGATTCCCCCTGAGGGAGGCATAAACGTCTGTGCAAATATTTCAGCCTGGACCAGCGTGGCGGATGGATCGAACAACATGCTGACGCGAGCAAACCGCAGACCCACTAGCACGGCTGAAAATGTCAAAGAGATAAGAGCAAGTCTGAAAAGATGCAAACTTCCATTGCACGCACACACACAGAGAGGGCAATAACTTTGCCAAAGCGCTTCCTGTAAGGCAAACATTAATGCTAAAAATAAACATCTGTGGCAGAGCGTGGACAGATCGATATTCTGAACCTTTCAATGTTCATGTGAGCTGGTAATTATTTTCATTAATGATATCCTAAAGCTAATGAGTTTTAATAAATTAAATAGCTTTAAAGTAATAAGATCAAGCTTTACTAATGCGAGATGTTTACTTCTTATCTACCACAACATATAGTTGAACATTAAAAATCTGGATTAGACTGGATTAAAATAAAATATACACTTATTTGTCCCCAGGAGAAAGAAAATTGCCAGTAACGGGATACATAGTGGAAGGGAATGACAGCTGCTCATACACAATGATTTACAGCCTCCTAAAAAAACCTCACTATGCCTCTATTTCCTGTTCAAAGAGAATAGCATTAAAGCTGATGAAGGTGGAGAGGAGATGTATTCTGCAGGGCATTAGTCTCTCTGACTTGAAAGTGAAGGCGTGCCTGGCGTATTCTCACTGTTTATGAAATGCCAGGCTTCACTTTGACCTCAGCATTTTGCAGATTTTTAGTTGGGTTTACACGTGGCCACATGCTGTTTGCAGCTACCTAACCCTTTTCCAACCTACAAACTTACTATCACTTGCTTACAGGCTTTCAGTGCAGGACATTTTCTTCTTCTTCTTCTACTTTTTTTTACTTGCAGAAGCACCTGCTTAAACCGGCCCACTGCAGTTTACTGAGCTTCCTGTCATTTCCTTTCAAAACAGGAGGATGTGATGTGAGGATGTGAGTGCTGTGGTCAGGTCCCCGGTGAGCTCTCCTTGCAGAGCAATGGCGTGAGAGATGGCTCCATGACAATGCTGCTTCCTGGCAAAGTTGATTTTTTTTTCTTCTGTGCCTGGGAGGAAATTGGCTGCTTAACACCGGTTTACAGGCTGCAGAGAGGTTAAACATTGCAAAAATGGCCTGAGTGCGATAATGTGCTGGAACCACTGTGCTGGTCTCGTCTGTGGTGGAGGTCTCCATGCCAACCGCTGCACACTGGGTACAATACAACTGTGCCTCCAAGGTCTGGGAGGGTATTTTAAGATCTCGTAACATATGCTCATTTTGTTCCTGTGGTGTTGTTAATATTTATTACGACACCTTCATTTAGCCCTTTGCTGCAGCGTGAAGATTTCAGACAGCCTCATTTTTCACTTCTCCACCAGAGCTGCTGCACTACACATCGAGGCAAGTGTAAGTTTACAGGAGTTACATTTTCGGTGGAGTAGGAGCTGATTTTTATTTTATACTCAGCAGTTTTCTCCAATTCCTTTTCAAGATGAAGCCTCTGGAAACTGTACCAGCCCTACTTTTCACTTTTTATACAACCTCTCCACTTTCTCATCCTCCTTTTTTTTTCTTTCCTCTCCCTGAGCACCGGGGGAAGATGAAGCACTCGAGTTTGCTAGAATCTGTTTCCCAGCAGCGGCCCGAGCTTTAAGATGGATCGAGGGGATTTGCATGGGGCGGGGTGGAGAGTTAGTAAGAGATGTGAGAGAGAACAGGAGAAATGTTACTGCTGAGGCGCAGCAAATGAGGGCTGTAGAGAAGAGAGGAGAGGAGGGGTAGGAGGAGTGAAAAGGGGGCACACTCACACAGATCAGAAAACAACAGTCCTGTCCTATGCCCAGAGGACAGACGCTGCCATCTACTTAAGCTGAGAGTGAGAGGGGAAGAGGGAGGATTGACTTTTACCTGATGTAGAAGCTGCACTCACCCCTCGCCACCCCTCTCTTCTATCCAGCCTGTCTGGAGCCGCAGAGGACTGTCAGCCCGTACAGACGAAGCACAAGATCAGAGTGCTGGCAGAGCAAGTGTGCCTACAGCTCTGCGTTCCCTGCTTTACCACCCTGCAATCGCTCTCTCGCCCCACATGCACACATTCACAGAACTTTCTCTCGCGCGCGAACACTTACATGCTGACAGGCAGGCTGGCAGGCAGGCACACACACACACATACACCCCCCCCCCCCCCTCCCATTATTATCTGTGCGGCGAGCAGTTCTGCTCATTTTGGTGCGAGCAGCGAGGGGCTGCATTTTGCTCCTCAGCAGCAGCAGCAGCAGCACCAGCAACAGCAGCAACAACACAGGACGGGTCCAGAGAAGAGCAGTCACCACCAGAGATCAGTCAGCAGCTGCTCCAACTGAAGGCAAGCCCTTGTCTCTTGTTCTCTTCATTCGCTTTCCTTCTTTTTCCCATCTGAATGTGACGCAGTGATGCTGACCTTCCCTTTCCCCATTCTCTCCCCCCACTCTCTTTCTCCTCAGCAGCGTGTGCCAGTGGGACAGCCATGGAGGACACCCTCACCTGCAGCCATGCCACTTTCTCCCAGGTGTTTGGACGCCAGGGACAGCTCATGCAAGCCAGTGAGTTTCACTCTCTCCATATCCCCCCCCCCCCAAAATAAATCTTTAATCACATGCATGCCTTACATGTCAGCGTAACTGATCTCCACCCTCAGCAATTCCACATGATCGCATCCTGAGTCTTACTGCTGTTTTAATTCATCTGACCCTTGGAGGCGCATCAATGAGATTGCATTATCACGCCTTAAATCTTGCACAAAGCAGAGAGTTTTCAAAGAGATGACAGGAAAACAAAACTGGGTTTTCACACGTTACGGTGATGTTAAAGGAAAGAAGCAATCTTATATTTTTCCCTTTTTTTCATCTTTGACAAACTGTGTGACTGTCATTGTGGTGCTGCCCAAGTTTCTGAGCAGCAGGATTAACTTGTGCAGCACTGTGTTATAAGGAGGTGGCTTGAAAAGCTTTTTGGACAGCACGCGGGATTAACCTGGGACTGTGGCTCAGCTGTGTTGGGAGTTACACTTTGCTAAAAGAGCGCTTTAGAGGTACTTGAACACAAAGAGAAACTGGAAACTGACAGCTTTCTTTACAGACCAGGTGTGCTGGCTAATATTTCTGTATGTTTTTAGTAATTTCTGCAGTCTTAAGTAGCAGATCTGGATGCATACTTTGCAGCACAGTGTTATTCACAATATGATTGAAACTGAATTTGTCAGGGTGAGACACTATTTGAGGAGCTCTCATAGTTCAGACTGATAGCTAAATTATTAAAAAGGGAATCTATCAAGATTTTCAGGGGTGCAGACACACTGAACACAACCTTGGAGCGCTGCATATAAAGCATGCTCAAGTGATATCTTATTATGTAACGCACATGGTCAGAATACATATTTCCCCCAAGAGGAAAAATAGAGCAGAGATTGACTTGTCTCCACAATCAAAGTGTCAGCTGCATCCTCCCATAACTGGCCTGGTATTTCTCCTCATGGAGTCATGCAGCGAGAACTTAGTCAACGCCTTTGATGCCTTTGCTCGGCCTTAAATGCATAGCGATTCTTCACACGGTGTTATGAAGGATAATGAGGAGAGCCCGGGCGGATTTCAAAACAGATGTGCCTTTATCCTACGTATTGGGTTTGTCACATCAATTTTAAATGCCTTTGTTTCTCGTCGTTGCCACCTGCAGAGAGGGGCGTCTGATTAGAGTTTCAAAGCAAGTGTTATTAACACGAGCGCAGCTAAGACAGCACTTAGTGGAGCTAATAATGGAAACACATCAGTCATTTCCCTGTGCTGTAAAATTCATGCTTCTTGACACGTGTTACTTAGTAAGGCTGTGTTGCAGGAGTTCATCTGCTGGGATTTTTGAATCATGGAGTTATTTGGGAAGATAAATATGCAGATGCGGTGCAGTGAATTGTAGTTGTCTTTACACGAGAGCACTCTTTTATAAATAATGCAATTTGTTTGAATGCATCCACGGGCTTGCGTTGATAAGAGCATATTACTGGTGAAGGGGTTGCAGGGTTTTGATTAATATTTTGCTTCAGACGGGCACGATGCTGAAAGCTTCTTCACTAAATGAGTGGCTTTAAGAGCTGCTGAGCTGCTGGTCGTCTCTCTGGTTTCAGGTTTTTATGGCAAGCAGAGAATGCACTGGATTAGTGTGCAAACAGTGTGCACAAAACGCCGGATAAGTCCAACATATAATGACAGCTACATGTGTATGCAGAATGCAAATGTATGCAGAATACAAATGCTTCGTAGCCCTGAATCAGTAGATTATCTGGAGGGCATCTCAGTATAAAAGGATGTAAACAAGGAGAGGGTGTGTCAGTGCTGAAGAGTCTTATCACATTGGATCATGGATGACAGCAAGGCAAGCCAAACCTTCACAATAAAATTCAGTATTTCTTTCCATCATCAGAATACACAGTGGAAAAATTGAATTATAAAAAGCAGCAGATTATATTGTGTTGTAGCACATGGCGGTGGATCTTAGCCTTGTTATCATGCAGCATGTATAAAGTCAACTTATCAGCATGTAATCTGCCAAAGCCTTTGCATACACTGGCTGGCATGCAAAGATCTAAAAAGATGAAATGTTTTTGATGTCCTTTTTTTTTTCAAATATTACTTCACTATTAACAATTTACAAGTGACTCGTGAATTACTAATCATTCAAGACCTCTTCGTGAATAGTTACTTTTATCTGCTTATTAACAAAGGTCTGCCACAGCAGGTAGCGCCACCTGTTTGTTTTGGCAGATTATTATTTTTCTTATGCCCGATGCCCTTCCTGACGCAACCCCAAAGGGATTTGTGTCACCTCCCAGGATTTAACGGGGATCTGTGACTTGCTAGTTGAATGTGTAAACCACTTCACTATGAATATATAAAGAAAGACAAGAAATTCAGATTTTTAACACTATCACACAATGTGGAAACACTGATTGATGGGATATTTCATCATTTGCAGGGATAGTGTTAACTTTTTGAGCATCTTAAAACTTTGAATCATTAAGATTCATAAGGCAGGTCAAGATTTGGCATTAGATATTTTGAGATAAGAGCTCATAAATTCTCTGACTCTGTAAACCTGAAAAGGCCGGAAACGCTCAGCAACCTTTCCATATAAAAATGCAGCTTCTCGGTGGCCACTGGCTATAAAGGCTATAAAAAGATATCAAAGTGCCTCCAGCCTGCAATTTCCACTGCCTGAAGTGCCATTAATGCATGTGAAAGTCACAATGTGGATTTGAAAGAACAAGAAGACTTCACGTCTGCTGGGCTGAAAGTAGAAGCCACCCGTGAGTGTGAAGCAGCTGTACGAAGGTTTAGCTGACGCAGCAGCGTCGTTGTATCATTCCACTGTGCAGGGTTGATGCACAAACATCAGAGAGGGAAATGCTACCTACATCCTCATCACGGAAATCAAATGCGGAAATCTGTAAAGCAAAATTTTTTGGAAGCAACTTTTGTGGACAATTTTAATTAAAACTAAACTCTGTGGCGACGATCACCAAAAGTTTGCTCAGAGTGAAAAGTTGAAGATGCCAATTAATAATTATGGGGTTGGAAACAATTAGAAGCACATTGCAGTGATATAGCAACACATTTTCCTGATAAATATCATGCAGTTTCATAAATATTACAAAAGATGGATGTAGCCACTTTGACATCAGGCATTTTGAAGCTTCAGGTTTTGTGATGTCAGAAGTCGCCTTATACACACGAAAGGGTGGAGTGCGAAGTTGTCAGCATTTATAACAAGCTTCCATAGGTTTTCCCTTTGCTGCAAGCAGAGACTTTTAACAGCTCTCACACATCCCTACTTGAACATTGCTAAAAATTTGTGGTTACATCTCAACATGTTACACAGGGTGTTCTCATCATGTACTAGTTTTTTTCAGTTTCTTAAATAAAGGCACAAATATTTGAAGAAAGGACGATGTTTAACATCTGCTATACAGGCTATATTGCTTCTTTTCACCTCAAAAATCAGCTATTCTCTCATAGCGTGAGCCATATTCTCTTTCTAGTTGATGTTATTTTAATACTGTGACCTGAACAGACGCCACACACACCCAGAAATATCTTCTTTCTTCTTCTTTCTTTGTTTCCTGTCTCAGTTTCACTCAGCTCATTTTGTTTGACCATG